>NC_092707.1:231356036-231674090 GCF_047496885.1 Scyliorhinus torazame | reverse complement strand
GCAGTTTTACTTTTGTAACAATTGAATTCAGCTCTTTGTGAAAGTGAAGTCCACAGTCCACAACTAGGCTGTGTTCAAACCTTGGGTGAGAAATTGCCTCATACTGTGAAAAGGGGGGTTCAGCCATGATACCTCTTAAAACTGAATCGTTAGCATGCCACTAGAGTAGTTTTACATAAGTTATTTTATTAAAGATTGAGATGAATTATAGGACTGAGTAATCATTATTAACCATTAAACATGTATTTTTAGGACATAGCGGTGGAGGGAGTCTCTTCCGCCTCCGCCATGGTGGAGACCGTGGCGAAGGCGGAAGGAAAAGAGTGCTGTGCACGAGACAGCTGCATCCGTCGAAGGACCGGAACGTGGTCGAGTGCCCCCACGGCACAGGCCCGCCCGCGGATCGGTGGGCCCCGATCGCGGGCCAGGCCACCGGGGGGGCATCCCCGGGGCCAGATCGCCCCGCACACCCCCCAGGACCCCGGAGCCCGCCCGCGCCGCCTTGCCCCGCCGGTAAGAGAGGTGGTTTAATCCACGCCGGCGGGACAGGCATCCTAGCAGCGGGACTTCGGCCCATCCGGGCTGGAGAATCGCGGGGGGAGGGCCCGCCAACCGGCACGGCGTGATTCCCGCCCCCGCCGAATCTCCGGTGCCGGAGAATTCGGCAACCGGCGGGGGCAGGATTCACGCCAGCCCCTGGCGATTCTCCGACCCGGAGGGGGGTCGGAGAATCTCGCCCCTGGTCTTTGTGAAACAATCCAGGGTGCTGGTTCTGTTGTTCTGTTTCTCACAAACAGTCAGTGCAAGCAGCTGTCAGGATGAGGATCAATCATGCACTGCTTGCGATTCTATTGGGTGAAGTTTAAACACTGCTTGCAATTCTATTGGATAAGTTTAAAAGTAGCTGCTTCAGGGATTGGATCTCGTCCAACTGGGATGGGCTACTGATTTTTGAACGTTGTATCAGTACTGTGTTTGGGTCTTTGTTTGGCAGAACAGGTCTTGGCCGATATCCAATCTGTTCTCCGTGTACACGTAACAAGCTTGATTAAAGAAGTCATCTGTGTCCAGGTTGTGGTGTTTTGCTCCTCTCTATACTGAGCTGAGCCACAGGGAATGACCCCAGATGGAAGCTGACTCAATACACAGATCTTGAAACCGCTCCTACATCATTTGGCGCTGTGAGCTTGGGCATACACAGGATTCTGGCAGAATGATCCGCCTCCTAAATACAGGTGAGTACATTTAAATTTACCACCCAGTAGATAGAGGAGTTACGGATCAGACGGTCGGATCCATAAGTTGTGCGAAAGTTGCGAGTAGGTAGCGGTGGACACACGCAACACTGAGAACGTGCTAATGTTGGGTGGGCAAAGATGGACTTTTGTGCCACGCCGATGAGCAGAGCAGGATAAACCGCCGCGCGTTAAAAAGATTGGAAAGGGTAGGGCCTCACGACGATTCGATGGAGGCCAAAACAGGGAACCCCAGAGGGGCTCAGAGTAAGTGACCAGTCAGACAAAGCTGGTGTCATTATTCTGAGGTTGTATGTGTAACAGGATTTGAAACCCCACTGCTTAGGGCAGATGTGGAGAAAAGGGAGGTAAAAAAAGTAACGACAAAGGAACATGAATTGGAGCACAAAAGGCAACTGTTTTATCATGCTATTGATTCGTTTTTAAATTGCCCTGATTAAATTGTGGATGTATGGATATTCAATAACGCCAGTTAAACTTAGAAATTCTAAGCATGCAATTCTAAGCATGTTTGGTCGCTCATGATGTGTTTGAGTGAAATGCCTTTGAGATTTAAATTTATTAAAGGATCGGTGATGCCTATGAAATCAGGTGTTGAGAATTGGATTAAATGGAATAAAGAAAGATAAATGAATCAAACAGTTTAAGTTTTATAGAACGATAATAGCCTCTGAGGCCGTGCAACAATCCCTGTTAGACTATACCATGGACAAGTGCACATAGGGAGAGACAATAAGATCAAACTATTAAAGAATGTTGGTGGTGGAAGGGAATGGACAGGGATGTGGCCAAATTCTGCCAGTGATGCATACAGTGCGCTCTGGTGGAACCAGGCCATCCCTGCAAGATAAATGGGAAGTCAGCCCCCAGCCCAAGGGACCATGGGGAAATTTGCAACTAGATTTTACTGGGCCTTTGCCTCGGGTACAGGGTAGAACAAAGTATTTGGTGATTGTAGGTCAATTCACCCGGTGCGTGGAAGCATTCCCGTGTAAGGACGCCACCGCTAGTAGCATGGCTTTGATATTGGCTATTGAGGGCAGCACGGTAGCATTGTGGATAGCACAATTGCTTCACAGCTCCATGGTCCCAGGTTCGATTCCGGCTTGGGTCACTGTCTGTGCGGAGTCTGCACATCCTCCCCGTGTGTTCGTGGGTTTCCTCCGGGTGCTCCAGTTTCCTCCCACAGTCTAAAGATGTGCAGGTTAGGTGGATAGGCCATGCTAAATTGCCCTTAGTGTCCAAAGTTGCCCTTAGTGTTGGGTGGGGTTACTGGGTTATGGGGATAGGGTGGGGGTGTTGACCTTGGGTAGGGTGCACTTTCCGGGAGCCGGTGCAGACTCGATGGGCCGAATGGCCTCCTTCTGCACTGTAAATTCTATGATAACAAAATAATACCAAGGTGGGGGGTGCCACTTCAACTGGATTCTGACCAAGGGGCCCATGTCACGGGGAAAGTCATGAGGGAGGCTTGTGGGGTTTTTGGCATCCAGCAAAGATTCCACATCCCACACCATCCTCAAAGCTCGGGAATGGTAGAGCGGATGAACCAATCCTTGAAAATAGCCAAGCCAAAGATATATTGCAGGAAGGGAATAATTGGGTACGGGCCCTGCCAACAAAATTGTTGCAACAAAGAGCCATCCCCATCCCGGGGAACGGGGCTAACCCCTTTTGCGTTAATGACAGGAAGAGCAATGCGCCTCCCGGAGGAGGTGATAAACTGGAGGAGCGGAACTTGAGATAAGCAAAGGCCTTGTACTCCAGTGCATGCAAGATCTGGTGAACCGCCTGCATGCCCTTAAGGGTCAGGTAATTGCACAGCAACAGCATAGAGATTGGACCAAACTGACTGGAAAGGATACCCCAGAACTACCGACACCGGGCAATAGGGTCATGGTCAAACTCATGACAGATAAAAAAGACCAGGGGTTTGATGGGAGGGAACCTATGCAGTAATCATCGCTGGACAAATATGTGTCTTAATAGACGAGAAACCCAGTCCGCGGTGGCGGCACTGGACGCAGTTGAAATCATATCCTCATGAGTCATCCCATAGTCACAAGGATTGAGGGAACCTTCCGGTGGGTCGGCAAACCCAAGGATCGGGGGGTAGCCATGGCATTGCCAGCTGCGGCACTTGTAATGGGACTTATCTGGATTTGTAGATGGGCCACCAGAGTGGCTCAGGATATGGGACTAAGGCACGGAGAGGATGTATACGAGGAAAGAGTGGTGATGATGCGAATTATATAATACTAATTGAGTGCCAGAAGGTGTTTGTTTATTCCTACAGGATTCTATTGCTAGCACACCTCAGGATCCCATCTCATCTCTGGTTGCAGCCATCAACATCGACCACCTCGCCAGGGACGCTGAAGGAGCCGGGGATTGCTGAAGCCAAGTCCAGTGATCGCATGTATTCTAATGTCACGCGGGTGCATTGGGATGCTGTTAATGTTATGAGAGATGCAAAGGGGAGGAGTGGTATAGGTTTTTATTATGATGGGACTCTATATGCGGCTTATACGAATTACGTGCAATTTCGAAATACCTTGGCCCTATATCAGTTGGGAACCCAGGATCATGGGAGTTACAGATGATATGGAAAGCTGGGACGCAGGATCTTTGCCCCCAGGCAGGATGGCATTGTTTTTAAAATGAACGATCAGGGAACGCTACATGCCATCGATGGCACAAATCACCCGATGTGAACGAGTAAGTTATGGGGGACTGTCTGGTAATTCACTGTATGGATCCCTGCCAGGCAACTAACCTTACTGACAATCATGAGATGATATGTGATAGATTAACAGCTTTGTATCGGGGAAGTGAGGTAGGCAGCCAGTCAGCGCAGGAGTCCGAGAATCAGTTGGGAAATTGTAAGAAGCAAGGACTCCACGGGGTACGGCTAGGGACCAGGCCGAAACCTACCACCACCACTGTGACACCGGCGAGTTCTGACTCGATTACAACCACGAGTCCAAGGACAACCCCCAATCCCGAATGTGATGAGCATATCACTAGCCACACTGTGGGACGCGGGTTAGTTCTGACCCTCACTGATGAATCAGTAACGATGATGAATCAGTGACAATAGTATCAGGATATGGACATGTAAGAGTTATGATTGATCTCGCCAGTCTACACTTACCAGTCGATTGGTGTGGTCTAGGATTGTTTGTAGCCTTGGAGAGGGGGATTTTGGACGGGAGTTGATGGAAAATACATAAGCGACAACAGAGAGGCATAGTGGAATTGAACGCCCTTGACATTGCGGAGATAAGTGAAGGGATTGAGGTTATGAAAGGGCAAATGATAGCTGAAGTTCAGGATATATACCAGGATGCTGACACGGCTACAGCCCATAGCCAGCAAGTCAATCAGCTTGTGTGGAAGGCACTTAAATAGTCGTAGCCATTTCAGACAACAATTAATGAGTTACGTCGTATAACAACTCTACCAAGCGAGGCATTGTGTGTGAATTGCCTGGGCATAATGTTGTTCGAACCAATTTATCTGAGTCTATTACCATTAGCCGACATGAACTGACTCCATACAGGGATGTGTCCATCGTGGACGCGGATGACCTCGGGCGAACTGACGATGACCAGCGGATTCGCCAATATGTCCAGAAGGGATTTCCACGCATCCCGCGCTTGCGGGCCAATTGGGAAGGACTTCAGAAGGGTCACAAGTTCAAGTTCAGAGGCAGGAGGTTTAGGGAGGATTTGAAGAAAACCTTTTACCCAGAGGGTGGTGATGGTCTGGAATGCACTGCCTGGAGGGTGGTAGAGGCGGGTTGCCTCACATCCTATAAAAAGTACCTGGATAGGCACTTGGAACGTCATAAACATCAGAAAGTCAGAAAGGAATGTCAGAAAGCTACTAAAAAAGCTATAAAGAAGAGTAAGATAGATTATGAGAGTAAACTTGCTCAGAATATAGAAACAGATGGTAAAAGTTTCTACAAATATATAAAACAAAAATGAATGGCTAAGGTAAATATTGGTCCTTTAGAGGATGAGAAGGGAAATTTAATAATGGGAGATGAGGAAATGGCTGAGAAACTGAACAGGTTTTTTGGGTCGGTCTTACCAGGGGAAGACGCAAATAACATGCCAGTGACTGATGGAAATGAGGGTATGACAGGTGAGGACCTTGAGACAATTGTTATCACTAAGGAGGTAATGATGGGCAAGCTAATGGGGCTAAAGATAGACAAGTCTCCTTGCCCTGATGGAATGCATCCTAGGATACTAAAAGAGATGGCTAGGGAAATTACAAATGCACTAGTGATAATTTACCAAAATTCACTAGACTCTGGGGTGGTCCCGACGGATTGGAAATTAGCAAACGTGACACCACTGTTTAAAAAAGGAGGTAGGCAGAAAGCGGGTAATTATAGGCCAGTTGGCTTAACTTCGGTAGCAGGGAAGATGCTGGAATCTATTATCAAGGAAGAAATAGCGAGACATCTGGATAGAAATTGTCCCATTGGACAGATGCAGCATGGGTTCATAAAGGGAAGGTCGTGCCTAACTAATTTAGTGGACATTTTTGAGGGCATTACCAGTGCGGTAGACAATGGGGAGCCAATGGATGTGGTATGTCTGGATTTCCAGAAAGCTTTTGACAAGGTGCCACACAAAAGGTTGCTGCATAAGTTAATGATGCATGGCGTTAAGGGTAAATAGTAGCATGGATAGAGGATTGGTTAATTGATAGAAAGCAAAGAGATTAATGGGTGTTTATCTGGTTGGCAATCAGTAGCTAGTGGTGTCCCTCAGGGATCAGTGTCGGGCCCACAATTGTTCAGCATTTACATAGATGATTTAGAGTTGGGGACCAAGTGCATTGCGTCCAAGTTTGCAGATGACACTAAGATGAGTGGTAAAGCAAAAAGTGCAGAGGATACTGGAAGCCTGCAGAGGGATTTGGATAGGCTAAGTGAATGGGCTAGGGCCTGGCAGATGAAATACAGTGTTGACAAATGTGAGGTTATCCATTTTGGTAGGAATAACAGCAAAAGGGATTATTATTTAAATGATAAAATATATACATGCTGCTGTGCAAAGGGACCTGGGTGTGCTCGTGCATGAGTCACAAAAAATTGGTTTACAGGTGCAACAAGTGATTAAGAAGGCGAATGGAGGTTTGTCCTTCATTACTAGCGTGATGGAGTTTAAGGCTAGGGAGGTTATGCTGCAACTGTATGCGGGGTGTTTGTTTCCACTGGCGGGTGAAAGCAGAACTAGGGGGCATAGCTTCAAAATAATGGGAAGTAGATTTGGGACTGAGCTTCGGAGGATTTTCTTCACCCAAAGGGTTGTGAATCTATGGAATTCTTTGCCCAGTGAAGCAGTCGAGGCTCCTTCATTAAATGTTTTCAAGATAAAGATAGATGTTTTTTTGAAGAATAAAGAGATTAAGGGTTATAGTGTTCAGGCGGGAAAGTGGAGCTGAGTCCATAAAAGATCAGCCATGATTCCATTGAATGACGGAGCAGGCTCGAAGGGCCAGATGGCCTACTCCTGCTCCTAGTCCTTATGTTCTTATAACATTCAAGGCTATCGGCCAAGTGCTGCCAAATGGGATTAGGTAGGCAGGTCAGGCGTTTTCATGTGTCTGTGCAGACTTGATGGACCTAAGAGCCTCTTCTGCACTATATTTTCTGTGATTCTGCGATGACAGTTCTATATAGTATTTATCTGCCCTTCAATAACATTTACTTCTACTCTAAAAAAATGCTTGACTCTCACATTATGGGTTAAAGCCCTCATGACAGTGAAAATGGGGTCTCTTTGAACTCAGCACTGAGTTTGAATGGCTAAGTTTGGGTTTCCCTCATATGTGAGTAACGCCCACGGTTCCTTAGAAAGCTAAAATGCAATTGGTCGAAAATAGGAGCAGGACTTCCAAATTGAGGACCTAGAGGTCCAAGGAGTCTCCTCAACACCATGAAAATCTGGGCCCTACTAATGGTCTGCCATTATAGAATGGGATAGTTAGGCCTTTGCATATCAAGATGCTCACCTCCTGGCCCTTATCTAGCCTGAACATTACCTGCAACTTGCCATCTCAAGCTTGGATGTTGCCCAGAAGGTTGATATGCACTGTTACATGATCAGTGGGGCTGAATAATTATCAAGGTATAACACCACTCCTAACCTTATGATGGAGGATTGATCATTGCCAAGGTATTTGCTTATGGTTGTACCAAGGACACAGCTCTGAGTTACACAAGCACCAGGCTGTGATGACTGGCCTCCAAAAATTACTACCATCGCACAGGGCTAAATCGCTGGCTTTGAAAGCAGACCAAGGCAGGCCAGCAGCACGGTTCAATTCCCGTAACAGGCTCCCCGAACAGGCGCCGGAATGTGGCGACTGGGGGCTTTTCACAGTAACTTCATTTGAAGCCTACTTGTGACAATAAGCGATTTTCATTTCATTCATTTCATCTTCCCTTGTGTGAAGTGCAACTCTAGTCACTGAAGGGTTTTCCCCATGACCCGTATTTGATTACAAGTTGACAAGAGATTGCCATAACCGATTTAATCCAAATTTGAAGAAGGGCCCAGATCAGGGGACTGGATTCTCCATCAGCAGGATTCTCTGCTTCGCCGGCAGCGCACTCATGCCCACGCATTTCCCAACATCATAGGGGTGCCCACAATGGGAAACTCCATTGGTTGGCTGGCTGGTTGGTAGGATCCCGCTGCTGGCGGGGGCCCGGCGCACCAGAAATTAGGGGGGGGCGGGACAGAGAATGCCGCCCAGGATCTTTCATGGAAACTGGTTTCGCACCAAACCTTAATTCGACTTTCCTTGTGTTTCTTTCAATATAATAATGTCGGTCACTGCTACTAAACGCCAATACGATCAGACTGAATCGATTCTAGATTAATAACAGCAGATGTGAGGGCTTCTTCAGCATCACAAAAATGTAATTGTTAAACATGAGAACAAGTTTGCAATGGGCGTGTCTGCAAAAGGGCACCAATTGCCTAGCTAATGATGGATGCACAATGATAAATGTTCAGCATCATTAATTTCATTCATTTCATATGGAGTTGATCATGCAACATTTTCAATATTCCTGAATAATTCTTCATTATGAGCAGATGTTTAAGGCATACAATTGGGGATTCATCATAATTGTAATTAGGAACAAAATTCAGCTGCAAATCATATCTGGCTCATCATTATCAGCTCACATATATATAGCACCCTCATATGACAAAATTTATCCAAATTCAATGGGATCCTTCAGACTAGCCCAGTGTGGATAACAATCATAATTCTCTTCAGATCTTAAAATTAGCAGAAGGCATTCAATTACAAGAATTGCACCAGGCTCGTGTTTGCTTCAGGCGCAATAGCATGTCATGATTTTGAAAGGATATAAAAGCCCCCACCACCATTGGGCAAACAGGTCGTGGATTCATTCTTTTAGCAGAGGGACATGGGAACATTTCTACAAAGGTAGATGATTTGAGGACATCAGAGCTGTGTTGTGTTCTGCTCACAGGCAAAAGTGAAACTGAGACTGGATCACATGACACATTTCCCTTCGTGTGATTGTGCTATCCTCCTTAATCTCAGATTGCAACAATGCTTGCCACTAAATCTAGACACACGTGAAAAATCGCATTGGGCAGATTTTGAGAGCAAATCATGGCAGAGCTTTTACTTATTCTTCATCCTGTTACTGACTCACTCACACAGAAGAGCAGCCGATTGGGAACGTGAAAATCAGTCTCGATGTTTTTGGAGCAGTATGTGGGCCGAACTGAGTTCAGATAGAAGATGTACTCTTGTTTATTTCTCTACAGACGCTGTTAAGTCTACTGAAAAGTTCCAGCATTTTCTATCTTGATTTCAGAGATTGAATCCATTCTTTCAGTCAACCAAATCTGCATTCAGGATTCCCTTTTCAGGATTGGCTGATGGCAGCTTTGCTTATTGATTTAGAATCTGCCATTCTGGCCAAGGAAGGAGTGTGATATGGACTGATTTACAATGAATGAATTGTGCTTTGGCACTCTCTATTTGGAGTGTATGAGAAAGATATATTGCTCAGTGGCACAAAGCATCTGCTCATTCTCAGAGTAAAAGCCCTATGGGGGAAAACTGGACTTTGACTGAAAAGGGGCACAGACGTGACAGTGCACAATGAACCGGCACCTGTTCAGTGAATGCAGGTAGCACATTTTACCTCTTAACTTAAATGATAGTTCTAATAAGGACACGGGAGTCCACAGCGAGTGAAATAAGAACAAAATTTCATTTACACAACATCGGGGCGACACGGTGGCACAGTGGTTAGCACTGCTGCCTCACAGCTCCAGGGTTCAATTCTGGCCTCGGGTGACTGCATGTGTGGAATTTGCACGTTCTCCCCATGTCTGCGTGGGTTTCCTCCAGATTCTCCGGTTTCCTCTCACTAGTCCCGAAAGACAAGCTATTAGGTAATTTGGATATTCTGAATTCTCCCTCTGTGTACCCAAACAGGTGCCGGTATGTGGCGACTGTCACAGTAATTTCATGTCCAGTTGTGTGATAGGTTAAGAGAGGGCATTAGATGGAGCAGCAAGTTTGAAAATGGCAGCGCTGGTGTTAAATCAGTGTTATCAAGGAGGATCTGCCTACTGAGGTAGTATGTGTTGAAGTCAGAAATAGGAAAGGAGCAGTCACCTTGTTGGGAGTTTTCTATAGGCCCCCCAATATCAGCAGAGATGTGGAGGAACAGATTGGGAAACAGATTTTGGAAAGGTGCAGAAGTCACAGGGTAGTAGTCATGGGTGACTTCAACTTCCCAAATATTGAGTGGAAACTTTTTAGATCAAATCGTTTGGATGGGGTGGTTTTTGTGCAGTGTGTCCAGGGAGCTTTTCTTTTTAAAAAAAATAAATTTAGAGTACCCAATTATTTTACAATTAAGGGCAATTTAGCATGGCCAATCCACCTACCCTGCACATCTTTGGGTTGTGGGGACGAAACCCACGCAAACACGGGGAGAATGTGCAAACTCCACATGGACAGTGACCCAGAGCCTGGATCGAACCTGGGACCTCAGTGCCGTGAGGCAGCAGTGCTTCCCACTGAGCCACCGTGTTGCCCACAGGAAGCTTTTCTAACACAGTATGTAGATTGTCCGACCAGAGGGGAGGCCATATTGGATTTGGTTCTTGGTAATGAACCAGGGCAAGTGATAGATTTGTTAGTGGGGGAGCATTTTGAAGATAGTGACCACAATTCTGTGACTTTCACTTTAGTAATGGAGAGGGATAGGTTCGTGCAACAGGGCAAGGTTTACAATTGGGGGAAGGATAAATACGATGCTGTCAGACAAGAATTGAAGTGCATAAGTTGGGAACATAGGCTGTCAGGGAAGGACACAATTGAAATGTGGAACTTGTTCAAGGAACAGATACCACGTGCCCTTGATATGTATGTCCCTGTCAGGCAGGGAAGAGATGGTCGAGTGAGGGAACCATGGTTGACAAGAGAGGTTGAATGCCTTGTTAAGAGGAAAAAGGAGACTTATGTAAGGCTGAGGAAACAAGGTTCAGACAGGGCATTGGAGGGATACAAGATAGCCAGGAGGGAACTGAAGAAAGGGATTAGGAGAGCTAAGAGAGGGCATGAACAATCTTTGGCGGGTAGGATCAAGGAAAACCCCAAGGCCTTTTGCACTTATGTGAGAAATATGAGAATGACTAGAGCGAGGGTAGGTCCGATCAAGGACAGTAGATTGTGTATTGAGTCTGAAGAGATAGGAGAGGTCTTGAACGAGTACTTTTCTTCTGTATTTACAAATGAGAGGGGCGATATTGTTGGAGAGGACAGTGTGAAGCAGATTGGTAAGCTCGAGGAAATACTTGTTAGGAAGGAAGATGTGTTGGGCATTTTGAAAAACTTGAGGATAGACAAGTCCCCCGGGCCTGACGGGATATATCCAAGGATTCTATGGGAAGCAAGACATGAAATTGCAGAGCCGTTGGCAATGATCTTTTCGTCCTCACTGTCAACAGGGGTGGTGCCAGGGGATTGGAGAGTGGCGAATGTCGTGCCCCTGTTCAAAAAAGGGACTAGGGATAACCCTGGGAATTACAGGCCAGTTAGTCTTACTTCGGTGGTAGGCAATGTAATGGAAAGGGTACTGAAGGATAGGATTTCTGAGCAAGTGGAAAGACACTGCTTGATTAGGGATAGTCAGCACGGATTTGTGAGGGGTAGGTCTTGCCTCACAAGTCTTATTGAATTCTTTGAGGAGGTGACCAAGCACGTGGACGAAGGTAAAGCAGTGTATGTAGTGTACATGGATTTTAGTAAGGCATTTGATAAGGTTCCCCATGGTAGGCTTATGCAGAAAGTAAGGAGGCATGGGATAGTGGGAAATTTGGCCAGTTGGATAACGAACTGGCTAACCGATAGAAGTCAGAGAGTGGTGGTGGATGGCAAATATTCATTGTGGAGCCCAGTTACCAATGGCGTACCGCAGGGATCAGTTCTGGGTCCTCTGCTGTTTGTGAATTTCATTAATGACTTGGACGAGGGAGTTGAAGGGTGGGTCAGTAAATTTGCAGACGATACGAAGATTGGTGGAGTTGTGGATAGTGAAGAGGGCTGTTGTTGGCTGCAAAGAGACATAGATAGGATGCAGAGCTGGGCTGAGAAGTGGCAGATGAAGTTTAACCCTGGAAAGTGTGAGGTTGTCCATTTTGGAAGGACAAATATGAATGCGGATTACAGGGTTAATGGTAGGGTTCTTGGCAATGTGGAGGAGCAGAGAGATCTTGGGGTCTATGTTCATAGATCTTTGAAAGTTGCCACTCAAGTGGATAGGGCTGTGAAGAAGGCCTATGATGTGCTAGCGTTCATTAGCAGAGGGATTGAATTCAAGAGCCGTGAGGTGATGATGCAGCTGTACAAAACCTTGGTCAGGCCACATTTGGAGTACTGTGTGCAGTTCTGGTCACCTCATTTTAGGAAGGATGTGGAAGCTTTGGAAAAGGTGCAAAGGAGATTTACCAGGATGTTGCCTGGAATGGAGAGTAGGTCTTACGAGGAAAGGTTGAGGGTGCTAGGCCTTTTCTCATTAGAACGGAGAAGGATGAGGGGCAACTTGGTAGAGGTTTATAAGATGATCAGGGGAATAGATAGAGTAGACAGTCAGATACTTTTTCCCCGGGTGGAACAAACCATTACAAGGGGACATAAATTTAAGGTGAATGGTGGAAGATATAGGGGGAATGTCAGAGGTAGGTTCTTTACCCAGAGAGTAGTGGGGGCATGGAATGCACTGCCTGTGGAAGTAGTTGAGTCGGAAACATTAGGGACCTTCAAGCGGCTATTGGATAGGTACATGGATTACGGTAGAATGATGGGGTGTAGATTAATTTGTTCTTAATCTAGGACAAATGTTCGGCACAACATCGTGGGCCGAAGGGCCTGTTCTGTGCTGTATTTTTCTATGTTCTATGTTCTATCAACTGACTGTCGTCACTATCTACCTACTGCATACTTTCAGTGCATGCTCCTAATACTGACCCTAATGTCCTCACTAAAATAACGTCTGGCTTGGGGCATATCAATGCATGCACATTTTGCCACCAAAATGGTCCCCATAGTGCTGCAACTACAAGCACCATGGAGCTGTATTTTGAGGCCTTAATGTTTGATGTACATCGCTGAATTAACTGAAGATATCCACATTTCCATGGAATTATAAATTATCACAGAGTTGAGGAAATGACAGAAGCAGGGTAATTCTATGATTGATTTGTGGTTCATCCGAAATGATTAAATGCAGTTTTCTCCTTCAAATGATGATTAATCTGCTTTGAACGTACAGAGTTCTCTGTTTTTATTTTGGATTTCCAGCATTCCTGGTATTCCTTTTTAATCATAAAAGTATTTGTGGCTGGCCAGCTCTCTCTCTGTACTGCACTGGAGAGTTAGCCAAACTGATGTGCTCAAGGCTTTGCAGTGTAGGTAAATTCCACGACCACCTGAATCAGTGGTGTGAACGCTGCTACTGAATAAGAGTGACACATTCTCGTGTATGTAAAATGGGCATTCTTTGGATGCATGTTTAGGTACAGTGGAAATTTGACAGTGTGCATCATTGATGCAAGTGGAGTTGGCTATTTCTTTTGTTTGACAAAAATCTGAAATGCTAGGCAAAATTCAAGCTTTACATTAGATCAAACACAAAGAAATAAACCATGGGCTGTTTGAGTCTCTTCAGATACTAAGTCAAGCTTGGAATAATGCACAAGGCAGTATGAAGTAATTAGGTAGAAAGTGTGGTGAGCCACGTATGGCTATTGCATATACTCACTGTTGTTCTATTATTACTATTGTCATCGACATCCACTATTGTATATACTTACTGTTGTTGCTGTTACTGTTGCTGTTGAATTGTTGTGTTGATGCTGCTGTTGGCTCCGCCTGTGGCTCCGCCCCTCTGAGGAGGTATATAACCGGCTGATCTGAGACAGGCTCTCAGTGCGGGAGAAGCTACAGGTTGGCACACATCTAGTTGATTAAAGCCACTGTTCTTTGGTACAAACTGTCTTGACTGGATTGATGGTCATCAATTTAATCAACTAGTATTTTTTCACAATGGATGCCGCTCTGAAACCTGATCGTCTTGAACTCGACCCGCAGGCAACTGAAACTACGGCTATCTTCGAGCATTGGCTCAATTGCTTCGAGGCCTACCTCGACTCCTCAGCACCATGGTCTCCCCGGCACTCAAACAGCGTCCCCTCAACACCCAGGTGAGCCACAGGATTTTTCGGCTTTTCAGGGAAGCGGCCTCTTACACGGAGGCAGTGGAGCTGCTCAAAGGACAGTTTGTGAGACCAGTGAACAAGGTACTCGCTCGACACCTCCTGACCACGCGGCGTCAGCGCTAGGGTGAGTCGCTGGTTGAATATCTGCACAAACTGAGGGTACTCGTCCGGAGGTGTAACTGCCAATCGGCCAGGGCAGTACAGCACGCAGAGCTGATGATCCGAGACACTTATGTGGCAGGAGTCAGGTCCAGCTACATCCGGCAACGGCTTCTGGAGAAAGGGTCTCTCGACCTCGAGGAGACGGTGAAACTAGCAACCTCACTGGAAGTGGCCTTCCAGAGCATGGATGCCTTTCCATCTGACCACACGGCATCCTCGGGGGCATCGGAGGCGCAGCCATCACCCGACCCGGGCGTGCCCCATACCTGCGCCACGTGGCAGCCTGCGAGCTCCGGAGGGCTGTATTGTTACTTCTGTGGGCAGAGCCAGCACCTCAGGCAGCACACCAGTCGTCCGCAACTTGGCTCGATTCAGCTCAACCAGTCCCGGCCTTATCACCTTCAAAACTCCATGATGACCGTCCGACTCAATGGACAGGAGACGTCCTGCCTCTTCGACTCCGGGAGCACAGATAGCTTCGTCCACCCGGATATGGTAAGGCGCTGCTCCCTCTGGGTCCTCCCCGTCTCACAAACCATCTCCCTTGCTTCCGGATCACACCCCGTGCAGATCCGGGGGTATTGCATCGCTAAGCTTGCGATACAGGGCGTCGAGTACGCCGATTTCAAGCTTTATGTCCACCCCCATCTCTGCACCCCGCTGCTACTAGGTTTAGACTTTCAATGCAACCTCCGAAGCCTGACCTTAAAGTTCGGGTCGCCCCTCCCTCGCTCTTCACGAACCTCACCCCAGACTGTAAGCCCGTCGCCACCCGGAGCAGACGGTACAGCGCTCAACACAAGGCCTTCATCAGGTCAGAGGTCCAGCGGCTCCTGAAGGAAGGGATCATTGATGCCAGTAACAGCCCCTCGAGAGCACAAGTGGTGGTCGTCAGGACCGGGGAGAAGAACCGGATGCTAGTCGACTACAGTCAGACGATCAACCGGTACATTCAGCTTGATGCTTACCCTCTCCCCCTCATATCTGACATGATCAATCAGATTGTGCACTACCGAGTTTTTTCCACGGTAGACTTGAAGTCTGCGTACCACCAGCTCCCTATCCGCCCGGAGGACCGCCAATACACTGCCTTCGAGGCAGATGGCCGCCTCTACCACTTCCTCAGGGTCCCGTTCGGCGTCACCAATGGGGTCTCGGTCTTCCAAAGGGAGATGGACCGAATGGTCGGCCAGTACGGGCTGCGGGCCACGTTCCCGTACTTGGATAATGTCACCATCTGCGGCGATGACCTGCAGGACCACGACGCCAATCTTAGAAAATTCCTCCGCACCGCCCAACTCCTTAACTTGACGTATAATAAGGAGAAATGCGTTTTCCGCACAACCCGGCTAGCCATCCTCGGCTATGTTGTGGAAAACGGAGTCCTAGGGCCTGACCCCAACCGCATGCGCCCCCACCTGCAGCTTCCCCTTCCCCACTGCCCCAAGGCCCTGAAGAGATGCCTGGGGTTCTTTTCTTACTATGCCCAGTGGGTCCCCAATTACACAGACAAGGCCTGCCCACTTATTAAGTCCACTACTATTCCCCTGACGGCTGAGACCCGCCTGGCCTTCAACCGTATCAGAACCGACATTGCCAAGGCCACGATGCACACTGTGGACGAATACATCCCGTTTCAAGTGGAGAGCGATGCGTCAGACTTTGCCTTGGCAGCCACTAAAAACCAGGCAGGGAGGCCTGTCGCCTTTTTTTCCCGTACCCTCCATGCCTCTGAGGCGCAAGCCTTTGTGGAAGCTGTGCGACACTGGAGGCATTACCTGGCCGGCAGGAGTTTCACTCTCCTCACAGACCTATGGTCGGCTGCCTTCATGTTTAACAACACACAGCGGGACAAAATTAAGAACGACAAGATTTTGCGGTGGAGGATCGAGCTCTCCACCTATAACTACGAGATCTTGTATCATCCTGGGAAGCTCAATGAGCCCCCAGATAATTAGCGCTCGATTGGTATAAAGGGAAACATTAGACTTGCTGAATAACAACAAGTCGATTCAGTTAAGATTTGAACACCAAGGATTTGGATTACCAAGTTAGGAAAAGTTTGGTTATGCGGATCGTGTGCGGATCCCCAGACATTGAATTTAACGGACATTACTGATGAACCAGGTATGATTGTAATACATCGTAATACAGTGGTTAACACTGTCGCTTCACCAGAGACCCGGGTTTGATTCCCGGTTTCGGTCACTATCTGTGTGGAGTCTGCACGTCCTCCTTGTGTCTGCGTGGGTTTCCTCCGGGTGCTCCGGTTTCCTCCCACAGTCCAAAGATGTTCAGGTTAGGTGGATTGGTCATGCTAAATTGCCTCATAGTGTCCAAAAGTTGGGTGGGGTTGCTGGGTTATGGGGGTGGGGTCGAGGTGTGGGCTTGGGTAGGGTGCCCTTTCAGGGGCCGGTGTAGACTCGATGGGCCAAATGGCCTCCTTCTGCACTGTAAATTCTATGATTCTATGATCCGCAAAGTCAGGAAGACATCCATTAAAATGAGATAATGTGCGTGGACCCTCTTATGCTTCATTTGTTGCTGTAGTTCACAGAGAGTACCTGCATAATAAGCCTGAAAACCCTTAGACAATAGTCATAATTGATAAGATTATCTCTTTACAGCACAGAAAAGACATCCATTTTCTGCTTGCTGGAAATGTTAATTACTTTGTACATTTGTGGGCCAATCATTTGTAAACTGCAGCGAAAGATTCTTATGTATGTGCTGGATCACAATGTATGTACTGCACTCAAGGAGTTGTACCTGGAGCTGGGCCCAGGACCAGTCTGTGTTTGCTTTACATTGGTTTCTCTTTGCTTTGCAATAAGAAAGCTCTTTCCAAAATGTTTGATATCAGGGAGCGATTATGTTGAAGCAGGTGCTGGCAAACCATCCAAATAGATTCCTCAATCCACAGTTTTCACCTTTCCTATCCAGGGTTTTCATATCGTGATGAGTTTTTGGGCTGTGCTGTTTCCCTTACCTCAGCTGTTCTGAGTTATTATGAATATCTTTGTAAAATCTGGCCATTCTTTTACTTCCTTCAGTTATTAAATTGTTTTAATGTATTCAATCTGGCAAATGTTTCTATTTATTGAGCATAAGGTAGGAGAACACAATAATTCTCCACTTTTGGAACATCAAAGGCCGTATTTTCAGTTTCTGACTCTAAGTGTTGACGGCAACGGAGAATCCGTGGATGTTCACGTCAGAAAAAGCGGCACCACACCTGCACCGATTCCGCTACTGGTAGGGGCTAGCACCGGCGCCGCGGGGAACACCCTCGAAACCCACAAACAACGGTGCAGGAATCGCTGGGTCCACGATGGACGCTCGCAGGGCTGACAAGCTGCAGCCACGGTTAAACAATACACCCCCCACACACTGATCGGGGCTGAAAAGATGGGGCAGGTTATGCTGGAGCGCCCTTACAGCTGATGGGTTGGTTGGGGCCAGAGGGTAACCAGGGGGGTATCCCCTATACGACCCAAAGCACCAGGTTTACAGCGGGCTGGCAAAGGCATGCGCAGCCGCATGGCTGCCTTGCCGACTGCGGTAATGAAATGAAATGAACGTTGCTTATTGTCACAAGTAGGCTTCAAAGGAAGTTACTGTGAAAAGCCCCTAGTTGCCACATTTCGGCGCCTGTTCGGGGAGGCTGGTACGGGAATTGAACCCGCGCTGCTGGCCTTGGTCTGCCTTACAAGCCAGCTGTAACCCACTGTGCTAAAGCAGCACCAGTACCCGTTGCATGCCCGTCCACCCCGACCCACAGCCTAACTCCTGGCCACCCCCTCACTCTTCCCCCTGGCAAAAGCCCCCATGTCAGCAGCACGACCGTCAGCGAAGTATGGCGGTGCTGGACATTGTCCGTACTCTCTCTAACAGCAGCCACCACGCCAGGTTCATGATTTGTGAGAGCACACGTGGACTGCACCACCGGGAACTTGGCCCATCGGACGTGGAGCATCGCGGGTGGGCCCACTAATGATTTGCGAACACCATTCCAACTACGCGCACTGTGCATCGCGTTGACACCATTTTCGAGAAGTCGGAGCATCACGATTTGGTGTCAAACCGGCACCTGCCGCGATTTCAGCTTCAGGGAGCTATTCCCTGCCCGATCGCAGGCCCCGATTTCGACATCGGCTAATGGAGAATCCCGCCCCAAACATTTGCATCCCAGATATCGAGTGGAATTTAATTCCGCCCTCCGGAGTGGAATTGGAGGCTGGGGAACAAGGAATAGGGAGGGAAGGGGTTGGATGGAATGCCTGTTGCCTTCCCAGCACTCTCTAATAATGTCAGAAGGACAGCCTTCCTCCCGAAGTGCCAAGAGTAATGACCAATTAAGGCCATTTAAGGGTCTCCTCCTATTGCCACTGATGCAATGAGAGCGCACCATAGATGGTGGCCTCCCAATCAAAGATGGCAGCCTCCTTGCGGGACTGGGCGGGGTCAGCCCTCCTATCAGGCACCCTGCAGCCCCATAGATCACTCCTCAGACAAGAAGAGGAACACTGAAAGCCTCTACCTGCCTTCAACAAAAAACCCCACTTCACACTTTCAACTGGGCAGGCTATCAGGGAAAGGGCTGGAACTGGAGATAGAAATATAGAAAATAGGAGCTGGAGGAGGCCATTCGGCCCTTTGAGCCTGCTCTGCCATTCATTATGATCATGGCAGATCAGGGCAGCACGGTGGTGCAGTAGTTAGCATTGCTGCCTCACGGCGCCGAGGTCCCAGGCTCAATCCCGGCTCTGGGTCACTGTCCGTGTGGAGTTTGCACATTCTCCCCGTGTTTGCATGGATTTTGCCCCCACAACCCAAAGATGTGCAGGGTAGGTGGATTGGCCACGTTAAATTGCCTCTTAATTGGAAAAAATGAATTGGGTACTCTAAATTTATTTTTTTAAATGATCATGGCTGACCATTCAATTCAGTAGCTGTTCCCGCTTTCTGCCCATATCCTTTGATCCCTTTAGCCTCAAGAGCTATATCTAACTGCTTCTTGAAAACATACAATGTTGTGGCCTCAACTGCTTTCTGTGTTAGCGGATTCCACAGGCTCACCACTCTCTGGGAAAAGCAATTTCTCCTCAGCTCAGTCATAAATGGTTTACCCTGTATCCTTAGACTGTAACCCCTGGTTCTGGACTCCCCCACCGATGGGGACATCCTCCCTGCATCTACCATGTCTCGACGTGTTCAAATTTTATAGGTTTCTATGAGATCCTCCCTCATTATTTATAAACGCCTGTGAATAAAATCCTAACCGGCTCAATCTTTCCTCTGTTAGACCCCAACTTTTGTTCGGATTCTGGAGGAGAATCCCAAACAATTTTTTAATTTTTAAAATTGTGAGGAAATGATACTTCACCCCAGGAGTGATGACTCTGACCAGTTTTCTATGTTAAAACAAACTTTCATTTGAACACAGAATTAACCACATTAACATCAAAGAAACAGTTCTTAAATAAAATGAAAAACATTTAACTTACTGTCAACACCTGCTATGAATTCCAATTAAGATATCCAATACAGTTCAAATGCCACTTATAAATAAAGTTAACAAAACAGATTACTTGCTTAGCTGCACAGACACTTTTAGAGAGAGACCCTTTCCAGAACAGATCCAGTGCACCTCTGCCTTGTTAGACTCAAATCCTAGGGATAACTGGTGTTCAATTTAAAATCTTATAGCAGACTACAAAACTACAGACAAACCTGGCTCCTCCCATTAATTGCATCATCTGTATATCCCACTAAGTTCCATGACCTACTTAGCTGCGACTAAATACAATCCCTCAAAAATTATCGACACCCCAGGGAACCATCCAAAATATAAAAATGTTCCATTAGCCCTTTATCTCTGTTCTCCGTGTGTCTGTGTGGGTTTCCTCTGGGTGCTCCAGTTTCCTCCAACAAATCCCGAAAGACCTGCTTGTTAGGTGAATTGGACATTCTGAATTCTCCCTCAGTGTACCCGAACGGGCGCTGTAGTGTGGTGACTAGGGGATTTTCACAATAACATCATTGCAGTGTTAATGTAAGCCTACTTGTGACAATAATAAAGATTATTAGCTGTAATCAAGTAAGTGGTTGGAATGAATGATTACCTCACTCTTTTATGACACCTTAGTTACACCTTTAGCAAACATACTGGGCGGGATTCTCTCAACCCAGGCTGGGCTGGGGAATCGCCGGGGTGGGCGCGAATCGTGCGATGCCGCCCTGACGCCAGTCTGCCGATTCTCCGGAGAGTGGAGAATCGGCACCCTTGGCGCCACCGCGGTCGGCGCGGCGCCGGTCGGGGGCCACTCTACGCGGTCCCCCCCGCCGATTCTCCGTGCGGGATGGGCCGAGTGGCCACGCAAAATAACCCAAGTCCCACCGGCGCTGTTCACACCTGGTCTTACCAAGCGGGACCTCGGCATGCATGCAGGCATGCATGCATCCGGGGGCAGCCTGGTGGGGGGGAGGGGGGTCCGACCCGGGGAGGGCCTCCGGTGTGGCCTGGCCCACGATCAGGGCCTACCGATTGGCAGGCCAGCCTCTTGAGTTGGGGGCCTCTTTTGTTCCGCGCCGACCCCTGTGGCCCTATGCCATGTTGCGTCGGGGCCGACGCAGAGAAGGGAGCGACTGTGCGTGCGTGCATTGGCGCCGGTCCCACTGCGCCCATCTGGCACCAGGATCGGCAGCTGGAGCAGCGTTGGTCACTCCAGTGCCGTGTTGGCCCCCTGTAGGGGTCAGAATTGCTGCTCCTGAGGCAATGTTGACGCTGTCGAGAAACGCAATGGCGTTTACGACGGCGTCAACACTTAGCCTCAGGATCAGAGAATGCCGCCCATTGTCTGTATGTATTTTAAACCAGGGTTTTTAATAACATTACTGCCACATATATGAAAAATAATACATATCAATTTCTACATTCAACACACCTCATATGTCAGTCCTGCCATCCCAGGAATCAGTCTGGTAAAATCTTTTCTGCACTCCCTCTATTGCAAGAATCTCCTTCCTCAGGTAAGGAGACCAAAACTGCACACAATATTCCAGGTGTGGTCTTACCAAGGCCCTCTAGCATGACATCCCTGTTCCTGTAATCAAGTCCTCTCACTATGAAGGGTAATATACCATTTGCCAATTAAACTCCTGCTGCTCCTGCATGTTTACCTTCTATGACTGGTGTACAAGGGCAACCAGGACTCATTGCACATTCCCCTCAATCTGCAGTCATCCAGATAATAACCTGCCTTCCTGATTTCATAACAAAGTGCATAGCCTCACATTTATCCAAATTGTGCTGCATCTGCCATTCATTTGCCCACTCACTCAACTTGTCTAAATCACACTGAAGCATCTCTGCATCCTCCTCACAGCTCACCCTCCCACCCAGATTTGTGTCATCTGCAAACTTGGAGATATTACATTTAGTCCACTCATACAAATCATTGATATATATTGTGAATAGCTGGGGTCCTCGCACCGATCCCTGCGGTCACTCATTAGTCACTGCCTGCCATTTGAAAAAATACCTGTTTATTCCTACTCTTTGTTTCCTGTCTGCCAACCAATCTTCTATCCATCTCGATACACTATCCCCAAACCCACATGCTTTAGGTTTAACTGCTGATCCCTTGTGTGGGACTTTGTCAGAAGCCTTATGTAAGTCCAAATAAACCACATTCCCTGGCTACCCCCCATCAACTCTGCAAGTAACATCCTTGAAAAATTCCAATAGATTTGACGAACATGATTTCTCTTCATAAATCTGAAGGTGGGGGGTGGGGGGGGGGTCCTGAGATGAGGCCCCTTAAAACCAGATAGCTAGGATAACACTAGAATAGCTCTACATAAGTTAGTTTATTGAGGACTGAAAATAACCAAAGAAAGTTGTTATAGGCCAGAGTTTAGAGAATCCCAAAGTGTATCATGGAGTTCACCTGACCCACAACTTTTAATAGATTGTGGTATGGGGAGCACACGGCCCACTCTAGAGGTGTGATACAGCAGAAATGGAAAAGTATTTTTTAAAGCAAAACAATGTTTATTCTATGAACTCAAGTTAACCTTTTTAAAACAAACCGTCAATATCTTAGCAACCAGTAATTCAAAGATAACCCCCAAAGAATACAACACAAAGTAATCCTTTAAGCTGTCCTTTTAACATCCAAAAGACTTAACTAACCTTTAAACAGAAGCACATCAGGGTTTACATTCAATACTGAAAACATTTAAATTTCTGAATTCACCAAATGATCAAGAGCTAGTCCTTCATGGCAGAGAGCTCAACAGTACAGCTGCTTTGGCTGACTTCAGCTGCAACACACTGAAAAACGAAACCAAAAAGACAGACCCAAGCTTTTTCTCAAAGTGAAACTAAAAAGCAGAACCAGAGCTCAGCTCCACCCACACTCTGACATCACTGCAGTAACATGAGCAGCCAAACATTTCTTAAAGCGACATTCTCATAACATCATTATTAACCATTAAACATGTATTTTCCGAACATAGCAGTAACAAGCATTTAAACTCTTGCTAATAGTCGTTGCCGCAATGTACGATGGGATTTAAGCTAGCTAACATTCCTATGACAGACAGAATCAGACAGAAATAATATTGTCAGCAGTACCACAGGCAGCTCAATAAGCAGTTCTTATCAGTAGCCCCAGCATCTTGTGCTCAGGCAGACAATGGTATGGCTCGGAACCACACTAAGGTAAGGGAAATGGGAGTAAGGGAGAGCGAAAGACAGTGGATGTGAGGGTCTTGAAAAACAACACATGGCCAAAGGATAGGACAGAGCTAAATCATGAGCTGATCATGCAGTCACCATGCCACCTAAAGTAAAATTCATTGGTCAAGGTATAATCTACAGCGGCAAGAATTGGACCGAGTCCAGCTGAGGCAGGGCTACAGATTTTTGGAAATTGTATAACCATTGAACCTAAAGCAATGTAAAACAGAGTTAGCTTTGGCATTGATCCAAATCACTCTCCCTCGTATGTCGACCAAGCTTGTAAAGTAAAGCCGTCGCAACCAGAGTTGCTGTCTCCCCGAGTCTTTGTGTTAGCTGAACCTCAATTAGGTGGGGAGATTCCCCACATAAAAGCCAGCTCAACACTCAGTCTCTGAAAACGCTCCTACAAAATCCATGCTAACTCTGTCTGATCCTGCCATTGTTTTCAAAGTACTCTACAATTAAATATTTTATAATGGACTCTAGCATTTCCCACACCAATGACATCAGGCTGAGTGATCTATAATTCTTTGTTTTCTCTGTACCTTCTTTTTAAATAGTGGGGTTACACTAACTACCCTCCAATCTGCAGGAACTGTTGCAGAGTCTATTGAATCTTGGAAGATGACCACCAAATCATCAATTCCCTACTAATATTAATTTCCTTCAGTTCCTCCCCCTCACTAAACCCTATGTTTCCCAACCTTTCTGGTATATTATTTGCGAAGACATAGCCAAGGTTGGTTCCTCAGTGTACTGATCCAGAAAACTATCCTCTATACACTCCAAGAAATCCTCTTCTATGGTACTGTTACTCATTTGATTTGTCCAATCTATCTGCAGGTTAAAGTCACCCATAATTACTGATGTTCCTTTATCACATGTATCTCTAATTTCCTGTTTAATATCATCCCCAACATCACCACTACAGAATGGGGATCTATATACAACCCCCACTCGTGTTCTTTGTCCCTTCATGTTTCTCAACACTAACTCTGCCCAGTGATGATTTATTTCTCGTAGAGCTACATAGCTCCAGTGACTGATGATCTTTTATTGGGGTAGCTACTGCTGAACGTATTTCACAAGGTACAGTGGCACAGTGGTTAGCACTATTGCCTCACAGCCGCAGGGACCGAGGTTCAATTCCTGCCTGGGTAACTATCTGTGTGAAGTTTGTACATTCTCCCCGTGTCTACATGGGTTTCCATCAGGTTCTCAGGTTTCCTCCTACAGTCCAAAAATCTGCAGCTTAGGTGGATTAGCCATGCTGAAACTGCCCCTTTGTGTCCAGGGATGTGTAGGTTGGCTAGGGTTACAGGGATAGGGCAGGGGAGTGGTCCTAGATAGGGTGCCCTTGCAGAGGGTCAGTGGAGACTTGATGGGTTGAATGGTCTCTTTCTGCACTCTATGGATTCTATGGGACTCGCTCCTTATACCGACGTTTCACCTTCCCCTGTTTCCACTGTTTCCTGGGACTTAACAGTCTGGCCTGTTACTCGCGTATCCGAGAGTGCACTCATAGATTTCACAGAATCCCTACAGTACAGAAGGAAGCTACTTGCCCATCGAGTCTGTACCAACCCACTGAAAGAGCACGCTACCTCGGCCTACTCCCCCACTCTATCTCCATAACCTTGTAACCCCAGTTAAACTACACATCTTTGGCCACTAAGGGGCAATTTAGCATGGCCAATCTTTCTAACCTGCACATCTTTGGAAATTGGAATACTTGGAGGAATCCCACTCCTTGGGCAGCCCACAACGTTTCCTGTTGGCACAATTGGATCAGATCCTTGCTCTGGCTCTTGGAACGGCTCTTGCCCATGTATTTGAAGTACATGCATCTCTACAATCTTATACTGCACTTTAATCTCATAGGACACCAGCCCGAATCCATCCACAAAAACTCTTGGCGCGGGATTCTCCGAAAGTGGGGCTATGTCCCCACGCCGGCGGGAAAACTAGCACAAACCACTCCGGTGTCAACAGCCGGAGTGAGGACTTTTCCAATTTTCCAGGGGCTACGTTGACGCTGGAGTGATTGGCACCGCTCCAGCCAGTGCCGAAGGGCTGGCACGGGTTCGCGCATGCACGGAACGGCCGGCGTGATCTCGCAGGTGCGGACTGGCCAGCATATTTTTGCGCATGCGCAAACAGGCCGGCGTATTTCCGCACATGCGTGGGGGTTCCCTTCTCCGTGCCGGTCCCTGGGCAATATGTCGCAGCCGCACAGGGGCCCGGCATGGAGGAAAGAAGGCTCCCATGGAAACAGCCCGCCTGCAGATCGGTAGGACCCGTGGGGGCCCCCCTGGGATCGGAGCCCCCTGCGCCCCCGCACAGTTACCTGCCTGGTCCCGCCATGCGTGAAATGAGTAATTCACATCGGCGGGACTGGCCAAAATTTTGCGGCCACTCGGCCCATCGGGGCCCAGAGAATCACCGGGGGGGGGGGGGGCGCAGTTGACGGCCCCCGACCGGCGTGGCGAGTATCCCGCCAGCCCCCGGTAAACGGCGCCGGAGAACAGGGCAGCCAGCATCGGGGCGGCAGGGCAGGATTCGCGCCTCCCCCCGGGGATTCTCTGACCCGGCGCAGGGTCGGAGAATCCCGGCCCTGGAACCCAATTTGGGCCGTTACCGAACGTTTTCCCAAATCTGGATCCTCTATCTCGAATTCTCGTGCACTCAAATATGAATCATCGTTCCTCTTCTGGTTCCTCGAGCTTGTCTCCACCCTCCCCGCTAAATTTGGGAACACCCGGCTTAACCTGGTCCTCAACCAACGACCTAGCAGCTCAGCCAGAGAGACTCCAGTAGTCATGTGTGGCGTGATCCTGTATGAGGGCAGGAACTGTCATGATATTCAAACATACATCATAACACATACATAATGAAAGACAGAGCAACAGACCAATTAGCACACATAACACGACAGCCAATCACAGACAAGAGCAGACACAGTATAAGACAAGAAACACAACACCTGGTGGTCAGTCCATCTGGAGACAGCACAGGGCCAGGCCTCAAAGCAAGACACTCACACTGTCACAACGTGCTGAGTACCAAGTCAGATGTGTAAATAGTTAGTTGGAATAAAACTGCGTTGTACCAATCGTAACCGTGTTGGTTTGTCTGTACCTCAGAGCACCCAACACTTCAGGAACCTAGTCAACTTGGTATTTAAAGATGTGGATGCTTATTTCTTCAAGCCAACAGAGTCTGCATTGGCCTCTTGGCCAGTCCATTGGACGAAGGATGGTACGGTGCCAGTCTAATATGTTTTATTCTGATAAAAGTCAGAGGCGGGGTACTCCGAAGCCCAACGCCAAAATCGAGAAAGGTGATTGGACGGAGAACGGAGAATTGGTGGGGGCGGGAATCACGCCACGCCGGTCGGTGGCCTCTCATAGCGCCCCCACCGGTGATTCTCCAGCCCACGATGGGCCGAAGTCCCGCCCGTTCTATGCCAGTCCCGCTGTCGTAAATTGGACTAGGTCCCTTACCGGCGGGACCTGGCGGCGCGGGCGGGCTCCGGGGTCCTGGGGTGGCGCGGGGTGATCTGGCCCCAGGGGGTGCTCCCACGGTGGCCTGGCCCGCGATCAGGGCCCACCGATCCGCAGGCGGGCCTGTGCCGTGGGGCACTCTTTTCCTATGCGGCGGACGTAGGTGACTCTCCCTGCGCATGCGCGGGGTTGACATCAGCAGCCGCTGACGCTCCCATGCATGCGCAGACCCGCGCCGGCCGGCGGAGTCCCTTTGGTTCGGCTGGCGTGGCGCCAAAGGCCTTCCACGCCAGCCGGCGGGATGCCAACCACACCGGGGTGGGCCTTGCCCCTAAATGTGCGGAGGATTCCGCACCTTTGGGGCGGCCCGACGCCGGAGTGGTTCACGCCACTCCATCCCGCCGGGACCCCCCTCCCCGCCGGGTACGGGAGAATCCCGCCCATGATTTCTGAGGATATAATTTTCACCACTTTCCTTACACCACCATTGGCAGTAAAACTTTTAATCTACTTCCAAGTCTGGTCTAACCCAAGGTAAGATACCAAAACATATCCAGAATTTACTAAGATACTAGAGGGCCATTATTCACCCAATTCATTAATAACTTTGGAGTGTTTTAGGTTTCACTGAAGAAATCAAGAGAAGAGGAGAACATAGCACAGATTGTTTTTACCCCAAGGTGCCTCGCAGAGTATTGTGAATTTTGTGACTCTCTGGATGATAAGCCCGGTTCGTAGGCTAAGAAACGAGGCCATATAACGGAGATTGCTAACTGAATGAAATTTTAGACTTAAAACAGGCTTAGAATTAGTCGTTTCAACGGAGCTTGCTGCTAGAGAGGTTTCTCAACTCGGAGCAGGCACAAGGATCCATAAAATGGCGACTGCCCAGAGAAAGTCTATCCAGCAATAGGCGCGTCTTCACGCTGCAAAAAGGGGCCATTAACAGGCTGATTGCTGAAGCAAAGATAGCCAATGCAAAAATTGTGGGGAAATTGGCCACACAGCACAAACTTGTTGGTGTAAAGCAGTTGCTTCAGAAAAGAATGTCCAAAGGAATAAACAGGACACACCCAAAGGAAAAAATAAAATGTATTCAAACAAAATAATTTACAGCGTGGAAGAGAAAAATAATAAAAATGAGTCACAGACATCAATCTGATGAGGAATGGAAGTTAAATGTACTTTCAGTTGAAGGTGGATCACATCAGTTCTGGGTAGTTCCAAAATGAAATGGATAGCCTATTAAAATGTACATTGATGTGAGGGCTGCCATCTCCCTAATTCCCAAGATCATCTATCAGCAAAAGTTAAATCACCTACCATTAAAGCCAGCTGATGTCATCCTCAGAACCGACCAAGGAAATAGTGCCTCTTAAGAGGATACATCGGCCGGGATTCTCCGCCGGCGTGATTCTCCGTTATGCTGGTGCCCAGGGGTTTCCCGACGGCGTGGGGCTGCCCCACAATGGTAAACGCCATTGACTGGCTGGTGAAACGAAGAACCCCGCCGGCCGGTCGGGGCCGAAATGTGGCGCAGCAGGGCGGAGAATCCCGGCTATCATAGTCAAAGTAAAGTGGGAAACTGTGGAGCTGCCACTCCATGTTGTCGGAGGAAGTGTTTCAGCTGTTTTTGGCCGCTCTTGGCTAGAGAAGATGAAGCTGAACTGAAGTGCTGTGAACAGGTTAGCTGATTCTACAATAAATCTACAGAGAACCTTAGAGAAACACAGTAGTGTAGTTGAAGACACACTGGGGTCCATGAAAGATCAAACAAAATAGCCAGTCAAAGTGTCTCAAGGCTAGAGCAGTACCCTATGTTATACATTCAAAGGTAGAATCTGAACTAAAGAGACTTGTGGATCCAGGGGTCTTAGAAACCGTCAACTCTAGTGATTGGGTAAACCCTATTGTGCCTGTAATGAAACAGCATGGGACTATACGCATTTGCGGCGATTTCAAAACTACCACCAATCCGGTTTTATGCATGGGTCAATACCCGCTACCATTGTTTGAAGATTTGTTTGGCAACCTAACAGGAGGACAGAAGTTCAGCAAGATCGACCTATCGCAGGCTGACCTGCAAATGAATGTTGCAGCGGAATCTCAACAGCAGGTCACCATTATAACACATTAGGTAGAGGGTCAAAGAGGAATCCCCTTATTCAAGGTTCTCTGGGTGATCCCCCTCTGCAGGGGGCCTCTGGTAGGTCCTCCTAGCTGGGGGAAGTCAGGGGGGGTCCTCCTATCTCGGAGTTCTCAGGGGGGTCCACCTATCTAGCGGGTCTCTGGGGTGGTCTCTGTGGAGTCTCCCAGTTTAGGGGGTTTCTGGGTCGGGGAAGGGTAGGCAGGTCATGCATTTTCGGGGGGAGAGTGGCCCTCAGGTGGACTTTGGGGGAAACTTCGTTAAGGGGTTATCCCTTGGCCCATGGCAAGGTCCACCATTTCAGGACCACACTGGTAAATACCAGTAGTGATCTATGTCCACGTGATTCCCAGCCCAGAGGACTGGAGAATCGTGAGGGCCCAGAGACTCTGGTGCTGGGCCGCTAAGTGGATGCAAATGGTTATTAGGTTCCATTTGCATCCATTAGCATCCTCCAGCTGCTGTGCAGGCATGAACCTCAATCCCATTGCCAGTGAGAGGGCCACAACATAGCGGTCGGTTTGGCGCCTGGCGTGAACCTCGATTTCAGTTGGATGCCCGATTCTCCGCCCGCTCGCGATCGTATTGCTGGCATCGCAGGTCAGAGAATCCAGCCAATTGGCGGAATGTTTTAATGCCACAGATGACAGCTAGGCCCTCGCTCTCGATTTGTGAATATTTCATTTCCATGTCTGTAAGATTCTTGATGCATATCCCACAGGTCTCTTCGACCCATCAGTGGGATTAAACTGCCCCAATGCCATATTAGTATTATCGTCTTGGGAGGGTCGAAGTGCACCACTAAACTGTAAACTGCAACGATTGCTTGAGCTGACTAACTGCCTTTTTGTGGTGCCTTCCAGACCCATCTCTGGCATTTCTTTAATAACACATGTAGTGGTGCTAACATTTCTGACAGGTTTAGGAGGAAGTGCTTGTAATAGTTAACGATCCCCAGAAAGGATTTGAGTTCTGTGGTATTCCGAGGGACTTCACCTTGTCTTCCACAGGGTGGAGGCCAGCACTGTCCACTCGGTACCCCAGGTAGACAACTTTGCGCGCATGATAAACGCATTTCTCTTGACGCAGTCGAATGCCAAAGTCCTAGAAGCTGCAGAGCACTGCCTCCAGATTTGTCAGGTGTTCCTCTTTCGAGACGTCCATGACCAAAACATCATCCAGATAAAGGAACACTCATAGCAATCCACGTCGCATTCTTTTCAAGGTGCGCCGAAAAATGGAACATGCAGAAGACGTAAAAGGCAAACGCATATATATAAATAGGTCCCCTTGGGTGTTGATGGTGACATAACGCCGCAAGGCCTTATCTAACAGCAGCTGCATTGCTCATATCTAATTTGTGGATGTAACGCTGCCGGCTAGTTTGGTGTGAAGGTCTTCTATTTGTTGAAGCGGATATTTGTCGAGCCGGGAAGCGGTATTCACGGTTAACTTGTAATCCCCACAAAGGCAGATGAAGCCATCTGGCTTGGGGACGGGAACAACCAGAGTGGCCCAATCAGCAAAACAAACAAACTGGGCAGGCAGGGAAAAATCGAGGCTGGGCCAGAGGGTCGACATGAATCCTGGCTATCGCGCCTCTGATGGTGCTGAGCTCTGTGCGGAATACTTCGGGAAAACTTTCCCAAAACAGCACATAAACCGCCAGAACCAACCTGTAGAATTCAACTCCAATCTAAGTGTAAATGGCAGAGCCAATCGCAGCCCAATACTAGGTCTATCCATAGGGCGGCACTGTTGCACAGTGGTTAGCACTATTGCTTCACAGCTCCAGGGTCCCAGATTCGATTCCCGCTTGGGTCATTGTTTGTGCGGAGTCTGCACGTTCTTCCTGTGCCTGCGTGGGTTTCCTCCGGGTGCTCCGATTTCCTCCCACAAGTCCCGAAAGATGTGCTGTTAGGTGAATTGGACATCCTGAATTCTCCCTCAGTGTACCGGAATGTGGCAACTAGGGGCTTTTCACAGTAACTTCATTGCAGTGTAAATGTGAGCCTACTTCTGACAATAAAGATCATTATTAAAGGCAATTGGACCTCTCGTGACTGTACACTATGGGGGTCTTCGCCATTCCTGCAATGCGTAGTTGTTCTCCAGTATGGATGGTGACACACTCCGTAGTCTTAGATAGGTTCTGGACCCAGATCCCCCTTCGAATATCTTCAAAGGTTTTAAAGCCTACCACCAACAGCCCCCGTACCAGCCTCCCCGAACAGGTGCCGTAATGTGGCGATTAGGAGCTTTTCACAGTAACTTTATTGAAGCCTACTTGTGACAATAAGCAATTATTATTATTATTATTATTACCAACACTGCCACTCCGGTGTCAAGTTCCATTTGCAACAGATGGCCATTTACTCAATGGGAACAGTGATGGGGGCTACTCGAGGCACCGAGGCAAAGTATAAAATGAGCTCTTTCTCCTCCTCCAGATCTCCTAAACGGTTGGCCTGGCCCCAGCCCCGGGCGAATGCCAGCCATGGCCTGATCGTTAGGAGCGATCCACCAAGGTCTGCCGGTGAGCCACTTGGCTGGAGCAATAACAAGTAGGGCACCGAGATCAATACCCGTGACGAGGGCAGGCGGTGGTCCTGGGGGATGTGGGAATGTATGCAGCTGCATTTCAGGGGCTTAGCGCTGATCCGACCAAAAGGGGGGTCTGCACGCCCAGTCCACGCCCCAAGGCGTTCACGTCCATAGTTTGTAGTCCCTAGACTCCCAGTCTGCACCTTCCTTCACCTGGGCTATTTGGACGGCCTGTGACAACATCAGAGAAGGTTCCGCCAGCAGCTGCCGCTGCGGCTCCACGTCACTGATATCCCAGACCAACCGGTCTCTCAGGGCCTCTGATAAGGATGCTCCAAACGAACAGAATTCAGCATGCAGCACAAACAGGCCATGAACACAGCGACCGACTCCCCTGGGTTGCGGACGGCATTATTAAGTCTATACTGCTGCATTATTACCAAAGGCAGGGGGCTAAAATGGCCTCTGACCAATTGGTCAGCTGTTCAAAAGTTCAGGAATTGGGGGCATCGGGAAAATCCAAGTCTGGGATTAAACCGATAAGCCTCCGCCCCCGCCGCGGTGAGGAACACCACCACTTGCCACTCATTCTCAGTAATGGCATTGGCCCGAAAGAAGAAGCAAACATGCTCCGCATAGCGGACCCAACTCTCCCGAGTCACATCAACGGATCAAACCAATCAAACAACGGCATCGTGGGGTGTGGAAGAACCCAACTCAGGGCTTCAGAGGCGACGGAGGCTGAAGGCTGCATCTTGTCCAGAGACCAGAGTTTACTCCTCGTTGTCAGTATTATAATGTCCATAAAGGAGTCCACACCAAACCGAACAGGTTGAGTCAAAGGAAAAAAGTTTAAGGCAACAGAATAAGAGTACAGAGCAGTTACTCAATACAGGGGTCAGCTCACGCTTCATGGCCCTCAGGTTTTATATTAGATGTAGAAGGGGGCGCCCCGTCCCTCAGTGGGGGGGGGGGGGGGGGTATTTTGGGAATATAAATCCCCCAGTTTCATAAGTGTCCCATGACCTGCTTCAGGTTTCATTAGTGTCTCATGACCCACTGAACCCCAGGTTATGACAGTCAGGCTGATATGCCTTAAAGATGTATTACAACAAATTCAACATGGTTTGATTATTACACTGGGGAATATTAGCTTTTTAAAATTCTTAATGTCGCTGACAAGGCGAGTAGTTGTACACATCTGTCATTTTTCTTTGTTTCTGCAAAGAGAAAGGTTATAGAGGTGCCCACACTCTGGGTTCTTGTAAAACACGATGGGCGGGATTCTCCGATGCCGCACCAGGTCGGAGAATCGCCGGGGAGGGTGCGTATCCCGCCACGCCACTCCAACGCCAGGCCGCCGATTCTCCGGCAACCAGAGAATCGGCGCCAATCGCACCGGTGCGGTCGCCTCGGCGCTGGTCGTGGGCCGCTCAATGCGGCCCCTCCCGCTGATTCTCCGCACTCAACGGGCCGAGTATCCGCTGAGTCCTGCCAGCGCCATTTGCGTGTGGTCCTATCTGGCGGGACCTCAGCGTTCTGGCTGCAGGGGCCGCCCTGGTGGGGGGGGGGGGATCTGACTCCGGGGGGGGGCCTCCACGGTGGCCAAGCCCACGATCGGGGACTACCGATCGGTGGGCGGGCTCATTCCGGGGGGTGCCTATGTTCCTCCGTGCCAGGCCCCTGGAGGGCTCCGCCATGTTGCATGGGGAAGATGGCCGCGATGCGCATGCGCGGACCCGCGATCGTAAGTGCTGGGGCCCGTATCGGCAGCTGGAGCTACGTGAGACGCTCCAGCGCCATGCTGGCCCCCTGTGGGTTGGGGGATCGCTACTCCTAGCGGCCAGATGACGCCGTTGTAAAACGGTCCGTCGTTTACGACGGCGTCAACATTCTGTCGCTAAAGCGGAGAATGAGAGGCTTATTAAAGGTATTGCTCCCACAATCAAGGTGATGATCTGCTTAAAGCACACGCAGGCACTCTGCTAACATCGCTACACATCACGTGACACAGAACCAGAAAGAATGTATTCTCTGATACATACCACCATCTCTAATTGCCTTTGAACGTAGTGCCTTGGTAGGTCATTTCAGAGCGAAGTTAAGAGTCAACAACATGGTTTGAAATCACACATTTGGCAGAGCATGGTAATGAAAGCAGATTTCCTTCTCTAAAGGGCAAGATAGATATTTACATAAATCAATGACAGTTTCATGGCCACCATCACTGAGACTAGATTTATATTCCAGACTTATTCATTGAATTTAAATTTGTACCAGCTGCAATGGTGGGATTTGACCCCATGTTTCCAGAGCATCTGGATTACCAGAGCAGGGGCATTATCATGCAGTCTCCAACTCCCAAATACATTCATCGGACATACTTTGATCCACTTAATATAAATGGGTTAGCATCATGGTTAAATAGCATCAGGAGGAATTTCAGACGAATGCCACTATCTGAGTGTATTATTTCAAAGCCATTGGGAATATGCAGCACTCTGAAGTTTGTCGCACTTGAAAAGTATAGTGGCCCACTTTCTCTGAGGCAATTAAGTCAAGAGGGTACTTTATACTTCAATCAAATACCAGCAACTGTTATTCATGACAGAAATGCTCTCTGAATTATAGCAATTTTATTTAAATCACAGATCACGCTTAAAATCTTATAATACCTTAATTAGGGACAGACAGCCATTTGTAGATTTCCTGCGTGGAACAAAAAACATTAGCTCAGTTATAAACAGCAGGGTCCAAATTTACGTCTAGTCGGCTGTGAGTCTGTGTTTCACATAGAAACGTCTCACCATGTCGAATTGATAATCTCTAACCCCCCCCCAGATGGGAGAGAGGAGTACGGATAAAGTAAGACTAGGTAACCCAACAATTCTGTGAAGATTAGGCACAGATTCACCACCCTCTGGCTAAAGAAATTCCTCCTCATCTCATTTTTAAAGCATCGTCCCTTCAGTCTGAGGTTGTGCCCTCGGATACTAGCCTCTCCTACTAGTGGAAACTGCTCCACGCCCACTCTATCCAGCCCTTGCAGTAACCTGTATGTTTCAATAAGATCCCCCTTCATCCTTTTAAACTCCATCGAGCACAGAGCCAGAGTCCTCAACCGCTCCTGATGTGACAAGCCCTTCATTCCAGGGAACATTCTTGTGAACCTCCTCTGGACCCTTTCCAAGGACAGCACATCCTTCCTTAGATATCGGGTCCAAAACTGCTCACAATACTCCAAATGGGGTCTGACCAGAGCCTCATACAGCCTCGAAAATGCATCTCTGCCCTTGTATTCAACCGTTTCGAAATTAATGCTAACATTGCATTTGCCTTCTTGCACAGTGGTTAGCACTGTTGCTTCACAGCACCAGGGTCCCAGGTTCGATTCCCGGCTTGGGTCACTGTCTGTGTGGAGTCTGCACGTTCTCCCAGTGTCTGCGTGGGTTTCCTCCGGGTGCTCCGGTTTCCTCCCACAAGTCCCGAAAGACGTGCTTGTTAGATGAATTGGACATTCTGAATTCTCCCTCTGTGTATCCGAACAGGCACCGGAATGTGGCAACTAGGGCTTTTCACAGTAACTTCATTGCAGTGTTAATGTAAGCCTACTTGTGACAATAAAGATTATTATTTATTAATTAACTGCCGATTGAACCTGCATATTAACTTTAAAATAATCCTGACCAAGGACTCCTAAATTCCTTTCTGCTTTGGATACCCAAAGTGTTTCTTCATAATCTGCAGGAGCAGGTGAGAACTGGCACACCCCATTGAGCAGTCAAATTCGCAACCATGATTGTAGCAGGCAGGAATCCCTTGACCACAGTCTGAGTTTCCATTTCAGCACGACTACAAGGGGAGATTTCTGCAGTGGAAGCTGAGACAGAGGCCAGGAGCCACTCCATCATGGGTTCTTCTGACAGTGCTGTTATGGGGGCCCCCACCACTTCTCTGCTGGAAAGCATGGGCGCCAAGTTCTACATGCTGTCCTGTGCCATGATCCAGCTGGACTCCTCCGTACTCCTGGTCCGCGACCGGAGGCTAAAGGGCAGGTCTGTCAATTCACCAAGCACTTCATCTTTTCCTGTCTTCTGTCCCAAATCGGCCCTCATCTTGTATCGCTACAGCAGAAATGGTGTTCAACACCAGCCTCTGGGCAGTTCACACGTGAGTTGATCTTTCCCCCAGTGCTGGCTGCTCCCCAGAGGGGAGATGGTGGCGAGGTGGTATTGTTGCTAGACTAACAATCCAGAGACACAGGGCAGTGCTTTGGGATGCCAGGTTCAAATCCCAGCACATCAAATGGTGGAATTTGAGTCCAAGAAAAATCTTGAATTAAAAGCCTAATGATGATCATGACACCGTTGTTTATCATTCCCTTTCAGGGAATGACCTACATACAACTCCAGGACCACAACAAAGTGGTTGGATGCAATCAGACAAGCCACTCCAGTTGTAGCAAACCACAAGAAAGTTAAGAAGGAATTAATCCTGATGGACCACCCATCATTGACCTACGCAACGGAGTACCCAATTCATTTTTTTCCAATTAAGGGGCAATTTAGCATGACCTATCCACTTTAGGTTGTGGGGGTGAGAACCCACACAGACACAGGGAAAATGTACAAACTCCACACAGACAGTGACCCGGGGCTGGGATCGAACCTGGATCGTTGGCACCATGAGGCAGCAGTGCTAACCACTGCACCTCCATGATACCTATGCAACAGAAATGATAATAGCAGACTCAGCCCTCTCAACCCTGCAATGTCCTCATAACTAACATCTTGGAGCGTGTGCAAAATTTGGGAGAGCTGTTCCCACAGATTAGACAAACTACAGCCTGACACAGTCATACTCACGGAGTCGTATCTTACAATGTCACAGGCACCACTATCACCATCTCTGGGTATGGCTGGCAGGACAGACCAGAGGAAATGGTGGCCACAATGGTACACAGTTGGGAGGGAGTTGTCCTGGGAGTCCTCAATATCGACTCTGTGCCACACGAACTCTCAAGGCATCATCTCAAATATGGGCAAGGAAATCTGCTAATTACCTTCACTAACATAGTCCCATCTTCACATTGAGGACACTATCCGTTGTGTTGTATGGCACTGCTATTGTGCTAAATGGGATAGATTTCAAACATCTCTAGCAACTCATAGACTGCAACCAGGAGGGCCATCAGCAGCACCAGAACTGTAACCACAATCTGTAACCTCATGGCTTGGTATATTCCCCACTCTACCATGATCACCTAAGTCAGGGGATCAAACCCTGAACCAGTTTTCCAGGTTTCAAAAAGGAAATAGATATATTTCTGATTTAAAATCCAGGTTAAAGGGATATGGGGAACAGACAGGGAGGTGGATTTGAGACCAGGAAGAGATCAACCATGATCGGATTGAATGGCTCGAAGGGCTGAATTGACCACTTCTCTCCTACTTCCTATGTTCCTATGAAGAGTGCAGGAGTATCAGAAGCAGCACCAGGCACACCTAAAAATGAGGTGCTACCCTCTTGAAGTTACAGCACAGAACTATTATAGACTAGTTAGCTTCACATCTGCCATTGGAAAAATGTTGGAGTCCATTATAAAGGGTGTAATAGTGAAGCATTTCAAAATATATCATATAACCAAGCAGAGTCCACAGGGCTTTGTGAAGGTGAAATCATGCCTGACAAATTTATTAGAACTCTTTGAAGTGGTAATGAGCAGGATAGATAAAGGGAAACCAGTAGACATAATGAGCTGGATTCTCCGTTTCAGAGACTAAGTGTCAGCTGAAACGGAGAATTTGCGGGCATTTTACGATGCCAAAATCAGCGCCAAACCCTCACCGATTCCGGGACTGGTGAGGGGCTAGCAGCAGTGCCAGATGAAACTCCCGGCCCCTGTGCCAAAAACAGCCGGAGAATGTCCGGGTCCCTGGCCGCGCATGCGCACGGCGTTGACTTGCAGCAGTCGCACCGTACAACATGGCGCCGGCCTTGCGCGGACCCGATCCACCAACTGCGACCCCACAGGCCACCTCCTGGCCTCCCCCCACCAGTAGCCCTAGCCCTCATGGATCCCCCCCAGCCAGCAGCACGGATCTTGGCCGAGTGTGGCAGCGCTGGACACTGTCCACAGCCGCCACACGGGTTCCCGACCGCTCATCCACACATCACTTGCGCAGTCGGGACCTCGGTCCATCGGGAGCAGAGCATCATGGGAGGGCCTGCTAATGATGCACCAATGCCATTGTAACGGAGTGCGGCGAGCGACGCGGCGATGCCATTTCAGAGGGGGCAGAGTCTCGAAAACCGGCGTCGAACCGGCGCAGCTCCCAATTTGGGCGTCGGAAGTGATTCTCCACTGATCGCCGATTATGATATCGGCGTCAGGCAGCGGAAAATCCAACCCCATGGACTTGGATTTCCAAAAGGCATTCGATAAGGTACTGCACAAAAGCCTACTTTCGAAGAGAAGAGCCCATGGTGTTGGGGGCAGTATATTAACATGGATAGAGGATTGGCTAACTGATAGAAGACAGGGTGTTGGGATAAAAGGAGCATTTTCAGGATGGCAAACTGTAACTAGTACAGTGCCACAAGTGTCAGTGCTGGGGCCACAATTATTTACAATATATTAAAGACTTGGACAGGGGAAGTGAGTACACTATTGTCAAGTTTGTGGATGACACAAAAATAGGTGGGAAGACAAGTGGTGAGGATAACACAAACAGAGGAATACAGATAGGTTAAGTGAGTGGGCAAAAACTTGGCAGTTGGAATATAATGTAGGAAAATGTGACGTTATAGGAAGAATAGGAGAGCTGAATATTTATTAAATGGAGCAAAACTGCAGAAAGCTGCATCAAAGTGGGATTTGGGGATCCTTGTGCATAAATCACAATAAGCTAGTGTTATGGCAGGGAGATATTAGGAACTTGTGTCTAGAAATGAGATCCAAGATGTAGCAGGCAATTTAAACTGACTGAAGGAAAAGACTGCTCGCAGCAGTCAGGGGGATATGCCCTCAGCCTGGTTTACCTTGCCCATACAGAATTAACCTCGTTCGTGAGAATACACAGGGTCCCCTGGTTCAGCCAGAATAATCCACTCAAAACTCTTTCGGGACAACCTTGTCCCATTCAGGACAACCTTGTTTGACCAGCCATTATCCCATCGCAGAGTCTGATTACCTACTTGTCCACCAATGGAAGGTTAGTTGCATATAAATGGCTCTGTTCTTTCGTATAATCGGGAGTGCGCAATCAGCCAGGATAACGATAATAGGTTCAAGTCTGGAAACCCAAGAGAACATTTGTTTGAGGAGCTGGGTGAAGCTTGGAGAGTGAGAGAGGAAGAAATGTTGTTTCAAACAGTTACAAGAGAAGGTTGTGGAAACTGACAAGCAAGGTCAGAAAAGTTGCCACCGAGGCGGGCTTTGGGAAAGAGTTCAGAACTAATGTCCCTACCAGAAGGAAAATTGCTATGTAAATGCAAGTATTGCCTTCAATTGCCTGTCAAAGTGGCATGAGAGCTGTATGTTCTGCTGCAGTATTGTCTAATGGAAACTAATTTGTTACAGTTAAGAAACTGCATGTAATCTGTTGGTGTTAGAGCTGAAGTAAAATTTTAAATATCGTTTTCTTTTCTTTTCTTTTAATAATATTTGTTTATAAAATAACCACGCCCTATTTCTTGTATTATCACTCTTGGAACGAATTTATCTTTCTGCACAGTCTTAAAACTGAAAAAGTTCTGGCATTTGGTCCAGTCTCTTAACCACTGTTGAGAGCTGACCAGGAGTCCATAACACTAGCATGCAAGTTCAGCAGCTAATATTGAAGGCAAATGAAATGTTAGTTTTTATTTCAATGGGAATGGACTATAAAAAGAGGAAAGTATAAACTATAAAAGGCACCATTTAGACCACACCTGGAATACTGTGAACAGTTTTGGTCCCCTTAACTAAGGAAAGATATATTGGCATTGGAGGCAGCCCAGAGAAGGTTCATTAGATTAATCCTGGGTATGGAGGGATTTTCTTAGGAGGAGAGGTTGAATAGATTGTGTCGTGTATTGTATTAGCAGGATAAAATAATGAAAAAGCTGAAGCACGTGGGTTGAACACAATAATCAACAGAGGTTTGTTAGATAGCTGTGAACTGCACAAAAGCTTTGTCTAGGACACGGTTGCGCCCGTGCCAATCCAGGTGCACTGGGAGCATTGTGGAAGAAGTTCAAATCTGACTTCACATGGATGCAAAACCGCGCCTCAGTCACCTGACCCGCAGCACCCAACATGATCTGGATCACATCCTCGCTGGATGGTCAGGGACAGGGAAGGGAAGCACGCCCCTGACAGCCTGGTGCCCAGTTGGCACTGCCAGGGTGCCTGGGTGCCAAAAGGAGATAGCTGAAGAAATAGTGGAGGCGTTAGTTATGATCTTTCAAAAGTCACTGGAGTCAGGGAAAGTCCCAGAGGATTGGAAAATCGCTGTTGTAACCCCCCTGTTCAAGAAGGGAACAAGGAAAAAGATGGAAAATTATAGGCCAATTAGTCTAACCTCGGTTGTTGGCAAGATTCGAGAATCCATTGTGAAGGATGAGATTTCTAAATTCTTGGAAGTGCAGGGTCGGATTAGGACAAGTCAGCATGGATTTAGTAAGGGGAGGTCATGCCTGACTAACCTGTTAGAGTTCTTTGAAAAGATAACAAATAGGTTAGACCAAGGAGAGCCAATGGATGTCGTCTATCTTGACTTCCAAAAGGCCTTTGATAAGGTGCCTCACGGGAGACTGCTGAGTAAAATAAGGGCCCATGGTATTCGAGGCAAGGTACTAACATGGATTGACGATTGGCTGTCAGGCAGAAGGCAGAGAGTTGGGATAAAAGGTTCTTTTTTGGAATGGCAACCGGTGACGAGTGGTGTCCCACAGGGTTCAGTGCTGGGGCCACAGCTGTTCTCTTTATATATTAACGATCTAGATGATGGGATACAAAGATCGGTGGAGGGGCAGGTAGTATGGAGGAGGTGGGGAGGCTGCAGAAAGATTTAGACAGTTTAGGAGAGTGGTCCAAGAAATGGCTGATGAAATTCAACGTGGGCAAGTGCGAGGTCTTGCACTTTGGAAAAAAGAATAGAGGCATGGACTATTTTCTAAACGGTGACAAAATTCATAACGCTGAAGTGCAAAGGGACTTGGGAGTCCTAGTCCAGGATTCTCTAAAGGTAAACTTGCAGGTTGAGTCCATAATTAAGAAAGCAATTGCAATGTTGTCATTTATCTCAAGAGGCTTGGAATATAAAAGCAGGGATGTACTTCTGAAGCTTTATAAAGCATTAGTTAGGCCCCATTTAGAATACTGTGAGCAATTTTGGGCCCCACACCTCAGGAAGGACATACTGGCACTGGAGCGGGTCCAGCAGAGATTCACATGGATGATCCCAGCAATGGTAGGCCTAACATATAATGAACGTCTGAGGATCCTGGGATTATATTCATTGGCGTTTAGGAGGTTGAGGGGAGATCTAATAGAAACTTACAAGATAATGACTGGCTTAGATAGGGTGGACGTAGGGAAGTTGTTTCCATTAGCAGGGGAGGCTAGGACCCGGGGGCACAGCCTTAGAATAAAAGGGAGTCACTTTAGAACAGAGATGAGGAGAAATTTCTTCAGCCAGAGAGTGGTGGGTCTGTGGAATTCATTGCCACAGAGGGCGGTGGAGGCCGGGACGTTGAGTGAGAAATTCTTGATTTCTCGAGGAATTAAGGGCTATGGAGAGAGAGTGGGTAAATGGAGTTGAAATCAGCCATGATTGAATGGTGGAGTGGACTCGATGGGCCGAATGGCCTTACTTCCGCTCCTATGTCTTATGGTCTTATGCTCTTATGTTGACACTTCCAAGGGTTGGGACCTGGGGGAGGCCAAGCCCATAAAAGGGTGGTGAAAGGGGAGTATGAAGGATAGGGGAGTTATGGGAGGTCATAAAAGATGGGGGATGAAAGTGGGAGTCTTGAAAGGGGGAGTGGGGTCCTGAAAGGGATGGTATGGGGGCCTTAAAGGGGGCCCTCAGTGACCCCATAGCGGGACATGCTCACTTGGTGAGGGAGGTAATGCCCATATCTGCAGGGTTGGATTTATCCATTGGCGGGGTGTGTGGGGGAACCCTCAAGCTCATTTAGAAATCAGTATCATGCCACCCTTTAAAAATGGCGCCCCAATGTCTGAGAGACGGTCTTGCTGGTGAGTTCAGCTCGCCGCTGATGAAAACATTTCTGAGTATGGGCTGGACTGGGGAAGAACACCCAAGGCCCAAAAAAAGACGAAGGGCCCAATCGAATGGCCTCATCGCGACAGACACATTGAAACAACAAAGCTGTTAAATCTGGCAAAAGGCCTCTCGCAAGACATACAGCACTCGGGATGCCTCGCGTGATCTCACAAGCTCTCGCGAGACGTTGCAATCTCACCCACACTGAGGGGAATACAGATTTGCATATTTAAGTGAGCAGTTAGCTTCACTTAAATATGTCTGCCCCAGGGTATCCCAAGGCGCGGGATCAAACGCCCGCACCTGGGGGACCTCGCCATGGCACCGTTCAGCACTGGTTTCCACAAACGCGGACCATGCGTAACGGCACTTGGGGGGGTCTCTCAGAAGGTCGGAGGCCCCCTGGTGATTGTGCTCTGGGTTTGGTGATACCCTGGCACTCCTGATGCCACCTGGACACCTTGGCACTGCCAGAGTTCACAGGCAGCACTGCTGAGCTCTTCAGTGGAGGAAATTAATTTAAGTGCAGCCTCGGCAAGATGTTCCTCGCAGAGGCCCCAAAAGAAACAAAGCCCCGCCTAATATAGGGCTCGCTCTCGGCGCTGCAGGCTCCGAGAAACACCCAAATGTGACACAAACGGGACTATTCTTTATGTTAAATCATGCCCTAAGTGTGGGTGAAACTGGGTCTGGATCCCTCACCCAAAAAAACTGCGTAAAACACCCCGCCAAACCTGCTGAAAATGCCACTTAGAATGCCCTAACTGTGGTCGAGAGTGGGAGTTGTCCCGTGTTTCCCGGCGCTTGGCCCAGCAAGGCCACAACGCTCTTCAACGTTAATTGGTCCACTTAGCGAGGCCTCACGGGCTTCTCGCCCCAAATGAAGGCTCGGCAACCAATTCGGCGGTACTGCACTTAATATAATAATAGCTTTTATTGTCACAAGTAGGTTTACATTAACACTACAATGAAGTTACTGTGAAAAGCCCCTAGTCGCCACACTCCGGCGCCTGTTCGGGTACGCAGAATGTCTAAATTACCTAACAGCGTGTCTTTCGGGATTTGTGAGAGGAAACCGGAGCACCCGGTGGAATCCCACGCAGATACTGGGAGAACGTGCAGACTCCACACAGACAGTGACCTAAGTGGGAATCAAAGCTGGGACCCTGGTGCTGTGAAGCAACAGTGCTACCCACTGTGCTATCGTGCCGCCCACTGACAGCCTCCCGCGAACAAGGTCGAGCAGCACTTAAACAGCATTTGCACAACTAACCCCAGCCAGCGCATAGCCAGCGCATAGCCATGGCGCCAAGACGACTGGCCGCAAGGCCTGGGGAGGCATCTAGATGCCGACGAGGCCAGGAGAGATGTCCTGTTTCCCCAAGAGTCCTGGAACGTCAGCCATAGAGCAGTTAGTGTTGCCTGGGAAGAAATGGCAGGGGACGTCAGCTCAGGCAGTGTGATCAGGAGAGCTCGCCTCCAGTGCCGCAAGAAGGTCAATGACCTACATCGGGCAGTACTACTCCCTGCCCACCCCCCCCCCCCCGATTCCTTCCCATCCCCCCCAAAACAACCAGTACCCCCAACCTTCCATCCACCTCCCCCAAAGCAACCTTCACACCCCCCTCCTATCAGCCCAACCCTCCCATCACCCCAACCCTCCCATCACACTACCCCCCCCCCCCCCCCCCCCCCCCCCCCCCACAAAACACTGTGAACCATGTGTGTGACTAATGATACCTTCTCTGTGTCTCCGCAGGAAAAGCTCTCCCACAGTCGCTGGGAGACGGCCCAGACCATCGGAGGGGTGCCAGACATAAGAATCCTCATTACACTCGAGGAATGGGCCCTGGAGGTGACTGGAGTGGCCAAAGACAGAGTGGTCACCAACATGGAGGTCTGCACACACTGCAGAGGTGAGGATCCACCAGGCCCCACTGTCACATGTGAGTTGTTATTACCATACTGGCTAACCCATCCCTCCCACTGACCACATGTTCATTTTCCCGCAGGTCCTCCAGCCACCCCCCAAGCATCCCATGAGACCGCCTCAGAGGAGAGCTCCGAGGGTGCCACAGTCGATGCCTCACCAGCGCAAATACACACACCTCAGTGGGAAACGTTAGTGGTCAGATTTCTGATCACCACACAGTTGTTGATGTACATCAGGTGGAGGCAGGAACTCCCAGGCGAGACAGCAGTAGGACGGCTGCTGGATCCCAGGACCCAACTGAGTCCCAGTCAGATGCTGAGCCTCTGGAATAGGCATACCCGGAGACGTTAGGGAGTGACCGGGACATTCAGAGATGTCAACGACACTCCAGCAGGTCAATAACCGATTGGAGGAGACTCAGAGTCTACAGGGGCAGGAGATTTTGCTGGTAATGTGCGGCACCAAGGCCAACACTGCTAGGGTGGTGACCGCAGTGGAGATCTTGGTGCATGACGTTGGCAGCATTAGTGGAGGTGTGCAAGGCATGGCACAGTCGGCGATGGCGATGGCTGTGGGTCTCGACAGAATATTTGACTTGCTGGGGGACGTGACCTAGTACCAGGCTAAGGAGTGGAATGTGCATTGGGGGAAGGAAAGGAGGGTCTGTACTCGTTGGAGTATATAAGGATGAGGTGGATCTTATTCAAACTTACAAGATACTGCGAGGCCTGGACAGTGGTCGTGGAGAGGATGTTTCCACTTGTCGGAAAAACTAGAACCAGAGGACAACATCTCAGACTAAAGGGACGATCCTTTAAAACAGAGATGAGGAGGAATTTCTTCAGCCAGAGGGTGGTGAATCTGTGGAACTCTTGGCTGCAGAAGGCTATGGAGACCAAATCAGTGTCTTTAAGACAGAGATAGATAGGTTCTTGATTAATAAGGGGATTAGGGGTTCTGGGGAGAAGGCAGGAGAATGGGGATGAGAAAAATATCAGCCATGATTAAATGGTGGAGCAGAGTCGATGGGCCGAATGGTCTAATTCTCTCCCATGTCATATGGTATTATGGTAGGGCACAGTACGAAGTCTTACAACACCAGGTTAAAGTCCAACAGGTTTATTTCGATGTCACTAGCTTTCGGAGCGCTGCTCCTTCCTCAGGTGAATGAAGAGGTCTGTTCCAGAAACACATATATAGACAAATTCAAAGATGCCAAACAATGCTTGGAATGCGAGCATTAGCAGGTGATTAAATCTTTACAGATCCAGAGATGGGGTAACCCCAGGTTAAAGAGGTGTGAATTGTACCAAGCCAGGACAGTTGGTAGGATTTCGCAGGCCAGATGGTGGGGGATGAATGTAATGCGACATGAATCCCAGGTCCCGGTTGAGGCCGCACTCATGTGTGCGGAACTTGGCTATAAGTTTCTGCTCGGCGATTCTGCGTTGCCGCGGGTCCTGAAGGCCGCCTTGGAGAACGCTTACCTGGAGATCAGAGGCTGAATGCCCTTGACTGCTGAAGTGTTCCCCGACTGGAAGGGAACATTCCTGCCTGGTGATTGTTGCGCGATGTCCGTTCATTCCTTGTCGCAGCGTCTGCTACGACACCGCGCAACAATCACCGCGCAACAATCAAAGTCAAACATACAACCGACAGACAAACTGCCAGAACATATCTGGAACACACCCATCAATCACACATCAGGAGATCATTGCACCCTATTGATATGCAGCAGTCTCTTGTCAGTAGCTCAAATCGAGCCAGATTTTCCATCACTCAGAGTTTTTACCGTTACCATAAAGGGGAACAGGTTATGTGCAGATCACACCACCAGAGACAGGACACCTGGGGCAAGCTCAGGTGTCCTATCAAACAGTCATCAACCGAACCATTGGGTGCTGATGCCCACCCGAGACATCATTGGCAGAAAGCCAGAGGAAGTGGCAAAAGGACTCAAAGGGAGGGAGGGGGATAAAAACAGGCGCCCGACGCACATTAGCAGCAAAGACTCCCAGGCAGAGGCAATCGAGACATCTGAGATGGAAGAATGTGCCAACGAGACTCACCTTTGTGATGACGAACCGGAGGAAATCAAGACTCAAACGCACAGTTCAATCAAGCCATTTTGGGGGACCGTATAACTGAATCCTGGGTGTTTCTAGTATCATGGGCGGGATTCTCCGATTGCCGATGCCAAAATCGCGTTCGGAGCTCGACCGGAGAATCCCTTTTGACGCCGAAATTGGGGGCGGTGCCGTTTTCACAATGCTCCGCCCCCTCAAAAACGACATACTCGAGGAGTACGCCGCACACCATTGGGACGGCCTCAGGACTTCACCTGAGGCCCTCCCCCGATGCTCTGCCCCCGATGGGCCAACTTCCCAAAGGCGTGCGACATGTGTCCTCTCAACTTTCGTAAACCTGGTGTGGCGGCTGCGGACTGTGTCGGGGGCGGGGGGGGGGGGGGGGGCATTCCGCTGGCAGAGGGGGCTTTGGTGGAGGCTGGGGAGACTGGTGGGAGGGTGGTCCGGGATGGTGACGAGGGAGGTTACAGGGGGTTCAGTCTTTGGCAGGCTGTGTCCGCGCACGGTCGGAGCCATGTTGCACGGCGTGGCCATGGCAGGCCACCACCATGCGCATGCACGGCCACGGACCCGGCCATTCAGCGCCCGCACCAGCAGGTAAAGCCAGGCTTTAAGTGGCACAGCTGCTAGCCCCCCACTGGACGGAGCATCGGTGCGGGGGGGCACCGGCGTTTTGGTCGTAAGACCAGACGGATCCTTTGGACATAGCCGCAGAATCGGAGAATCCAGACCTTAGTCTCAGAAATGGAGAATCCAGCTATATATTTTGGGTTAATTTACAGGTTAATTGGGGTTTAATAAAGATTATTTAACTTGTATTTGTGTTTGTCCTTTCTTCTCCTTGCTATTTGATTTGATTTATTGTCACGTGTACTGGGGTAGAGTGAAAAGTATTATTCTGCGTACAGTCCAGACAGATCGTTCCAAACATGAATAAACATAGGACATGCATAAATACTCAATGTAAATACACAGACATAGACATTGGGTGAAGCATACGGAGAGGAGATGTTTGAAGAGATAAGTTCAGCCCATAAGAGGAGCCTGGTGACAGTGGGGAAGAAGCTGTTTTTGAGTCTGTTTGTGTGTGTTCTCAGACTTTTGTATCTCCTGCCCGATGGAAGAAGTTGGAAGAGAGAATAACCCGGTGGGAGAGTGTGGTAAACCACTGTTGCACCTATATTAGGTGATGTACGGTAGGAGGTTCGCCGGTAGTCCCTGCCTGCTAGCTCCGCCCAGTAGGCGGAGTATAAATATGCATGTCCTCCATTCAGCAGCCATTTCGCCAGCTGCTGTGGGAGGCCACACATCTTAGAGAAATAAAGCCTCAGTTGTATCCAACTCTAGTCTTTGTTCAATTGATCGTGCCTCAATTTATTGCTCTAAGATTTTCTAAAAGATGGACCTCCGAATCAAACCAGATCGCCTGCAGCTGGATCCGCAATCAAGCGACGCCAAAAGGACTTTCAACACTGGCTAGCTTGCTTCGAGGCGTACATCAACTCAGCGACCACCCCTGTTCCGGAGACTCAGAAGGTACAGATCCTGTACTCAAGGTTGAGCTCCAACGTGTTTCCGCTGATCCAGGAAGCCCCGAACTACACCGACGCCATGGCACTTCTCAACGAAAACTACGCACAGAAGACGAACACACTCTTCGCCAGGCACGTACTCGCCACTCGCTCTCAACTCCCTGGTGAGTCCATCGAAGACTTCTGACGGGCCCTAAACCCACTCGTTCGGGACTGTGACTGTCAGGCCTTTACGGCCACTGAACATTCGAACCTCCTTATGCGGGACGCGTTCGTAACGGGGATTGGGTCGGCCCTCATACGCAAAGACTGTTAGAAGGGGCCACGCTCGATCTAGCTGAGACAAAGAAGCTAGCGCTCTCCATGACAGTTGCCTCACGTAACATTCAGGCCTACCCCCCCAGCCGTGCGGCCCACCCCTCCTACGCACCATGGACCTCACAGACGGCCGCCCCAGCGGGGCCTTACCCAGTCAGTAAGCCTGCACCACCCGCCAGCCCGCGCACCCCGGGGGTCCCTGATGTTACTTCTCCGGCCAGCAGAAACACCCTCGCCAACACTGCTCAGCCCGCACGGCCCTTTGCAAGGCTTGCAGCAAAAAGGGGCACTTCGCCGCGGTGTGCCTGGCCCGCGCAGTCGCCGCTATTGCACTCACCCCCTAGTCTACACACAATGGGCGCCGCCATCTTCATCTCCCTGGACCACGCGCGGCCAGTGGGCGCCGCCATCTTCCCCCCATCAGTCCACGTGCGGCCCATGGGTGCCGCCATCTTGTCCAACCCCCGCAACGTGCGGCCCACGGGCGCCGCCATTTTGTACCCCGCAGGATCTTCGGGCGCCGCCATCTTGTCTCCCCCACGGGGCATGGACACCGACAGCATTCCAGGACCTGGACCCCCCAGGCTCCCCGTCATCCGACGGCAGCGACGACCAACCACGACTCGCCTCAGTGACGATCGCCCAGTCTCATCCGCACAACCTGGCCACCGCATCGACCAGTGTGAAAATCAACGGCCATATGACCTCTTGCCTGCTGGACTCCGGGAGCACCGAAAGCTTCATAAACCCGGATACGGTAAGGCGCTGCTCCCTCGCGGTACACCCCGCCAACCAAAGAATCTGCCTGGCCTCCGGATCCCATTCCGTCATGATCAGAGGGTACTGTATGGTCACACTCACGGTCCAGGGCATAGAATTCAGCAGATTCCGCCTCTACGTCCTCCCTAACCTCTGCGCTGCTCTACTACTCGGCCTGGACTTCCAGTGTAATCTCCAGAGCCTAACCCTCAAATTCAGTGGGCCCCTACCACCCCTCACTGTGTGCGGCCTTGTGACCCCAAAGGTCGATCCGCCTTCTCTCTCCGCAAATCTAACCCCGGACTGCAAACCCGTCACCACCAGGAGCAGACGGTACAGTGCCCAGGACAGGACCTTCATCAGGTCCGAGGTCCAGCGGCTGCTTCGGGAAGGCATCATCGAGCCCAACTGTTGGTCGGTAAAACTGGGGAGAAACACAGAATGGTCGTGGACTACAGTCAGACCAGCAATCGGTACACGCAGCTCGACGCGTACTCCCTCCCACACATATCTGATATGGCCAATCAGATTGCACAGTACCGGGTCTTCTCAACTGTAGACCTCAAATCCGCCTACCACCAGCTCCCCATTCGTAAATCGGACCGTCCATACACCGCCTTCGAGGCAGGTGGTCGTCTCTATCACTTCCTCAGGGTTCCCTTCGGCGTCACCAACGGGGTCTCAGTCTTCCAAAGGGAGATGGACCAAATGGTCGACCGGTACGGTTTGCGGGCCACCTTCCTGTACCTAAACAACGTCACCATCTGCAGCCATGACCAGCAGGACCACGATGCCAACCTTGCCAAATTTCTCCACACCGCCACTCTCCTCAACCTCACCTACAACAAGGAGAAGTGCGTGTTTAGCACGACCCGCTTAGCCATCCTCGGCTATGTGGTCTAGAACGGAGTTCTGGGGCCTGATCCCGACCGCATGCGCCCCCTCATGGAGCTCCCCCTTCCCCACTGCCCGAAGGCCCTCAAACGCTGCCTGGGGTTCTTCTCATACTACGCCCAGTGGGTCCCAAACTATGCGGACAAGGCCCGCCCACTCAGACAGTCCACTTCCCCTGGCGGCTGAGGCACAGCAGGCCTTCGCCCATATCAGAGCCGATATCGCCAAGGCCGGGATGCACGCAGTAGACGAGACACTGCCCTTTCAAGTAGAGAGCAGCGCATCGGACGTCACCCTAGCCGCCACCCTCAGTCAGGCAGGCAGACACGTGGCATTCATTTCCCGCACCCTTCATGCCTCAGAAATTCGGCACTCATCCGTCGAAAAAGAGGCCCAAGCTATTGTTGAGGCTGTGCAGCATTGGAGGCATTACCTAGCCGGCAGGACATTCACTCTCCTCACTGACCAATGGTCGGTAGACTTCATGTTCAATAACACACAGCGGGGCAAGATCAAAAACGATGAAATTTTGAGGTGGAGGATCGAGCTCGCCACCTATAATTACGAGATTTTGTATCGCCCCGGCAAACTCAACGAGCCCCCAGACACTCTATCCCGAGGTATATGTGCCAGCGCACAAGTAGACCGACTCCGGGCCCTGCACAACAGCCTTTGTCACCTGGGAGTCACACGGTTGTACCATTTTGTCAAGGCTCGCAATCTGCCCTACTCCGTCGAGGAAGTACGGGCAATCACCAGGGACTGCCAGGTCTGTGCGGAGTGCAAGCCGCACTTCTACCGGCTGGACCGTGTGCGCCTGGTGAAGGCCTCCCGCCCCTTTGAACGCCTCAGCGTGGATTTCAAAGGGCCCCTCCCCTCCACCGACCGAAACACGTATATTCTCAGTGTGGTTGATGAGTACTCCAGATTCCCCTTCGCCATCCCATGCCCTGATATGACATCTGCCACCGTCATCAAAGCCCTAAAGACTATCTTCGCTCTGTTCGGTTTCCCCGCCTACATCCACAGTGACAGGGGATCCTCATTCATGAGCGATGAGCTGTGTCAGTTCCTGCTCAGCAGGGGTATCGCCTCCAGCAGGACGACCAGCTATAACCACTGGGGAAACGGGCAGGTAGAGAGGGAGAACAGGACGGTATGGAGGGCCGTCCAACTGGCTCTTCCATCCAGGAACCTCCCAGCCTCTCTCTGGCAGGAGGTCCTCCCTGATGCACCCCACTCCATTAGGTCACTGCTGTGCACTGCCACTAACAACACACCCCATGAACGTGTTTTTGCCTTCCCCAGGAAGTCCACATCCGGGGTGTCGCTCCCGACTTGGCTTGCGGCTCCAGGACCAGTCCTGCTCCGTAGGCACGTACGCCGCCACAAGGCGGACCCGTTGGTGGAGAGGGTGCAATTGTTGCATGCAAACCCCCAGTATGCCTACGTGGCATACCCCGACGGCCGCCAGGATACCATCTCCCTCAGGGACCTGGCGCTAGCAGGTTCCACACACACACACCCCTCCGGCCCGGCGCCACCCTCCCCTCCCCCGGCGCTCCCAGCATTAACCCCACGAGGACCATCCGTCCTTCCCCTGCCCCCACCCGAGGATGAAGAGAATTTCGGCATGCTCCCGGAGTCACCGAACATCAGGCCAGCATCGACATCGCCGCCACCGCTACGTCGCTCCCAGCGGAACATCAAGGCACCAGACCGGTTAAATCTCTAATTGGCACCGGACTTCAAAAGACATTTTTTTTCTGCTCAAATACAGTAAATATAAATTCATTGCTGTATATAATTCTCCACCACCCCCACCAGGCTCAAGTTTAATAGGGGGTGAATGTGGTAAACCACTGTTGCACCTTGATGTAAGATAGGGCCTCTACTACAGGTTCGCCTGTAGTCTCTGCCTGCTGGCTCCGCCCAGTAGGCGGAATATAAATATGCGTGTACTTCATTCAGCATCATTTCGCCAGCTGCTGTGGGAGGCCACACATCTTAGAGCAATAAAGCCTCAGTTGTATCCAACTCTAGTCTTTGTTCAATTGATCGTGCATCAGAGAGGTCATTAATTATGCTGCCCGCTTTCCCAGGCAGCGGGAGGTGTAGCAGAGTGCATGGATGGGAGGCAGGTTCGTGTGATGGACTGGGCTGTGTTCACAACTCTCTGAAGTTTCTTGAGGTCTTGGGCCGTGCAGTTGCCATGCCAGGCTGTGATGTAGCCTGATAGGATGCTTTCTATGGTGCATTTGTAAAAATTGAGAAGAGTCAATGTGGAGATGCCAAAATTCCTTAGTTTCCTGAGGAAGTATAGGCGCCGTTGTGCTTTCTTGGTCAGAGCGTTGAATTGGGTGGACTAGGACAGATTGTTGATGATGTGCTCCCCTCGGAATTTGAAGCAGTCAGCCATCTCCACCTGAGCACCATTGATGCTGACAGGGGTGTGTTAATAATTTGCTTCATGAAGTTAATGACCAGTGTGGTAGTCACTACTGATGTATATATTGTATATATAGGATGTTGATATAGGTGCTTTACGGTAAGGCCCCTGTGCTACAGGTACGGGGTAAATCCCTGTCTGTTGGCTCCGCCCAGTCGGCAGAGTATAAATATGTGTGCTCCCAGTACAGCAGCCATTTTGTCGGCTGCTGTAGGAGGCCACACATCTCAGTGTAATAAAGCCTCGATTACATCCTACTCTCGCCTTTGTGTAATTGATCGTGCATCAACCAGCTCCTTAGTTTTGCTGACATTGAGGGATAGGTTGCTGTCGTTGCTCTGTGCCACTAAGCTCTCTGGGGGTGATTCTCCGATATTGAAGCCAAGTGTTCGCGCCGTCGTGAACGCTGTCGCGTCTCACGACGGCGCAAACAGGGCCCGGACCCGACCTATTCTGGCCCCAAATGGGTGCCGTGCCAACCCGCGCATGTGCAGTTGGGGCAGCCCAATCCTGCGCATGCGCGGGGAACGTTTTACGCATGCCGGCCCCTCGCCAACATGGAGCCGGTGTTCTGGGGCTGCGCGCAGAAGGAGGTAGGCCCGGGGGGGTAGAGGCTGGCCCGCCGATTGGTGGGCCCTGATCGCGGGCCACACCCCATCAGAGGCCACCCCGGTGAAGGACCCCCCCTCCACAGGCCGCCTCCCCCAGCATTCCCGCCGGCAGCGACCAGGGGTGGACGGCGCCGGCGGGAACCTTTTGTGTCATAGCGGCCGCTCGGCCCATCCGGCCGGAGAGTCGCCGCTCGCCGGTTCTCCGAGCATCCCGGTGCGAATCGCGCGCAGCTGGTTTCCGGGGGGTGGGAGAATTGCGTGCGGGGGTCGGGGCGGCGTGGCTCGGTTCGCGCGGCGCCCCGGCGATTCTCCCACCCGGCGTGGGGAGGGAGAAGAGCGCCCATAATCTCCCTCCTGTATTCTGACTCCTCGTTAATCGAGATCCGACCCACTACAGTCGTGTCATCAGCAAACTTACAGATGGAGTTGGAGCCAAATTTTGCCACGCAGTTGTGTATATAGGGAGTACGCAGCCTTGCGGGGCCCCAGTATTGAGGACTATCGTGGAGGAGGTGTTGTTGTTTATCCTTATTGATTGTGGTCTATGGGCCAGGACGTTGCGGATCCAGTTGCAGAGGGAGGAACCAATTCTAGGTTTTAGAGTTTTGGCTGGGATTATGGTGTTGAAGGCAGAGTCAATGAATAGGAGTTTTAAACGACACTTAGATAAAACCTTTGAGTAGGTGAATTGGTTGAAAGTATCTGAATTGAACAGATACAACAGCAATGAACCCCACATGCTACATGGCCCTCCCACCCACGGGGATCGACTTGGTGTGTGTAAAGTGCTCACTTAACCACGATTGCCAATTTCCTATTCGCAATAGCCTTCAGCTGTACGGCCAGAGGCCTCCGCGGTCAATGGGAGTTTTGGGTGGTCAGTGGGGCAGGCAGGCAGGGACTGGCTGCCCCCATGACAGGGACACATGACCCAGGGGTTGACATGGTGGGCCCGTGCAGGTCCGCCAACCCCCCCCCCCCCCCCCCCACCCCTTACTGTTCAGCAGGGCCCCGTCAGCCCCGATACCCCCAGCCCCCCATGGCTGCCCACTACCAACCGGCACTGCACCACCGGTTGCCCCCCCACCCCCACCCCCTGCCCCGAGCACAGGGCAGCATGCCTAATGCCCCGGGGCTCACTGCCTATGAGCAAATATGGCTGCTCACCTCCTTGGCACCTGCAGCAGCCCATCCGCCAGGTTCACATTTTTCAAAAGGAGCACTAATTGGTGTCAGCGTGAGCACTTGCTGGGGAGGCAGCTGAATGACAGGAGGCTTTTGGATATTGGGTCGCTCCCGTTAATTGTATGGAAATAGGACTTAAATGGTGATACTTTCTTTCTCGCCACACTATGGCGAGATACAAATTTTGCCTACGGGAGCGGGCTGTCGTCTGGCACGGTTCTTGTCTTCCGCCTCTCCTGCTGTTCAACGGCCTCATTTTGCTCGAGCGAGAGTGCAACAAGGCCAGAGGATTGTGCCCTTCGTAATTTTCTGGGGGAATTATGCCCCTAGGCTGAGGCAAAGGCCGCGAAGTAGCCGATGACATCACAGGCTATCATGTGACTAAACTATTCAAGTAACCATGCAACAGCACAACAACAACCCACAGATATAACATCCCTCCCCCTGTACTTCTAAGGTCCAAACAACACATAACGACAATATTATTACAGCGCATTGAACATATATAGAAGGTCAAGCATTAGATCATTACACAATAATAATAATTATTGGGAAAGTTGATCTGCTGGGCATCTATTCCGTACTGGTTGCCTCTGCACCTCAGGGATTTGCTAGTTCTCGACCTTAGATACACTCTGTTTCTTCAGACGATGTCTCTACCCTGGAGACGTTACTGTCTCTTTTGTGAAAGGAGGACGAGTAGCAACAGGGGTTTCTTCAGCAATCTCTGCTTCAGTGGATTGATCAGAAACCAGTCACGCGATCTGCTGATGGGAGTTATTCTGTCAAACACGGTACTGGGACATTGATAAGTGTAGATAACAATTGATCTGCATGCCGTCTCCACACTAGCTCATATTCTGCATGTACTGTGTTGGAGATAGGGCCAGTTTGAGCCAATATAGTTGCAGGAACCCACTTCTCGCTAGTGGTATAGCTGCACGCAAACACTGCTCGCTAGTGGTATAGCTGCTCTCCTTGTTTAAGCAAATGTCTTATTCAATTACCTTCTCTTCTCCGGAATTAGCGACTCTCTGATTGCGTTCTGCTACCTTGGACGTCTCTCCTGTCTTAAGAGTTGATCAAATGTAGTTCGCACCTTCCTCTTCAGTAGTAGTAAAGCTGGGTAACTCTGAATAGTCGCATGTTAGTGTTGCGAAACGTCACCAAGAAACTATTAAGCGGCAACGTAATGAACCTTGACATTATGTGCATGGAATGGACAAATCTTTCAATTATTTGTGGATGGGTGTTAAGGTGCTGATTTTGTTGGATACCACTCATCTTTAAATAATCCTCTAACTGTAGAGCCGTAAACTGTGGACCATTGTCACTCACAATTTGTTCTGGTTTCCCAAACCTGGCAAAAATCTCATTTGAGATTTTCAATGGCTTGTTCCACAGTTGTTGACTTCATTAGGACCACCTCAGGCCATTTGGACTGTGTATCTATGACAATGATGAACATGTGTCCTTCGTATGGACCTGCAAAGTCAATGCATACACGTGGCCAAGGCATTTTAGGCCACTCTCATGGATGCAATAGGGACAACAGCAGTGCATTCCTCACCCCCGCACACGACTGGCACAGTCCTGCCTTTTCCTTGGTCTGCGCATCGATTCCTGGCCACCAAATGTAGCTCAGTGCAAGTATAGTTGTTCAAACTATACCTCGGTGTCCTTCATGTAATTGTTCCAATACTCTTTATTGTAAATTTGGATGAATTATTACCCTCATCCCCCATAACAGGCATCTATCTGTCCTATATTGTCAACTCGAGTTTGCTGGAAATGTACGGCTTTAATTCAGGATACGTTCCTGCTCTCCTCCCCTTAAACACCATTTCCAATAAGCTTAGCACAAAAGAAGGTGGTTGTCCTTGTTGGCGGTCAATCATCTCAGCTCTAGGACATTACTGTCGGACCTCCTCAGGGTAGAGTCCGAGGCCTAACCATCTTCATCAATGACCTTCCAATGACTTGGACAATATCCAGGTTTGGCTGACATGTTTGTGTCAAACAAGTGCCAGGCAATGACCACCTCCAACAAGAGGGCATCTAATCATCATCTCTTAACATTGAATTGCATTAGCATCACTGAGTCCCCTACTATCAATATCCTGGGGAGTTATCATTGACTAGAAACTGAACTGGACTGGCCATATAAATACTATAGATACAAGAGCAGGTTAGAGGTTGGGAATCCTGTAGTAAATAACTCATCTCCTGATTCCCCAAAGTCTGTTCGCCATCTACAAGGCACAAGTCAGGAATGTGATGGAATACTCTCCATTTGCCTGGATGAGTGCAGCTCCAGTAACACTAAAGAAGCTCAACACCATCCGGGACAAAGCAGCCCGCTTGATTGGGACCTCATCCACAAACATTCATGCACAGTGGCAGCTGTGTGTACCATCGGCACTGCAGGTACTCACCAAGGCTCTTTCGAGAGCACCTTTCAAACCCTTGACTGCTACCAACCAGCAGGACAAGCACACCAGCAACATGGAACACCACCATTTAGAAGTTCCTCTCCAAACCGCTTAGTATCCTGACTTGGAAATATGTCACTGTTCTTTCACTGTCGCTGGGTCACAATCCTGGAACCCCCTTTCTCCCAGGTACACTGTGGTTGCATCTACATGGCATAGACTGCAGCAGTCCATGAAGACAGACGGTAGCTCCCGTCATCTTCAGAGAAATTAGGGATGGCCAATAAATGTTGGCATAGACAGTGATGCCCAAAATCCATGAATTAATTTTTCACCAGGCCCACCTTGTTTTGCTTTATTTTTTCATGAATGTGGATTTCGCTGGCAAGGTCAGAATCTGTTTTCCATCGTTAATTGTACTTGAACTGAAAAGCTTGCTCGGCCATTGCAGAGGCTAGTTAAGAGTCAATCATATTGCTGTATATGTGGTATCATCAAATGTAGGCCAGACTATGTAAGAATGGCAGATTTCCTTCTCTACAGACCATTTCTGAATCAGGCAACTTTTTATTACAAGCGAACAATCACTTTTATCGTCACCATTAATAAAACAATACTCTCAATTCCAGATCTATTAATCAAATTTAAATTTCTCAATCTGCCGTGGTTTGATTTTAAATGGAGACCTTGGAACACTCGCCTGCGATACTTGTCCAGTGACATTACCCTGATGTGCAGATCCTAACTCTACTATCTCTAAGGTATGTGCAGTGCCGTAACTACCTGTGCCATGTGCTTATATACCCTGAAGACTTGAGGACATTCTGCTGGCTGCTTGCCCTCTGACATCAGGTGCAAATATAACCTCCTTTTTGGTTTCCACTTCCCTGACAAAGGCAGAGTCACAAAAGGGGAGAGCCCTTTCCTTCTCTTGTACCATCCTCCTTCTCCCTCAGTGCGGCAGCATGCATTACTGCAACTGCCCCAAATGACAAGGATGCCTGGAGCATGTGGTTTCTCAACAGTGCTACTCAGCCCCTGTGATCTATAGAGGAGGACGGCATTGAAATGGAGTCCAGGGCAGCGTGGGAATGGCGTGTGGCAAGTAGATAGATCATGAATAATGGTCCTATACCCAAGCGTTGTGGCAAATTAATGTCTCTAGCTCGCAGAGCTTCAACGCAGCGATTTCATTTCGGTAACACATCATTGCTGGCATTAACTCTGGATATGTTAATGTGCGCTCTCATACATGGCACCAGACTACACCTTTTAACTTCTTGTATACTAAATCCAATCCTGTTCAGAATTAGCACGGCTTACTCACAATTGAGCAACAGCGGCACAAACACCATGAGCAAAATTCTAGAAACTGACAAGAGTTGCAAAGGAGTCTCTCACTTCCCTGTCATGTAAAGGTTAAGCACACTGGATAATGAGTGCGCACAGATTCAAAGGTTAACCATTGAGGATCAATTCTGAGGATCAAACAACCGCACACCAATGGGGATAAAGCAAAATGCAAATGCTCTGGAGTCAGCCAATTTTTCTAACAGGCAGCCAATTCAATGTCACTGATTATTCACCATCGACAAACGTTACAATTCACTTGCTCGCCCCCCCCCCCCCCCTCCCCGATCACAAATCCTTTCTGCATCCAAGGCACAGGACATGCTGAGAAATAATAGTAGGGGAATGTGGTGTTCTTTGTGTTGCATATTTCAGGATGATTGACGGAGTGTTCAGAAAGACCACAAAATAGCTTTAACTTAAACAAAGTGTAATAAGTCCACGGAGGCAGAGGTCCCGCCACCAGAATTCCTGTTATTTACAAAACCAACAGCCGAACAACCAGGTGCAATCAGCTTGCTGTCCATACTGGGAGTGTAGAGGATCTGACACTCCCTGTTATATACAGAGAAAGGGGTTCCCTGATTGGGCCACTAATTGGGCTGGTTTAGCACAGGGCTAAATAGCTGGCCTTTAAAGCAGACCAAGGCAGGCCAGCAGCACGGTTCAATTCCCGTACCAGCCTCCCCGAACAGGCGCCGGACTGTGGCGACTAGGGGCTTTTCACAGTGAATTCATTTGAAGCCTACTTGTGACAATAAGCGATTTTCATTTCATTTCATTTCAATCAGGGAACTCGTGTTCTAATTTGCCAATCTCAAAGGCCTGGCCTAAGTTATAAATTTAATAACACGACTAACTTGGATTCGACATGTACTCCTAAGGAATACACAGTTGATTAATAACATCTAAACTACACTCAAACTACACAGGCGCCGGAATGTGGCGACTCGGGGCTTTTCACAGTAACTTCATTTGAAGCCTACTTATGACAATAAGCGATTTTTATTTTTCATTCATTCATCTACTGCTAATCTCACTATTGGTTTAAACTATGATCTGCACTCACTTACACTATCTGCTCGTCTGACCTTCACTAGCTAACCCTTGAACACATTCTCCCACAAGGCTTAGCATCCCTGCCTTATGTAGTTGCAACTGTAGCTCCCTCCAGTGGTTACTCTCGACACTTCATTAACCCTTGCAGTTCTGATAGTTATGACCATACCACAGGGAAGAATTCTGGAATAATTGTGCATTTGGTATAATCTGAACTACTCCTATCAGAAATTCCAAAAAGCTGCTGTTTAGAAAGATTTCATTGTTTGCTGCTACTCAAAAGCAAAATATTGCAGATGCTGGAGCCCTGACATGAAACAGAAAATATTGGAAATACTTACAAGATCTGGCACCATCTGTGGAGAGAGAAACTGAGATAACGCAGTAAATTTCTCGGATTGGCAATCAGCAACAGACTGCCAGCCTGAGACAATTACTTATGCTACATTTCTCGAACTTCCGAATCAGGCCGAGGAGATCGAGGCAGTGAAGAGTGTTCGAGGCCCAGCGTCAAAGTCCAGCACCATCGGATTGAAGAAGGAATTGCCTGCTTTTTATGATACTGGAGTAAAGCAGGTAGTTTAAATGGCAAAACTAAGCACAATACTGCAGATGCTGGAATCTGAAACAAGAACAGAGGCTGCTGGAAAAACCCAGCAGGTCTGCCAGCTTCTATCCGGAGAGAAACTGAGCTAATGTTTCGAGTCCTTAGACTAAGTTGAAATGTCCATTGAAATTGATAGGCCAAGGAGCAGGTAAACATGTCAGGCAAGTGGGTAGGATTTGGAGGTTGGGGGGAAATTAGACATCCAGAGGGTGGGGGATTAGTGGTGAGATCTGGTCAGGTCGAGGGTGAGAATTGGGCTCCTTGCGCGAGAGGGGTTGGTGCGGGGGAGCGGGGTCGTGAGGTTGTAGGGCGGGGTTTGGGTCAGACCTCAGGGAGTATGGAGGCCGGATCGGATTGGGGGTGTGTCCGGTCAGGTCAGAGGATGAGCGTCGGGTCAAACCTTGAGGTTGGGAATTGTGGGGGGGTGATGTGTGTGGTGTGTCAGGGGTAAGAATTAGGCTGCTGGGTGGGGGGGGGGGGGTGCAGTGGTTGAGGATTCATGTGTAAGCGGGGGAGGGGGATCACATTTGGGGTCAGAGGCTGGGGAACGCAATGGGTGTGTTTAGTCAAGAGCCCCCCCCCCCCATCCTGCCCTTGGGGTCTGGGGATGAGGGGTGGGGGGTTGATCTAGGTCTTCACAATAGTTACCCAGATGTTAGAAAAGGTTTTAATTCTTTAGAATTAATTATTTTCAAAATAACTACTAGTATAATCCTGTCAGAACCATCCGAGCATTGAGATTTTCAGATGGTTCACAGCATGAGGCAATTGCCCCAGTGAAGTTAACACTTCTGGGTAATTGTCATGCAAATGCTTACCTGGGAATTTCCGAGAGGGACTCTGCTGTGCATCCTCAGGGTACCACCCAAACCCGACGCTGGGGATCATAGGATTTACAGTGCAGAAGGAGGCCATTCAGCCCATCGAGTTTGCACCGGCTCTTGGAAACAGCACCCCACTTAAGCCCACACCTCCAACCCTATCCCCGGAACACAGCTACCCCACCTAACCTATGGGCAATTTATCATGGTCAATCCACCTAACCTGCACATCTTTGGACTGTGGGAGGAAACCGGAGCACCCGAAGGAAACCCACGCAGACACGGGGAGAACGTGCAGACTCCGCACAGACAGTGACCCAAGCCAGGAATCGAACCTGGGACTCTGGAGCTGTGAAGCAACTGTGCTAACCACCATGCTACCATGCTGCCCAGGATCTCAGAAGTTACGGCTTGTTTGTTTTAGGTCTGTGACCTTCCATCCAAACTCATTGATTGCAGTTATCAGGGTAACATTTCAGGATGAATACGTGGTAATGTATTTTATTTGTTACCTGAAGAAAAAAATATATCTTCATCAGCTGGACGACCTATTTTTTAAATGCTTTTCAAATTGGACAATTACTGAGCTGACAAGATGGCTGCAACTGGTCACATGCTGGGTTCTGGAATTTTCTGAGCAGTTTCGAAGTTAACAAAGGCTAATGTCCCAAATGTCTGGAATGCATGGCCAAGCAAATGTCATGCCCCAGCAGACAGGCAGCATGGCCCAGCCAGTTAAAAATAATGGTACCGTGTGAGTCCTAATCCTCCAGAAATGGTGCTAATGGCCTGAGCATCAACTGTTCCAATGCAATGGTTTCAACAAGCGAGCCTCGTTTAACAATCCACAACCAGTGTCACATGACCATATCATGTGAGAGTACCTTTAAGAAATGGGTGTTTATAAATGGGTGTGTATATAAATATCTGTAGTGAGAGTACCTTTTAGAAATGGGTGTTTATTACTGCAGTGATGTCAGAGAGTGGGTGGAGCTGGGCTGTCTGTCAGCTTTTTACTTTCGTTTTAGGCTGTTTGCTGCAGGGTGTGTTTTAGTTTCGTTTTCAGTGTTGGTGATTAAGACAGACAGAACAGGTGCACTGTTGATCTCTCTGCCATGAAAAGACTGTCTCTTGATCATTTGGTGAATTCAGAATTATAAATGTTTTCAGTAGTGAATGTAAACCTGATGTGCTTCTGGTAAAAGGTGTTTCAAGTCTTATGGATGTTAAAAGGAAAGCGTAAAGGATTGCTTAGTGTTGTATTCTTTGGGGGTTGTATTTGAATTAATGGTTGCTAAGATGTTCACCGTATGTTTTAAAAAGGTTAACTTGAGTTCATAGAATGAACATTGTTTTGCTTTAAAAAATACTTTTCCATTTCTGCTGTACCACACCTGTAGAGTGGACCGTGTGCTCCCCATACCACAATCTATTAAAAGTTGTGGGTCAGGTGAACTCCATGATACACTTTGGGGTTCTCTAAACACTGGTCCATAACAACCGGCTGACTTCCTTTAATTATGCAGTCTTTGGACCTCATGGTTTGTTACTGTTGGACCTCCAACAGGACTAGAGCTCCAGGCAACTGCCTGTGCTGTCTACCCTCAAGCCAGTGGCAGCAGAAAGAACTCTGACCTTCATAAAACCTACAATTGCTCAACATGCCTTGTCCCGTTGTGGAAATCTCACTTTGGGAAAGATAGACCATCCTGCAATCAGTCAACATCCCCTCCAATGGAACATACCAATGGACGTCTGACTCTGGACTCTTGACACGTGTATAACCCATGCTAGTGTTGTATTGTGGTCGTGTCCTGAACCCTCTTCCTTTATCCTTATTGTGAGTCACCCATTTATTGTGTGAGTAACAAAGGGGTGGACATTGTGAAACCCCTCTCACGTGAGTGTGCAAAAATAAATCTTTTATCTTATCTTACCTTGTGTTTGCTGTGCAAGTGATTCAAACAGGATTGGAACACTCCAAATGTAAGGATGGGGAAGATATGCCACTCATAAAGAGGTAAATCAAAAATGATAAATACCTTTCGGTTTGCAGATGGATGGTGAGCAGGAAATCAGGGAGTTCAAATTGATCCCCTCCTGTCCATAACATATTCTTTATTTGGGCCCCGATCATATGGCCTTGTCGTGCCCGACTCAATGACGCGGCGAGGCCAGTAAATCTCGAGAGAGGCCTCTCATGAGATTAATGACCTCGGGATGCCTTGTGAGATTTAACGAGATCTCACAAGACATTGCGATCTGGATCTCGCCCTGAATGGGCAGGATCCACATTTGCATATTTAAGTGTGCAGTTAAGCTTGGGATTCTGTAGGCACTGAGAAACACCTTGCTAAACGCACCCAAAATGCAACTCTGTTTTTTGGGTGTTAAATCGTGCCCAATGACTCCAATATTTACTGGGGTGAGTTCCATGAGTAGGACAAAGGGATGTTGTTGAAGAAACCAGAAGTGAGGCTTTCCTGGTAAGCAATGGAGTTTAAACTGGAAGTTGGTTGGTGGTAGGTTGGGGATCGGATTCAAGATCTGTCAAATTTTAACAGTTGCCCCAATCTTAACCAACTTGTTTTTTTTTGGGGGTGGGTGGGGGGTTAAGATGACCTCCAATGGCTTTGGTCTTCTCAGTATTTAGGTGGAGGAAATGCAGAACCGGATATAGGTGGTGTGGCCAGCATGACAGTGAGGTACTAGAGGGGTCAGTGGAACTGCTGATGCAATAGGGCAGGGGTTTGCGAGTGTACATGGGAACCCAACCCTGTGTTTTGAACAGAACAAACTGCACAGAATAGCAAATTCAAATCGGAACCATAAATCAAACTAAGACAATCATGGAAGATGACCAGTGAATGATTGAAGGGGGAAGGATTTTAAGTAGTTTGACGGGTTTGAGAAAAATCTACTGGGATGCATTCAGTTAAATTAACGTTTGAGCTACTCTGACTTTCCGCAGATGAGAACAAAGCAATCTACTTCATCAGCACCTTTGCCACTAAACTCAATGACCACTCACTGCTTCCACTGCCAATGTGCTATCAGCAGAATGCATTGCAACAATTTTTCAAGCTTAATTTGAAATTGCCTCCTAGTCCTGCGATCCCTATTGTCGAGCATGGCCAAAAGCAGTGAATTCATGGGGAGCACATCACTTTAAAACTCCTCTCTAAGTTGCCCAGCACCTTGACTTTAGAAGATCTCCCTGTTTCTTCATCATTCTTACAGCATAATCCTGGAATTCTCGACCTATCGCCATTATGGGAGATTGGTTAGCATTACAGTAGATCAAGAATACCCACAATCACTAGTTCTCAGGACAATAAAGGGTGAGCAATAAATAGGACCTTGTCAGTGTCACCCATATCTTGTAGATAATCTTTGAAGAAATTCCTGAGGCCTTCTTTGGAGCCCTCGGGGAGGTGGTGGTGTAGTGGTATTGTCACTTAATTAGTAAACCAGAGACCCAGAGTAATTCTCTGGGGACCCAGCTGGTGAAATCTGAATTCTATAAAAACCTGGGATTAAAAAGTCTAATGATGACAATGAAACCACTGTCGATTGTCGCAAAAACCCATCTGGTTCACTAATGTCCTTTAGGGAAGGAAATCTGCCATCCTTACCTGGTCTGGCCTACATGTGACTCCAGAGCCACAGCAATCTGGTTGACTCTTAACTGCCCCCTCAAAGGCAATTAGGAATGGCAGTAAATGCTGGCACAGCCGGCAACGCTCATGTCCCATGAACGAATAAAACAAAGTACTGTGAATCATAACCACAAAAAGCCATGGATACTTTGAACAATGTTCAGCGGAAATCTCAAGTTATAAGGAGTAGATTCTCAAAAACAAAATTGTTTTCACTGAAGATAAGAAAATTGAGGACACAACGCAAGTTTTTAAACTTCTGCGACACATAAATTAAATAGTAGGTAGCTTTTTGAGTTGGATGTTAAGAATAGAAGGTTTCAATTACCTGTGTTACTGAGGTTTGAATTATAGGTTTTAACAGTTCGTAAAACATGCCTTTCCTTTTCTTTCTTTACACTGGTGATGGTCTCGTTTTGCTTTCCATAGTTTTCCACATTCTCATTTGCTGCTAATTTAAATCATAGAATCATAGAATTTACAGTGCAGAAGGAGACCATTGAATCAATGTTTTTTTCCTTTTCTCACCTGCTGATAATCCAATTAAGTTGTCATGTGGACAGAGAGAATGAAAGCTCAGTCTTAAAAACCTCTTCTCCTTCTCCACTTTATATCCAAGAAGTCTTACAACACCAGGTAATGTCCAACAGGTTTGTTTCGAATTGGACTTTAACCTGGTGTTGTAAGACTTCTTACTGTGCTCACCCCAGTCAAACGCCGGCATCTCCACATCATTATATCCAAGAGGCAGACACTTGGGATTCTCCGGCCTCCCAGCCGCGTGTTTCTCAGCAGCAGGAAGCGGCGCGCCATTCGCTGGCGGCGGGATTCTCTGCTCCCACCGCTGTCAATGGGAATTCCCATTGAAGCCACCACATGCCACTGGGAAACCCGCGGGCGGGGGTGCGCTGCCAGTGGGACCAGACCAGCAAATGGCCGGAGAATTCCAGCCAGATCCAGCAGACATGGGGTGGAATTTACCGCTCTGGAGACTAAGTGCAGTGATGTGTGGGAAAGTCAGCATGATTCCAACTGGGGTGCAAACCGGATTTATTTGCCTGATTTTCCACTTTTCAGCTCATTGTTAATCAGTCAACCAGGAGCTTGTTGGTGGGGTGGGCTGGGATTTATCAGCCTCGCCTTCACCTCATGAATCAAAGGCACCTGCACAGACAGTCACTCATTGTAGGTCAGGTGCATTCTTTTGTTTTGGTTCTCAATGGCGCCCAAAATAACAAAAATAACCACTCCATGGTGCAGCGAACCTTCTCAAGCGTTCTCCTGCAGACTATCCAATAGAGGCGGGGATGTCCTCTTTCTGAGGGATGGGAGCAGGAGGCCCTCCCACTTGATCATGGCGGCATGGGAGGAGGTTGTCAGGGGGGTCAATACATGACCAGCAGACTGGACATCAGCACTCAATGTGTTACAGTCACATTAAGATCTTCATTTTATATAAACTGCACGGTAGCACAGTGGTTAGCACAGTGACCCCGGCTTGGGTCACTGTCTGAGCGGAGTCTGCCAGTTCACCCCGTGTCTGCGTGGGTTTCCTCCGGGTGCTCCGGTTTCCTCCCACAGTCCAAAGATGTGCAGGTTAGGTGGATTGGCCATGCTAAATTGCCCTTAGGTTATGTGGGGTTACTGGTTTACGGGGATAGTGTGGAGGTGTGGGCTTAAGTGGGGTGCGCTTTCCAAGAGCCGGTGCAGACTCGATGGGCCAAATGGCCTCCTTCTGCACTGTAAATTCGATGATTCTATGATAATCCCATCCTGGGAGGCCCAGGCATGCATGCTTCCAAACTGCTTTCATCAATAGTGCTCACAGTCAATCCATCTGTTCATGCAGGACATAACAGAAGGGAGAGATCTCGGGCCATAGGGCAGATACCAGAGTTGAGACCACTCTCCTCCCACAGGGGCCAGGGGTCAGAGTTCATCAAAGAGGTTTGAGATCATTTCTGTGTGGAAGGCAAATCTGGCTTCCCCTATCACGCCAGTGAGGGTCCATCCAGTATATATCAGCCACATGCAGACAATGACTGTCAGTGATCTATAATGTAGGAGCCATCCCAATCAATCACTAATTCTCTTTTCTCTCTATTCCAGCCACCAGCAATAAAAGGCAGAGGAAGAGTTGCAGCCAGCGTCTTAGCCGCAGCCCCCAGCCCAGCTTGAATGAGGATGTTGAACACACATCTGATAAAGGTCTATCATTTTGCTCACCTGCATCCTCCACCAGTGTAGACACATGCACCTTGGTGGGACCTAGTGTCAGAGCCAGATCAGGTTCGCAATCTGCTGCTCATCTCACAGATGCATGTCCACAGCAAATGGAGGCAGCGATAGCTGAGCTCCCTAACACTTGGAGGACTGTTGGAGATCAGGTTCCTGCTGAATCTGAGCCCAATTACAAACCTCTGGAATAGGCCCTAGGAAACGTGCTGGAGATGCAAAGACAGGAATAGGAACACCAGGTAGAGTTGTCAGAGGCCGTCATCAGACTGGAATGAAGGATGGAGGAGTACATTCACGTTCAGTCTGATGTCGGGGGTTCGGTTGTATGAGCACATTGAAGTCTCCATGGAAGGTGGTGACCACCTTGGGGACCCAAGGTCCAGAGGTTTCTGCCAGATATTACTTGGACCTGCACTTCATCGCTGTAGCCATGGATATGTTTCAGTGGTAGAGAGGCAAGAGGGGGATGGGGCATCTTGACCTCCCTCCAGATGCTCTTTCTTCTCCAGGTGCCAGGGAAGGACTCTCAGTCACCAAAAGGGAGTAGGATCTTAAAACAGACATCTGGGGGCATCCACCTAGGGCACTTTAAAGGTTTCCAGGTCACTCCAAATCCCTTCTGTTTATGACACCACCAACCCCAGCAGCTCAGGCTGAGGAGGGACCACCTGACCCAGGCCAATAGCCCTTTAGTTGGCCCGGGCCATCCAGGCCTCCAGAAATAATCTCAAACAGCAGGGAAAGCAGTCAAACAGCTGGCTCTACCTCGACTGTGGATGTCAGGGCTATACATAGACATAGCAGTAGAGTTAGAAAAATTAAGAAGTTTTGAATGCTCAATGATGGCACAGACATTCATTCATTGTCTATTTATCTGCACTATTATAAACACCTTTCACATGTATCCCTTTCCAAGTGTCAGGTATTGAATGGCTAATTGGTTTAATATAAGGTCCTGTGTTTATTCAAGGTTAAAAAATGAACCTCCCCGAATGATCACCCGTCTGAATCATAGAATCTCTACAGTGCAGAAGGAGAACATTCGGCCCATCGAGTCTGCACCGACTCTGTGAAAGAGCACCAAACGGTCCAATCCCCGTCCTATTCCTGCAACCCCCCCGCAAAGGGGCAATTGATCATGTCCAATTCACCTAATCTGCTCATCTTTACACTGTGGGAGGAAACCAGAGCACCTGGAGGAAACCCACACAGACAAGGGGAGAATGGGCAAACTTCACACAGACAGTCACCCGAGGTTGGAATCGCACCCAGGTTCTTGATGCTGTGAGGCAGCAGTGCTAAACCATTGTGCCACGCACATCTCTGGTCCTTTAATTCCATTAAGTCTCACTCAATCTCATTGCAGTGGATCGTATGTATCATTTAAAAATAATCTTCATTGTCACAAGTAGGCTTACATTAACACTGCAATGAAGTTAATGTAAAAAGCCCCTAGTCGCCACATTCCGACACCTGTTCGGGTACACAGAGGGAGAATTCAGAATGTCCAATACATCTAACATCAGGTCTTTCAGGACTTGTGGGAGGAAACCGGAGCACCCGGAGGAAACCCACGCAGACACGGGGAGAACGTGCAGACTCTGCACAGACAGTGACCCAAGCCGAAAATCGGATCTGGTACCCTGAAGCTGTGAAACAACAGTGCTAACCACTGTGCTACCGTGCCGCCCATCTGTTTCCACATCTGTGACATGAACAAAGGCTCTTCATATGTGAGAATGATGACTGCACAATACACCATGAATGTTGGGTCTCGGGCAGATTATTTGACCTCATGAGAATTGGTCATCCAAGTTAGTGATTATCCTGATGAGGTTGCTCGAAAGTCTGGAGTTTGTGGATGTTACAAGTATTTGTTGTGACCAACGTTAGAATCTTTTCTCTCAAGTGTACATTGCAATGGTGTTTATTTTAGCAGTGACTTTCTTGGAAAAGTAGACTTTTTCGTTGAGTATCTAGCATTCCTGTCTCCATATAGCCTGTTTTCCTCTCCGCACTTAATGCTGAACATTATTTCATTCTTAGTTCCCACTCTCCACATGCGTGATGCTGAATGATGGACGTTGGTTCCACTCAGTGACATTGGAAGTGCCTGCATGTGTGATGTCAGAGGAATGTGCTTGATTTAATTTGATTTATTATTGTCACATATATTAGTGTACAGTGAAAAGTATTGTTTCTTGCATGCTGGACAAACAATGCATACCGTACAGAGGGAAGGAAGGAGAGACTGCAGAATATAAAGTTACAGTTATAGCAAGGTGTAGAGAAAAGATCAACTTAATCCGAGGTAGGCCCATTCAAAAGTCTGATGGCAGTAGGGAAGAAGCTGTTCTTGAGAATGCTCATCCTAATGAAGCTGTTCCCTTACCTGTGAGGAATTTATTTTGCTCCTGAACAGCTGCCTCGTGATGCACTACAGAATCTCTCTAGGAGGTTACAGTACGCAAATCGACATGGAATTAATTACACGACTGTGCTTAGGGTAGATAGAAAGGATTGATCTTTGTAGGATGAACAATGTTGCTGACTGTTGCCTACCTTGGCAGGCTTCCTCCGAATGCAGAGAAATTAGGCCAGTTTTTCAGAGGCTAGATTCACAGTATAAAAGTGATCCCCTACAGTGCAGACTTTGTTTGCACTGAGTGCTGAATTTGGTGCTTTTTGAGTGCGATAGTGAGAGTTTGGTGACCGAGGGAGTAAAAGGCTTCATTTTTATCTAAAGTTTAGTCTTTCTTTGATTTAGTTAATTAACTTAAAAGTTGCTGTTTGGTTTAGAAGAAGGTGAATTTTCAATCAGCTTTAAACAGGCTTCTACTTCTAGGCACTTGCAGCTGGAGCTTGTTAATTAGTTAATTGGATTAGGCCAGTTTTTCAGAGGCTAGATTCACAGTATAAAAGTGATCCCCTACAGTGCAGACTTTGTTTGCACTGAGTGCTGAATTTGGTGCTTTTTGAGTGCGATAGTGAGAGTTTGGTGACCGAGGGAGTGCTGAATTTGGTGCTTTTTGAGTGCGATAGTGAGAGTTTGGTGACCGAGGGAGTGCTGAATTTGGTGCATTTTGAGTGCTATAGTAAGAGTTTGGTGACCGAGGGAGTTAGGTGAGGAGGGAGTAAGGTGCTCCTTTCATTTTGTTTCCGACATTTCCGCAAAGAGTGCGAAGAGAGCCAGGAGTTTACAGGAAGTGTAGCTGACTGGGAGCAGAGTCGGAGGGCGGAGATCTAGTTAGTCCACACAGCAGCTATATTCTGTAAGGTAAGAGGGGATGGAGGCTAGGCCAGTTACATGCTCCTCCTGTAGGATGTGGGTGGTGAGCGATACCACCGGTGTCCCCACTGACTATACCTGCGGGACGTGCACCCAACTTCAGCTCCTCAAAGACCGTGTTAGGGAACTGGAGCTGAAGCTGGATGAACTTCGGATCATCCAGGAGGCAGAGGGGGTGATTGAGAAGAGTTACAGGGAGGTAACCACACCCAAGGTACAGGACAAGAATAGCTGGGTTACAGTCAGGGGGAAAAAAACAAACAGGCAGACAGTGCAGGGATCCCTCGTGGCCGTTCCCCTTCAAAACAAGTATACCGTTTTGGATGCTGTTGGGGGGGATGACCTACCGGGGGAAGGCCCTAGCGGTCAGGTCTCTGGCACGGAGTCTGGCTCTGGGGCTCAGAAGGGAAGGGGGGAGAATAGAAAAGCAATAGTTGTAGGAGATTCAATGGTATGGGGAATAGATAGGAGATTCTGTGGTCGCGAGCGAGACTCCCGGAAGGTATGTTGCCTCCCGGGTGCCAGGGCCAGGGATGTCTCGGATCGTGTCTTCAGGATCCTTAAGGGGGAGGGTGAGCAGCCAGAAGTCGTGGTGCACATTGGTACCAACGACATAGGTAGGAAAAGGGGTGTGGAGGTAATAAACAAGTTTAGGGAGTTAGGCTGGAAGTTGAAAGCCAGGACAGACAGAGTTGTCATCTCTGGTTTGTTGCCGGTGCCACGTGATAGCGAGGCTAGGAATAGGGAGAGAGTGCAGTTGAACACGTGGCTGCAGGAATGGTGTAGGAGAGAGGGCTTCAGGTATTTGGATAATTGGAGCGCATTCTGGGGAAGGTGGGACCTGTACAAGCAGGACGGGTTGCATCTGAACCAGAGGGGCACCAATATCCTGGGAGGGAGGTTTGCTAGTACTCTTCGGTAGGGTTTAAACTAATTTGGCAGGGGAATGGGAACCGGATTTGTAGTCCAGCAACTAAGGTAGCCGATATTCAGCACGCCAAAGCATGTAATGAGGCAGTGGGGAAGGGAACACTGACAAAGGAGAGTATTTGCAGGCACGGAGATGGGTTGAAGTGTGTATACTTCAATGCAAGAAGCATCAGGAATAAGGTGGGTGAACTTAAGGCATGGATTGGTACTTGGGACTACGATGTGGTGGCCATCACGGAAACTTGGATAGAAGAGGGGCAGAAAAGGTTGTTGGAGGTCCCTGGTTATAGATGTTTCAATAAGATTAGGGAGGGTGGTAAAAGAGGTGGGGGGGTGGCATTATTAATTAGAGATAGTATAACAGCTGCAGAAAGGCAGTTCGAGGAGTATCACCCTATTGAGGTAGTATGGGTTGAAGTCAGAAATAGGAAAGGAGCAGTCACCTTGTTAGGAGTTTTCTATAGGCCCCCCAATAGTAACAGAGATGTGGAGGAACAGATTGGGAAACAGATTTTGGAAAGGTGCAGAAGTCATAGGGTAGTAGTCATGGGCGACTTTAACTTCCCAAATATTGAGTGGAAACTCTTTAGATCAAATAGTTTCGATGGGGTGGTGTTTGTGCAGTGTGTCCAGGAAGCTTTTCTAACACAGTATGTAGATTGTCCGACCAGAGGAGGGGCAATATTGGATTTAGTACTGGGTAATGAACCAGGGCAAGTGATAGATTTGTTAGTGGGGGAGCATTTTGGAGATAGTGACCACAATTCTGTGACTTTCACTTTAGTAATGGAGAGGAATAGGTACGTGCAACAGGGCAAGGTTTACAATTGGGGGAAGGGTAAATACGATGTTGTCAGACAAGAATTGAAGTGCATAAGTTGGGAACATAGGCTGGTAGGGAAGGACACAAGTGAAATGTGGAACTTGTTCAAGGAACAGGTGCTACGTGTCCTTGATATGTATGTCCCTGTCAGGCAGGGAAGAGATGGTCGAGTGAGGGAACCATGGTTGACAAGAGAGGTTGAATGTCTTGTTAAGAGGAAAAAGGTGACTTATATAAGTCTGAGGAAACAAGGTTCAGACAGGGCATTGGAGGGATACAAGATAGCCAGGAGGGAACTGAAGAAAGGAATTAGGAGAGCTAAGAGAGGGCATGAACAATCTTTGGCGGGTAGGATCAAGGAAAACTCCAAGGCCTTTTACACATATGTGAGAAATATGAGAATGACTAGAGCGAATGTAGGTCCGATCAAGGACAGTAGCGGGAGATTGTGTATTGAGTCTGAAGAGATAGGAGAGGTCTTGAACGAGTACTTTTCTTCTGTATTTACAAATGAGAGGGGCAATATTGTTGGAGAGGACAGTGTGAAACAGATTGGTAAGCTCGAGGAAATACTTGTTAGGAAGGAAGATGTGTTGGGCATTTTGAAAAACTTGAGGATAGACAAGTCCCCCGGGCCTGACGGGATATATCCAAGGATTCTATGGGAAGCAAGAGATGAAATTGCAGGGCCGTTGGCAATTATCTTTTCGTCCTCACTGTCAACAGGGGTGGTACCAGGGGATTGGAGAGTGGCGAATGTCATGCCCCTGTTCAAAAAAGGAACTAGGGATAACCCTGGGAATTACAGGCCAATTAGTCTTACTTCGGTGGTAGGCAAAGTAATGGAAAGGGTACTGAAGGATAGGATTTCTGAGCATCTGGAAAGACACTGCTTGATTAGGGATAGTCAGCATGGATTTGTGAGGGGTAGGTCTTGCCTTACAAATCTTATTGAATTCTTTGAGGAGGTGACCAAGCATGTGGTGAAGGTAAAGCAGTGGATGTAGTGTACATGGATTTTAGTAAGGCATTTGATAAAGTTCCCCATGGTAGGCTTATGCAGAAAGTAAGGAGGCATGGGATAGTGGGAAATTTGGCCAGTTGGATAACGAACTGGCTAACCGATAGAAGTCAGAGAGTGGTGGTGGGTGGCAAATATTCAGCCTGGATCCCAGTTACCAGTGGCGTACCACAGGGATCAGTTCTGGGTCCTCTGCTGTTTGTGATTTTCATTAATGACTTGGATGAGGGAGTTGAAGGGTGGGTCAGTAAATTTGCAGACGATACAAAGATTGGTGGAGTTGTGGATAGTAAGGAGGGCTGTTGTCGGCTGCAAAGAGACATAGATAGGATGCAGAACTGGGCTGAGAAGTGGCAGATGGAGTTTAACCCTGAAAAGTGTGAGGTTGTCCATTTTGGAAGGACAAATATGAATGCGGAATACAGGGTTAACGGTAGAGTTCTTGGCAATGTGGAGGGGCAGAGAGATCTTGGGGTCTATGTTCATACATCTTTGAAAGTTGCCACTCAAGTGGATAGAGCTGTGAAGAAGGCCTATGGTGTGCTCGCGTTCATTAACAGAGGGATTGAATTTAAGAGCCGTGAGGTGATGATGCAGCTGTACAAAACTTTGGTAAGGCCACATTTAGAGTACTGTGTACAGTTCTGGTCGCCTCATTTTAGGAAGGATGTGGAAGCTCTGGAAAAGGTGCAAAGAAGATTTACCAGGATGTTGCCTGGAATGGAGAGTAGGTCTTACGAGGAAAGGTTGAGGGTGCTAGGCCTTTTCTCATTAGAGGGGAGAAGGATGAGGGGCGACTTGATAGAGGTTTATAAGATGATCAGGGGAATAGATAGAGTAGACAGTCAGAGACTTTTTCCCCGGGTGGAACACACCATTACAAGGGGACATAAATTTAAGGTGAAAGGTGGAAGATATAGGAGGGATATCAGAGGTAGGTTCTTTACCCAGAGAGTAGTGGGGGCATGGAATGCACTGCCTGTGGAAGTAGTTGAGTTGGAAACATTAGGGACCTTCAAGCAGCTATTGGATAGGTACATGGATTACGGTAAAATGATATAGTGTAGATTTATTTGTTCTTAAGGGCAGCACGGTAGCATTGTGGATAGCACAATTGCTTCACAGCTCCATGGTCCCAGGTTCGATTCCGGCTTGGGTCATTGTCTGTGCGGAGTCTGCACGTCCTCACTGTGTCTGCGTGGGTTTCCTCCGGGTGCTCCGGTTTCCTCCCACAGTCGGGTTAGGTGAATTGGCCAATGATAAATTGCCCTTAATGTCCAAATTGCCCTTGGTGTTGGGTGGAGGTGTTGAGTTTGGGTAGGGTGCTCTTTCCAAGAGCCGGTGCAGACTCAAAGGGCCGAATGGCCTCCTTCTGCACTGTAAATTCAATGATAATCTATGATTAATCTAGGACAAAGGTTCAGCACAACATCGTGGGCCGAAGGGCCTGTTCTGTGCTGTATTTTCTATGTTAAATGAATGCATGTCAATAATCAAATGATAGTCTTGCTCAGCCACTCTTTGTGAGGACAATGTGAACATAACTCACAGCTTTGGGTACATGCTGTTGAATAACAGATCACTGCTTCTTGATGTCTGGTGTCTCAGTAGCAAGATGATGCCTCTATTAGAGAGATGCTGCTGTCTGGATGTTGCTCCCTCTTGGGACAGTCAAGCACTAGTCATTGACAAATGCTTTTCCTGTTGCCGCTGTCTTGCTTAGCTGCTGTCACATTGGCATGAGTATATCTGCATGTGGGCAATGGTGTTTCAGCTGCTTGAATGATGCCGTGGTCATTGACTTGTTGATGCCATGGTTCAAAGGATTGCACTATGTGTAGTTGCTTAAGGGTGTAGAGTGTTTATCATATTCCACAGCCGCCACATATTCCCTAGGCTATTGCGCCTTCCAAGGATGACCCTGTCATTAGGGTTGGAGGTGACCTACGCTGCTTCTGTGATAATGGTGAGGTTGATGTCCTTTAGTGAGATGTTGAAGATGATGAAGATGCTGTTGTGTCCCCTGAATCAAAGAGAACTTTGATTATGAAAACCTGTCTTCATCTTGTTCCTCTTGAAATATTGTAGCTATAGACACAGTGGCATCCTTACATGGCTCACATGAATCCTCACCCTCTTTGTGGTTATCTTTGTGAGGGGTTTCCAGAATGGAAGGCACAGTGATCACAAAGATATATAAAGCTCTTTTGAAGAACTAAACTAATTTTATTAACATACTAAATTTGAGTTCAACAATTATTCTGAATAGCAAACATACATAAAGAATTAAACTACACTCACTAACACTATATCTACTAATTATAACTATTATATCTTAACTAACTCTGCAATCCATTATGAATCTTATCTTCTTCAGCTCCAGTCTAAACTCCTCCCCTTAGCTTAAGAGCCAGTGCAATTTATAGTACTGTCCCTTAGCTCCCTCTAGTGGCTTGGCTCAACATAACATTAACTTTTCATATTTGTATAACGTCACATCCCCCTTTCTTTGAGAAAAAGGTTGTCTACATTTTCTTGTTTACAGTATTATACAGCATGTCAATAATGATAGAACTAATGTTAGATTTACAGATTTAATCTATTTGGAGGTTTCCAACATCTTGTAGACCTTCTTAATGTTATGACATTGCTATTTGAATTGTCTGGTACATGTGACAATATAGCTTTTGGAAAGTCATTTGTAGGAAATATGAGTTGTTGACTCATTGTGACTGATTCTGTGAATGTAACAGGTTGTTCAAGTTTCAAGAGGTCTCTTCTGTTTCTACGAAAAATGTTTCCAGATTCTGTTCTGATCATGTATGATCTTGGTGTGAGTTCATTGAGTACTTTTGCAATGTCCATCCATCCACCTTCAGGATTACGAATGTGTACAATATCACCTTCTTTGAGTGTAGATAGTGGTTTGGAGTTTTTATCGTAATGCTTCTTTTGCTTACTCTTCAGCTGCGTATTTTTTAATGCACAACTTGTTCATCTTTATTTGGAACTATAAGAGTTGGTAGCATAGTATGTATACTTTGTCTCATCAATAGTTGTGCTGGACAAAGCCCCGATGACAATGGTGTAGCCTGGTATGCTAACAGTGCAAAGTCAACATTTTTTCTGTCCTCCATAGTTTTTTTGAGAAGCTGCTTCACAATTCCCACCCCTTTCTCAGCTTAACCCGTTTGCCTGCAGGTATAGTGGGCTAGAAGTTACATGGGTGAAATTGTAGTCATTGACAATTTGTAACCACTCCAGGCTGCTAAAACACGGTCCATTTTCTGTGACAACTGTAACTGGTATGCCATCTCTGACAAATACATTTTTTGTTGCCCTGACTACTGAATGAATTGTTGAGTTGTATAATTTGATAACCTCCAGAAAATTTGAGTAATAGTCAATGGTTATCAAATAATCACAGCCTTGAAAGTAAAATATATCCATGGTGACTTTTGTCCATGGTTGAGTAACTAGTTTGCTTTCCACCAAGGTCTGCTTACATTGTGCCAGTGGTGCATTTGGCATACCCGACACTGTTGTATATAGTTGTCTATATCCTTGTTGATTCCTGGCCAATAGACTGATTGCCATGCTCATCTTCTACATTTCTCAATGCCTTGATGTCCTTCGTGGGTTTCTTCGAGAATGTCTTGCCTAAGACAAGATGGAATTACAATACGGTCCCCTTTCAATAGAAAGTCGTCTATTGTTGTCAGGTCTTCCCTGATGTTGCAAAAGTTTGCACATTTCTCTTTAGGCCAGTCAGCACAAAGATATTCTATCACTTGCTGAAGTATTGTGTCTCGTAGAGCTTCTGCCTTGATTATTTGTAGTTTAGCATCTGTGACAGGTAGAATTGCTGTGATGAAGTTGGCTTCTGCTTCAATACTGAGTACAGCGTCAACAGCTTTGTTATCCTCGTGCATTGTGGCTCTAAATAACGTATCTGCAAGTACTAAATCTTTCCTTGGTATATATATTAATTTAAAGTCATATCGACACAGCTTCAGCATCATGTGTTGAAGTCTCAGCAACATTTCATTTAGATCTTTCTTGATTCTATTGACCAGTGGACGGTGATTTGTCTCTACGAAGATATGTGGCAGTCCACAGACATAGTAGTGAAATTTGGTGATGCCTGTCAAGAGACCTAGGCACTCTTTTTCAATTTGAGCATACCTTTGCTCAGGTTGCGTCATGGAGCGAGATACATACACAACAGGCTTCCACAAATCGTCGTCTGCTTTTTATAGTAGAACAGCACCAATACCATTTGATTTCCATCTGTTGATATTTTGGTGACTCGTGTTGAGTTGTGGAATACTTGAACTGGTGCAGTGATTAACAATGACTTTAGATCTTGCCACTCCGCTTCATGTTGTGGAGTCCAGATGAACGCAACATTTTTCTTCATCAGGTTCCTTAATTCAGTTGTCCTACTTGATAAGTTCGGAATGAATTTCCCCATAAAGTTGACAACTCTGAGCATTCTCAATATGGCTTCATGGATTTGGTCTGCCCTTGTCAGCATTTGGGTCTTTCTGGGGCCTCAATGACTCTTGATTTCTCAGGGCAATGGTCTTCCCTGAGCTGTGCCAATCGACGATGGATTCTGCGTCTCCTCATTCTAATCAAAGCTATCAAGAAGTTTGTGTTGCCTACATTCTCCATTCCTCCGCGTATCTGTGAATGTATACAATTGAGAAATCAATGGTAGTTGCAATGAATGGTCTCCCCCCATAAACAAGGCAGGAATTCAGTGTCCAGCCCTCCACTTCCCCTCAATCTGCACTGCACATACCAAAGCCACGATTTGTAGGCTGACCCCATCCTGGAGGATGACAGGTGGCTCAGCTTTATCCTCAGATGTGACTGCACATCACAACGAGGGTCTTAGCTAGAGTCAAAAGACCCAAGTGCTGTAAACCACATTCAGAAGGTCCCATGGCCTAATGGATAAGTCATCTGATTTTGGTCTTAACGGTGATATAATCAGAATATTGCAGGCTCGAGCCCTGCTTTGATAAGTTGGGGAGATGGTTATGCAGCGGTAACATCACTGTGTTCAGAATGCACAGGCCCAGTCTAATGCTCCGAGACATGGCTTCAAATCGCACCGTGGCAACTTGAACTCAATTAATAACCACATTCAGGCTTCTGTTGCTTGTCCTCCAGTGGTCTTTGATAATAATTATTGATACCCAATCCTTGCACTTACATTATGATTGCAAGCAGGGTGACTTGAATATCATGACCAATACACTGGAGGCTTGGCGGGTCCATGCAGCCTCTGTGCAGCCGCCGTGTTTGACACTACAACTATTTTCATCTGCCTCTGTAAGGAACAGATACCAATTAAGACCATATCCATCGCAACACCTAAACATAATGAATTCTTGCCTGAATGCGTACAATTGATAAAGAAGCCAAGCTCATTCTTTGCGCATTAATACCGAGTCCACACTGAGTAAGAATAAAGACTTTTTGTTTATTTACAATCACATTATATCCCACTCCCGGTAGATCCTTACCAAATCTCTTCACTGTCGGTGCCTTACTGGCTAACCTTGTATACACAGCTGAATCGAGTTCCCCCGCTCCTCAGTGGGAGAGCTCATACTCCATGAGAACCACCGGGAAGATAATCATTCCCACCCTGTAAGTCCCGTGCGGGATATTACATTCCTCCCCAGACCAGGAGGAGGAGAAGCAGGTGGAGGACGTCAGACTCTCTTCGGCTCCAGTGAAACGTCGAGCCTCTGATGTGTCGGATCAGGTGGCGTATACATCGAAGGTGATCGTCGTTTGCGGCAGGAACGCTGTGGTGGATGATCGGCAGGCGGCTGAACCATTGAATCTGCATCCGAGACCTCAGCATCGACACAGACTGGAGGCGTCACAGCAGGCTGGTTCGGCAATGGGGTTGGAGGATCCGGGGCAGGATTTTTCCAAGGGACCTCACGAAGGACCAACCTCCGTAAATGAATATGATCCAAATGCTGTCTTACCAGTTGCCCCCGGACCTGAACTTGACAAAAGACTGGTCCTGTCAGACAGATGAAAATCCCAGAGACCAATGAGCACCGTTGGTGAAGTTATGAATGAACACCACGGCACCAGCTGCAAAGCATTGAAGAGGTCGATGTCAAACTGGGCAATGCCCTTGCAATTCCCGGTTACAACGTACCTTCGCACCGATGTCTGGGAGGAGCAAACTAAGTCAGGCATGAAGCCAAAAACTATGAGCATCTCAGCAGGGCCACCCCAGTTACTGTGTGCTGTGTGGTCCTGTACAAGAACATAAAACGTGCCAGCTTGGTATCCATTGCACCCGAAGTCTGCTTCTTTAACCACGTTTAACCGTCTGCTCGGCCTTCTCCGTCAATCCATTTGATACCAGATGGTATGGGGCAGTGCAGACTTGTCGAATCCTGTCGCCCTTTATGAAAGCAGCAAACTTTGCACTCGTGAAAGAGACCCCGGTATCTGTTATGAACACCTCCAGGATTCCATGGGTCAAAATAGAAATGCGCAATTGCTTTACGGTTGCCCGGGAGGTGATCTTCGCCATCTTGTGGACCTCCAGCCTCATGGAGTGGACGTCCACCAGGACGAGAAACATTGAGCCCAGGAATGGACTGGCAAAATCGGTATGTACACGAGCCCAAGGATACACCGGCCACTCCCAAGAGTGTAGGGGCGCCACTGCGGGGATCTCTGGTGCTCTTGACAGATGGAGTACTGCTGAGTTGCTATATTTGTGTCCAAACCTGGCCACCCGAAATAACTTCTTGCTAACATCTTCATTTTGGACACGATGTGAAGGTCTTTAATACTATTTCCTGGCCCTTCTCCAGAACAACATACATGATCCAGTGATGGGCAATGAATCCATGAACTTCGGGACATATTGTCCACTGTAGGGAGGTTTGCGGACTCGATCTGCAGAGGACGGCTCACCGCATCGGTATGTGCAATCTGGGTCCCTGGACGGTGCTTAAAAGAGTACTCGTAAGCAACCAATAACCAGGCCCAACGCTGATTCCTTACGGAAGCAATTGGTGGAGATGCCTTGTCCTCGCAGAAGACTCCCAGCAATGGCTTGTGATCCATGTCAATAAAGAAATGATGGCCATCGATGTACTGATGAAATCTCTTCACCCCAAATACAATCACCAGACTTTCTTTTCTTATTTGAGCGTACTTACGCTGAGCCACATCCAGCATCGGCAGGCAAAGGCAATCGGACGTTCACAGCTATTACGGTAGCACAGTGGTTAGCACCGTTGCTCCACAGTACCAGGGTCCCAGGTTCGATTCCCGGTGTGGGTCACTGTCTGTGCGGAGTCTGCACGTTCTCCCCATGTCTGTGTGGGTTTCCTCCGGGTGCTCCGTTTTCCTCCCACAAGCCCCGAAAGACGGGCTGTTAGGTAATTTGGACATTCTGAATTCTCCCTTTGTATACCCGAACAGGCACCGGAGTGTGGCAACTAGGGGCTTTTCACAGTAACTTCATTGCTGTGTTATTGTAAGCCTACTTTGACAATAAAGATTATTATTATTGCTCATCCAGTGGGACAGGTCTACTCCAATCCCATACGGCGATGAATCACGTGAAGAACAATGGCTTTGAAGGATCAAAATGTGTTAACAACCCCGGCGAGAACAACAGCCGTTTCACTTTCTGAGACGTCTCATGCTGGGTCTTGCTCCACACCCAAGGCTGGTGCTTCTGACGAGCAAATGAAGGGGGCGCCAGGGTGGTCACCAAGTTCAGGATGAATCGACCATAATAATTGACCAATCCAAGAAAAATGCAACGCTCTGTGGCGTCTCGCGGGGCGGAGGCCAGTTAGATAGCTCTCACATTCTCGACATCCGGGTGAAAGCTGTCTCGGTCTATCCGATACCCAAGTAGGTGACTTCCTTTGTGTGAACGAGATACTGTGTGTGGTGCAGGTGGAACCCATATTCAACAAAGCACAGCAACACTGCTTTGTGGTTCCGTAAATGCTCCTGATCCATGGTCCCTGTGACCAGATTTTCGTCTAAGTAAACCGCAGTGCACGGCAATCCATACAGGATTACAGGATTACATACTGAAAGACAGAACACACTGAGGATACTCTGAATGGTAGTTGGATATACTTCGAAAGATTCTCGTGATGTACTTCCATGAGGACCTATCGAGCATCAGCTATAGATAAGCGTTGCCCATGTCTAATTTCGTAAATGTACAGCCACTGGCAAATGTAGCATAAGGATCCTCAACGCAATGTAATGGATAACAATCCAACCTCGAAGCCATGTTCACCATCAATTTATAGACTTCACAGAGGTGAACTGTCTTATCCGGCTTCATGATGGAGACCACAAGCGCAGCCCAATCATAGAATCATAGAATTTACAGTGCAGAAGGGGACCATTCAGCCCATCGAGTCTGCACTGGCCCTTTGAAAGAGCACTCCATTTAAGCCCAGACTTCCAACCTAACCCAGTAACCCCACCTAACATTTTTTGGTCAACCACCTAACCTGCACATCTTTGGACTGTGGGAGGAAACCGGAGCACCCGGAGGAAACCCACGCAGACACGGGGAGAACGTGCAGACTCTGCACAGACAGTGACTCAAGCTGGGAATCGAACCTGGCACCCTGGAGCTGTGAAGCAACTGTACTAACCACTGTGCTACCATGCTGCCCTCCACTGTGCTCCTGTTCTGCGGTATTGCAGAGGTCTAATAATGCCCAAACTCTTCGAGCGACGAACTTTGGTCTTGACGTTCTCCATTTTTTCCACTAAGATGCAGGGAACCAGGCGGGCATGAAAATATCGGAGTTGGGCCTTCGTGTCCACCTGGATATTGGCCACAGCCCTTTAATTTTACCCAAGCCAGGCTGGAAATCCTCGAGGAACTTGCTAGGAACCTCACACAGACCACTAGATCCCACCTGGAGGATATGCTGCCAGTCCAACTGCAGCTGGTGTACCAATCGTGGAAGGCTAAAAGGCTAGAGTCGCTTCCTTACGCAACAATGAGGGGAAGGTGAACCAATTGACACCCAAATACTACCTGAGTATGTGTCGTCCCCATAATATTCAGATGCTCTCCAGTATAAGTGGCCAAATGAGCTGCCGCGTCAACCAAAGTCAAAGTGTGCACACCCGGCCTAATAAGATCAAATGTGCTCTGCACAACCACAGAACCGGCAGCTCCTGTATCCAATTCTATCTGGTGCACATGGCCATTCACCTGTATTGGAACCCGAATAGGAACCACACAAGGAGCTGCCAAACAGTTTACCTTCAGCTCAGTTTCATTTTCTGCCTCTTCTGGGTCATCCAGATGCAAGGTCTGTCCTCGGGGTGGCGCCTAGCTTGACCGAGGCGCCTGGACCGCTGATCCTCCTGCTGCCTGCGGTTACATCTAGACTGGGGCCCACACGTCGCACACGGGCCGGAATCTCCTTCAGCTGAGTCCAGGGATATCTCACGTCTCAACAGCCAGCCCTTCGTCCAGAGGCAAGAGTTGCTGCGGCAGTCAGTCCAGGCTGGGGATATCATGATGCCCCAAAACGTTCACCTCCATCCCTTGTATTTCCTGGAGGTTGCATTCTGCGCTCTCTCAAGACAAAGAGATCTGTAGCGCCTGTTGGAAGGTTAGCGAGGTTTCACCCAAAAGTTTTCTGTGTGTGCATATTATTTATACCGCAGACCAGACGATCACAGAGCATACCAGATAAAGCAATTCCATATTCACAAAAGTCAGCTATCTTCCGTAGCCATGATATGAAGTCGGTGACGGACTCACCGGGGACCTCTCCGCTGTATTAAAATGATAACTTTGAACGATCATTGATGGGGTCGAGTTAAAATGTTGTGCCACAAATACCACAAATTGGTCGGATGAGTGTGTATCTGGCACCGCCAGGTGCGTGAGACTTCAGATCACTCCGAATGTGTGTGCCCCACAAGCCATCAACATATGACCATCTGGCGCTCGTTCTCCGTGATGTTGTTGGCCCGGAAACAATAACACGTCCTTTCTGCGTACTAGTTCCAGTCTTCAACACCAGTGTCAAATGCATCCAACCGCCCAAACAAAGGCATTGCAAAATAATTGGTTTCAAGCTGGGCCCAGGAAATTGGGGCGGTGGCTCAACCGAATAGGTTGTAGCATCGACAACAAACCAGTTTACTCTTCATCACCAGTTTAATAAGGACATGGGGAGTCCACACCAAGTAAGAATAAAGAACAAAGGTATATTTACAGTCACATTATATACAACCCCCAGTAGATCCTGACTGGGTCTCCTCACGTTCGGTGCCTTACTGGCTGGCACTCTGATGGTGAAAAGTGTACGAAACACAGGAAGTTATTTTTGATGAAACTAGAGACAATGAACTCACTTTAAAGGTTTTATAAGGTCATGAAGTAGTCAACACTGAGTAGTTCAAAGGAACGGGTAGTTTATTTACCATTACTATTATGTACATCACATGGTATATCCCAACTGGGTCTGTCTTGGCAGTGCATAGCTGGCCTGCTTTATATACCTTCCAACTCTACATTGTTTAGAGGTCTTCCGCCCCTTTACAGGAGAGCTCCTCTTTTGCAAGGTACACGGGGAAGTTAATTGTTCCCACCCCATAAGAAACCTGCAGGTTATAACAAAAGGGAAATAGAAGATCATCGTTGAGCCTGTCAATGTTATTTGTGACACAACAATGGTGCAATTGCACAGAACAAGTGAATCTCTGAAGAGGACTGTTGAATTATTTTGTGTGCTTTTCGACAAACGTTTGGACAAGATTGCGAAGGGCCGCTGCAGTAAGAGGATAATTCAATTCTACTGGGAGGACAGAGACACAAATCTTTTTGAAGGTGGAGTGAGACAATTCATTAATTTCATTGATAGTGATGAGCTCTGGGCTTCGAGATCACTAGTTGAATTTTACAAACCTGTACATGATGGTTTGCTGGCAACCTTTCCAAAGGTGGATACCATTCTGAGGATCTTTTTTAATGATACCTGTCACAAATGCTTCCCGTGAACATTCTTTCTCTGTATTGAAAACATTTTCTGCCAAGCATGTTGAGTCAGGAACATTTGACAAGTTCAGCAATGCTGACAATTTAAAATGCATCCTGACAAGATTGTACCTACGATGATGTTATTTCTAAAAAAAATTCAATTGAGGGGCAATTTAGCGTGGCACATCGTTTGGGTTGTGGGGTGAGACTCATGCAGACACGGGGAGAATGTGCAAACTCCACACGGACAGTGACCCGAGGTTGGGATTGAACCCTCAACGCCGTGAAGCAGCAGTTCTAACCACTGCGCCACCGTCCACCCTCGGATGGTGTTATTGACGATTTTGTGAAGAGAAGGTGCAGAAAAAAAGCTGTCTAAGTTGCCATGGATTGCAAGTAATTGATGAAGAAAGATCATCTAAAACATCTGACCCACTACCATGTTCTCCAGTCTAAATTCTGTTCTTGTGACATATGCTTGTCTGATAGAATAATTAGTACAAAGTCTTACAACACCAGGTTAAAGTCCAACAGGTTTGTTTCGATGTCACAAGCTTTCGGAGCGCTGCTCCTTCCTCAGGTGAATGAAGAGGTATGTTCCAGAAACATATATCTAGACAAATTCAATAATTAGTGGTCACAGCAGACGTATTTTTAAAAAAATTTAGAGTAGCCAATTATTTTTCTTTTCCAATTAAGGAGCAATTTAGCAAGGCCAACCCACCTAACCAGCACATAAAATAAATAAATAAAAAATAAAAATCACTTATTGTCACAAGTAGGCTTCAATGAAGTGACTGTGAAAAGCCCCCAGTCACCACATTCCGGCGCCTGTTCGGGGAGGCTGTTACGGGAACCCAATCTTTGAGTTGTGGGGGTGAAACCCCCGCAGACATGGGGAGAATGTGCAAACTCCACACGGACAGTGACCCAGGGCCGGGATTCGAACCCCGGTCCTCCGCGCCGCCACATGCAGACTGTTATAACCAGTGAGTAGCTGCCATCCCTCATCACTCTTTACCGAACTTCAGAAAGCCTCTTCTTACTCTCTTGGACAATTAAAAAAAATGGAATCCTGCCAGACAGTTGCCAGCATAGCCACTGATATTAGACTTGGACTGGATATTCAATTTCATTGGAGTATTTGCTCCTGCACTGGTCTTTTTGTGGCTCACTCTATCCTGCACTGAAATATGCTGCGCTGCAGTCATTTCATCAGCTGATTTCTCCATCCTGTTGCTCATCAGGCTGTTCATGTTTAATCGCCTCAAGACACACATATTGCAATATTGACCATCTCTACAGGTGGTCTTGGATTTCTATTTATCCATTAGTACAGTTTGCTGTTGCCATGAGTTAAAGACCACTTCAGCAGTCTGTCAAGCAGTGATTTTGGTTTCTGTGCCTTGCATTGTGCAAGCTGAGAGTGGGTGGGGTCAGGACGGCATTGATGTAATTCAGGGTGGGGCTCAACACCACTGGGGGCGGTTCTTGATGTCAATTGGAGTGGGCCACCACGGAACCGGGGTGGGGGGGGGGCGGTGATGTGAGGCCCCCGCAAAGGAGATCGCGGGGTCCCGAAACGTGTAGGTTCACCTGTGGGACTTGGTGCCACGTGCCTGCAGAGGACACCCGCTCCCTGTAGAGGACACCCGCTCCCTGTGAACACAGCAGCACTGAACATCTTTACCACGGGATCCTTACATCTCTCCTCTGGGGACCTCTGTGGAATCTCTCAGGCATCCGCCATAAGTGCATCCATGAGGTGCCGGATGAACTCAGTGCAGATTACATTCATCACCAGGATGAGGCCCAGCCCATAGAATCATAGAATCATACAATTTACAGTGCAGAAGGAGGCCATTCGGCTCATCGAATTTGCACCGGCCCTTGGAAAGAGCACCCCACTTAAGCCCACGCCTCCACCCTCTCCCCCTTTATCCCCATAACCCAGTAACGCCACATACCCTTTTTGGACTCTAAGGGCAATTTAGCGTGGCCAATCCACCTAACCTGCACATCTTTGGACTATGGAAGGAAACCGGAGCACCTGGAGGAAACCCACGCAGACACAGGGAGAACGTGCAGACTCTACACAGACAGTGAACCGAGCCGGAATCGAACTTGGGACTCGGGCGCTGTGAAGCCACAGTGCTATCCACTTGTGCTACCGTGCCGGTAATGCATGGCACCCAGCACAACACTGCAAGGGCAGCGGGAGATGTCTGTAACATATATCTCAGTCCCTGAGGAGCAGGGCTGAGGACTTTAACTGCATGTTTCAGACAATAGTGGGCATTCACGGCTGGCAGCACCAGAGGACGACGGAGGTTCTGTATCTCACTCCAGCTGCCACTCTATCCCATGGAGTGACACAGTGGCCAATGAGAACTGGAGAGTGGAGGATCCATTGAAGCTCAACCTGGGCCTTCCACCCATTCGACCCTAGGAGGGCACAGCCAACCTCCCCCTGCCTCCTGAATCTGGTGCACCATAGACACAGCGGCAGGACAGTGGCACAACAATATTGGTGCCATCTGACAGTAGGCCAGTGCCCTCTAGGTCCTGTCCCTCGAGCGGACGCTCAGCAAGGGCATCTCGGGCAACAGGGCGTGGAAGGGCGCCTCCATCTGTGATGTGCATCCTGGGAATACACCTAGACGTAATGGGAGGGTTTGCGAGTCTAAGGAATAGTCGCGCCAACCGGCGTGGAAGGGGCTTGGTGCCGCGGCAACCAGCGCCGAAGGGCCTCTGTCGGCCGGCGCCAGTTGGCACATGCGCGGGAGCACCAGCATGTGCTGGCGTCATCCCAGCGCATGCGCAGGGGGGGTTCTTCTCCATGCCGGCCATGGCGGAGGTCCACAGCAGCCAGTGCGGAGGGAAAGACTGCCCCCACGGCACAGGCCCGCCCGTGGATCGGTGGGGCCTCGATCGCGGGCCAGGTCACCGTGGTGGTACCCCCCGGGGCCAGATCCCTCCGCGCCGCCCCATGGACCCTGGAGGCCGCCCGCAGAGCCAGGTCCCGCCAGTATGTACCAGGTCTAATTTACGCCGGCGGGACCAGCCTAAAACGGGCAGTCGCTCGGCCCATCGCGGGCCGGAGAATCGCCGGGGGGCTGCTGCCGGCGGGCACCGACCGGCGGGGCGCAATTCCCGCCCCCGCCAAAACCCCGGCGCCGGAGAATTCGGCAGTCGGAGGGGGCAGGATTCACGCCATCCCCCAGCGATCCTCCGGCCCGACAGGGTGTCGGACAATCCCGCCCGTACATATGCACAGAATAATGGTGACTCTTTTGCCAAATTCAGAGAGTGGAAGTGGGGAAGGATTTTATGTGCTGAGAATGTGCGCTCAGAATTGAATAATGAAGATAGATCCATGCCCTAAAAGCTCACTCATTTAGCCTCAAGGATCAGGAAGTATTTATTTGTTTATTTATTCTTTACAGTACCCAATCTTTTCCAATTATGGGGCAATTTAGTGTGGCCAATCCACCTACCCTGAACATCTTTGGATTGTGGGTGCGAAGCCCATGCAAACACAGGGAGAATGTGCAAACTCCACACAGACAGTGACCCAGAACCAGGATCGAACCTGGGACCTTGGATGGGGTTATGGGGTTGCAAGGATAGAGCGGGGGAGTGGGCCTAGGTAGTGTGCTCTTTCAGAGGGTCGGTGGAGACTCGATGGGCCAAATGGCCTCCTTCTGCACTGTAGGGATTCTATGATTCTATGTACAGGTCTGGTGGATTCACCCCTTAGTGTCAAAAGATGTGCAGGTTAGGTGGGTTACAGGGACAGGGAGGGCGGATGGTCCTAGGAAGGATGTTCTATTGAAGAATTGGTGCAGAGTTGACGGGCCTAATGCCCTCCTTCTGTACTGCAGGGATTCTATGAAGGAATTCTATGGACCTTTGGGAAATATACCTTGGCTAAGACTGCTTCACTGCCCATCCCAGTCGAGCGCTGGCATATCCACATCATCGCTCCCTTTAAGATTGACTTGTGGCTGAAAAAGAATATTATCTTTGCTCAACCTGTTTGCTCCCTGTGTTGCCCCACATTCCTGATTAATTCATGGCCATGAGGGAACACTGGCTGGGCCTTAAGGCTGGCTTTTGCCTGAGGAGGCAGGATTCAGAAGATGGATTTATTTCTGGGCCACGAACCTCGCACGCCACCGATGGGAAGCAGAAAAAGCTTTTGATTTTGACAGATGTGAGGGGCTAATTGATGAGGCGTTGGGAATAGCTGCCAATTTGTGACTGGGGCTGCGTGAACGGAGATGGAACACCAGGGAAGCAGGCAATTTCCTGGCTCTGTTGGTCCTCCCTGTTGCTTTACAGAATTTTTTCAAAAAGGAAAGAATATGCATCTTCAACTTGGCCAGGAAAGGGGAAGGAAATGTTCCAATTTTTAAAACTTTATTGCTGTTGAACAGATTTTCTTCAAAACTTTTTCTTTCCAATAAATGTTGCCAACTCTGCCAAACTTGTACCCAACAGCTTGCAGTTTTAAAAGAACAAACTCCAATTAAGGGGCGATTTTGCGTGGCCAATCCTCCTATCCTGCACATCTTTGGGTTGTGGGGGTGAAACCCATGCAGACACGGGGAGAATGTGCAAACTCCACACGGACAGTGACCCGGGCCGGGATTGAACCCGGGTCCTCGGTGCCGGGAGGCAGCAGAGAGCTTGCAGTTATTGAGTTTTACATGGACGGCACAGGGGTGCAGTGGTTAACACTGCTGCCTCACGGTGCCGATGATCCGGATTCGATCTCGACCCCGGGTCACTGTCTGTGTGGAGTTTGCACATTCTCCCCATGTCTGCATGGGTCTCACCCCCACAACCCAAAAAGATGTGCAGGGTAGGTGGATTGTCCACAGTAAATTGCCCCTTAATTGGGAAAAAAAATTGGCGACCCTAAATGTTTTTAAAAAGCTCAGTTATTGAGTTTTACAAACCTTCCAATTGCTGCCGACCTCTTGTTATGACACTCTGGGGTAGGGCACGGTCAAAGCAAGCCCCCCACAACCTGGAGTCACAACACAATTGAAAAAAAGCTGAAGTCTTCGGTCCATGGCTGCCCAATAATTACAGTCACCAGGTTTGTAAGTGTAACCACAATTATTTTTTATTAATAACAAGAACAATAATGAAATATTCAGAAAATATAACAGATTAACTATCATCTAATCCCTTACTTTTACTTGCATCCAACCCTTTACACACACACAAGGCAGACATACACAGAAGGGGGGGTCAGAGCGGGGAGGGGTGAAAATCATAAGTAAAAGGAAAAAGAGTCTTTGGTTCAGATGGTTGTCTTGAAGCAGACCTTCCTTCAAAGTAAGCTTTCAGATCCAGGTCTCTGGTTGCAGCCTGTAATGGTTCCACTGTAGATTCATTCATTCCAGTTCTCTGTAGGTTCAGGAATACATCAACTCACAGTCTTTCTGGAGAGAGAGAGAGAATCCTTTCCCCTGAGTGTCCAGGATTCAAACTGAGCTTCTTGGGTCTCTGAAAATCATTCCATTGGAGTAGGACCCAATCATCACCTGTTGCTGGGCAGAATATGTCCTTTTGGCCAATTCATTGGTCACCAGCTCGAAGTGCGTACCACCTTATTTCTCAGATTCCGAAGAGTCTGTGTTCTCCTGTTTGAACACTAGCAGAACCATATTCTATGTTTCAACTTCTTGAATTCCTCATTCTCTCTACTGCTTGATGTAAAGATACATGTCCGTTAAGCATTAGTAGATCAAAAATGATAACGGCAAAACATAAGGAAAGGGGAAATGCGGGAATCATTAGGAAAGGCCCTTACACTTTGCAATATCTGGTGAAGCGAGCTCTTATGGAGCTGTTTAATTACCTAAATGCATCCTATTAACTGACCGGGTAACTTCACATTTCCACTCACTCCCAGCTCTCCTCTCACACTCTAGGAAATTGGCAGGGTTGGGAATGGAGGTAGGGCATGGTGACACATGGTGTCGGTGCCAAATTGTTGTTGCCTCTGTGCTAACCCAATGCCGCACATGAAAATCCTGCTCCTCATGGACACTTCCCAGCTGTGCTGTTCTGAGCATTTTACTTTTTCATAATCACGTTGAACGCAATAATAAAATTTTAAACATAACTTACAGCAAGAGGCTCCCACAGCAGCAATGCTGCATGCATACAAAATTATATGTAGAACTTATGCCTGCAGCACTTAGAAGTTGATAGGTGTTTGGTTGCTTAGCATTATTCCCAGAAATGTAGAAATTTGCATTAGAATTCAGAGTGCATAAATTTGTATTTAAGGAGATGGTCTCAACCGTGAGCAACACTAAACAAGCAAGAGCACAGGAGCAGCAGTAAAGACCATTCAGCCCCTTGAGCTGGTTCCTCCATTCAGTGAGATCCTGGCTGATCTGACTTCTCCTGCCTTGCCTCCATATCCGATGGTGAGCAAAAACGTATCAATCTCCGATTTCAAATGATTGCTTGGGTTGATTCCCCTGCATTTCTGCGGGAGAGAATTCCACACTTCTACCAACCGTTGCACGATGGAAGTGTTGCCGAGGTTCTTTCACAAATGGCCTATCTCTGATTTTTTTTGGTTGTGTCCCCTTGTTCTAGACTCCCTCACCAGTGGGAAAAGTTTCTCTCCATTGACCATGTCAATTCCTTTCAAATTCCTTAAAACCTCAGTCAAATTATCCCTTAATTTTCTATGCTCCAGGGAATTCAAGTATGGTTTACGTCACCTTCCCTTATATTCTCATGCTTTGAGCCCTGGTAGTATTCTGGTAAATCTATGTAGTGTTTTTTCTGAGGACAATATATTCTTTTTAAGGCGTGCTGCTCAGGATTGTATACAATATGCCAGATGTGATCTAAACCATGGTTTTGTATAGTTGTAGCAAAACTTCTGAACCATTATATTCTACCTTTCCTTACCTGCATTGAAATCCCTCTGTCCCAGTGTTGCCCACTCATTTAATCTATCGGTGCCTCTGAATTTTATGTTTACCTCAGCACCACTTGTAAAACTAATGATCTCTGAATCATCAGAAAAAGTGGATATATGGCTCTCTATTGTTTTATCTAAGTCATTAATATAAAATAGTGAATAGGTGACACCTCAGCACTGATCTAATGGGACACTAGTCATCGTTTTGTTTTTCCATTTCAAGGACATACTCACTATTCATATTCTCTGTTTACTAATACCCAACCCAATCCCCGAACCAGGCCAAGAATCTGCCTTCTATTACAGGAGCTGCCTTGCTGACTTTTCCCGCCAGATTTTCATGCTTTTTGAAAAAAATGGAAGGGAGGGGACACACAACCTCATGCTGGTGGGGCAGGCTCTGAATGAGTGAGCCCCTCCAGCAACTTCTCCCACTGACAGATCGGGGCGCCACGATCTGGAGAAAATCTAAATTAAAGAAAGGATTGCCCCACCGACATCAAATAAATGAAAATGAAAATCGCTTCTTGTCACAAGTAGCCTTCAAATGAAATTACTGTGAAAAGCCCCGAGTCGCCACATTCCGGTGCCTGTTCGGGGAGGCGGTATGGGAATTGAACCGTGTTGCTGGCCTGAGCAGGGCCCCGCGCAGGGCCAGAGAATTCCCGGGGGGAGGCGCGAATCCCGCCCCGCTGCCCCGACGCTGGCTTCCCTATTCTGCGGCGCCGTTTTTCGAGGGCACGCAGGATTCCTGCCACGCCGGTCGGGGGCCATTGACAGCGGCCCACCTGGCGATTCTCCGGGCCCCGATGGGCCGTGTGGCCATCAAGTTTTACCCAGTCCCGCCGGCGTGGATTACTCACCTCACACACGGCGGGACCTGGCAGGGGGCGGGGATCCGAACCCGTTGGGGGGCCCCCACGGTGGCCTGGCCCAAGCCTCGGTCTGCTTTCAAAGCCAGCAATTTAGCCCTGTGCTAAACCCCCTCCCCCAGAGAATCCTCCCCACCCTGAACCTCCCCAGTGGAAGCCGCACCCCCCCTCGCACTGCCCACATGCACTGTCCCCGGGCACATCCACCTTGGCGGGGGGGGATCTTTATGTGGGGGGGATAATAGAGCGGGGAAGGCCACTAATTATATCTAAGTGCAGCATAATGGGATTCCTGACCTTTCATGGTGGCAACTCCAGTGTGTCATTGGCAAGGGGCAGGGACAATGTCAATAGAAATTCCCCCCAGAGTAAAAGCCATTTGGGGCGCTCCGATGGATTCTCTGCCATATTGGCTTTCCCCCCTGCTGGAAAGGATCGCGTAAACCGCCCCTCCCTGAGTGTTCAGTCACTCCACCCTTAACTGCCGATTCCAATAACTTCCTCCCAACAGAAAAGTCTATAATTTCCTCACTTTTCTTTTCTCACTTTTCCAAAATAATGGAATCACATTTGCAGTTTTCAAATTTGCAATGAGTTGCTGAACTCAGAAAGAACTACTCGATCTTTGTGAAAAATAGATGGAAAAATATTAATAATTGCCATAGTAACCAACAGAATAATGGACTGGAAATTCAATCCTGCAGCGTCTGTTACAAGCATTAACCAGCCTGCTAGGGTCCCAGTTCGCTGGCAGAAAACACGTGAGCCGGGGTTCTCTGGCCCTGCGTGGGCCAGAGAATTCCCGGGGGGAGGCGCGAATCCCGCCCCGCTGCCCCGACGCTGGCTTCCCTATTCTGCGGCGCCGTTTTTCGAGGGCACGCAGGATTCCTGCCACGCCGGTCGGGGGCCATTGACAGCGGCCCACCTGGCGATTCTCCGGGCCCCGATGGGCCGTGTGGCCGTCAAGTTTTACCCAGTCCCGCCGGCGTGGATTACTCACCTCACACACGGCGGGACCTGGCAGGGGGCGGGGATCCGAACCCGTTGGGGGGCCCCCACGGTGGCCTGGCCCATGATCGGGGCCTACCGATCTGCGGGCGGGCTGGTTCCGTGGGGGCCATCTTTCCTCCATGCCGGGCCCCTGTCGGGCTCCGCCATAATGCCCGGGGGCCGGCGCGGAGAAGGGAACCCCCGCGCCTGCGCGGAAATACGCCGGCCGATCTGCGCACGCGTGGAAATATGCCAGTCGGTTTGCGCATGCGTGAGATCACGCTGGCTGTTCTGCGCATGCGCCAACTCGCGCAGGCCCTTTGGCGCCGGCTGGAGCTGCGGGAACCACTCCGGCGTCAATCTAGCCCCTGAGAAAGTGGAGAATTCCGCACTTTCGGGGGCCGTTGACGCTGGAGTGGTTGGCGCCGGTTTTCACGCTGGTGTGGGGACATAGCCCCATTATTGCAAAAACCCGCCTGTGGACACTTCCAGCTGGTCGTGTGCCCCCTGCCATATTGGTGACAGTGGTTGCACTGGCATTAGGAGCACACATTGGAAAGGGGGAAATAAGGGTCCCACACTTTTTGCAGGATGTGTATTTGAATTCCAAACCCACCAGCATTTCCCTCAACAGGTGCTGACCTCACACTACAGCAACAACACGCATTTATATAGCACTGTTAATGTTGTCAAACGCGCGAGCGCTCTTCAAAAAAGCTTTGGCAAACAAAATTTGTCAGCAAGTCACCAAAAGGGTCGGATTATCAAAAGTTTAGTCGTCGAGGTAGGTTTTAAACAATCGGCGGAATCTTGCAATATTTTTTCAAAGTGCTGGTTCCGTTGAGAAAACCGGTGCAAATCCCACGAGTGGCGGGAAATCTCACAGAATATTGAGCCTCTTTGACAATTGTTTTTTAACCACATGAATCATGCCCCGCTTCTGACGGCTGCCTGCTGATTCACTGGCCCAGGGAAAGTTATCCTCTGCAATCAGTGAGGCGCTCCATATAACCACCCCACCAGCAATCCGCAGCACTTGTTCCAGATTCAGTCAGGGGGAAGGTTGCCAGGAAGCCAGCGCCAAGATTCTCAGAGGAAGCCCTGACCAAACACCTGGGTGGTATGCAGCAGGGGCGGGACGTCCTATACCCACCTTCCTGCAGACATCAATCCACCAAGGTCATCACTGCCACCTGGGAGGCAGTGGCTGCCTACTGGATGCCAGCTCCCTGCAGAAGAGGAAGGGGAAACAGTGCCACAAGAAGATGAACGACTTTCTTTGCGAGGCCAGAGTAAATCTGCCTCTTCAGGTCTCATGCTGCACCCCTTCAACACACCCTTCACATCTCCATGATGATCTCTCACTCAGCCACCTCGTGAGTTCCCAAAACCTACCATGCAGTCCTCTCCCTGCCACCCCCAAACCTGATGTTCCCCCCAGTAACCAATCTGCTCCTCACATCCCTGCTCCCACTCCATTCCTAGGCATGCCAGACTTCATCACCATCTGACCTGGCAGGGCTCCCACCCACACTCTCCCCATCTGTCTCATTGCAGGACAAACTCGAGCGTAACCGATGTCAGTGGGCACAACCAGTCAGAGTTATGCCCGAGATTAGATGCCTCACACCATTTGTGGAAAGAACCCTTGGGTTGGCCGGCGTGGTGAAGGACTGCACTGTATTTCCCATAGCCAAACCCTCCTCCATTTTCGAGGTAGAATCAAGCCCAATGTGTCAGTCCAGTCACGTTACACTGAATGTCCCGAAGTTGATATAAATATGTTCATCGGACTTGCAGATAGTGTCATGGGAGTGTACCTTTAAGAAATGGGTGTTTATCAAATAGCTGCAATAATGTCATTGTGTGGATGGAGCTGGGTTGTATCTCTGGCTTTTACTTTCGTTTTGAGCTGGAAGCTGTTTGTGGCTTTGTGTTTTACATTCGTTTTCGGCAGTTGAAAGCTGAATTCAGACAAGGGAGGTTCATTTTGTATCTTTGTATGTTAAAAAGTGTCCAGATCACTTGATAATTTAAAAGTGATAACTGTCTTGTGTAAAGAATTTATACCTACTGCCTTGTTAAAAAGGGTGTTTGGCTTATGGCTGTTGTTAGGAAAGTTATTAAGGGTTACCTATAGAGTATTGTATTTGTGGGGGGCTGTTGAGTTGCTAGTTGATAAAATGTTTACTGTGTGTTTATAAAATGTTAACTGAATTCATAGAATAAACATTCTTTTGTTTAAAAATACTTATTGGGCGAAATTCTCCGTAATCGGCGTGATGTCCGCCGACCGGCGCCAAAAACGGCGCAAATCAGTCCGGCATCGCGCCGCCCCAAAGGTGTGGAATCCTCCGCATCTTGAGCGGCCGAGCCCTAACCTTGAGGGGCTAGGCCCGCGCCGGACTGATTTCCGCCCCGCCAGCTGGCGGGAAAGGCCTTTGATGCCCCGCCAGCTGGTGCGGAAATGACATTGCCGGGCGGCGCATGCGCGGGAGCGTCAGCAGCCGCTCACGGCATCCCCACGCATGCGCAGTGGAGGGGGTCTCTTCCGCCTCCGCCATGGTGGAGACCATGGCGAAGGCGGAAGGAAAAGAGTGCCCCCACGGCACAGGCCCACCCGTGGATCGATGGGCCCTGATCGCAGGCCAGGCCACCGTGGGGGCACCCCCCGGAGCTCGCCCGCGCCGCCTTGTCCCGCCGGTAAGAGAGGTGGTTTAATCCACGCTGGCGGGACAGGCATTCCAGCAGCGGGACTTCGGCGAGAATCGGCGGGGGGGGGGGGGGGTCCGCCAACCGGCGCAGCACGATTCCCGCCCCCGCCAAATCTGCGGTGCCGGAGAATTCAGCAACCGGCGGGGGTGGGATTCACGCCAGCCTCCGACGATTCTCTGACCCGGCAGGTGGTCGGAGAATCCCGCCCAAGGTCTCTGTTGCATCACACCTGGAAAGTAGGCCCTTGTGCTCCTCATAACCAAAATCTATTAAAAGCTGTAGGTCATATAAACTCTATGATAAACTTTGGAGTTCTCTAAACCCTGGCCCATAACAATAGTATAAAAAGGTACTTCAAGGAGCTAATGTGCAATTATATGTATATATAAAGTACAGATGTTGGAACTCTGAAATAAAAATAAAGTGCCAGAAATAATTAGCTGGATGTGGGATGCCAAAAATCTTGCTGGTGGGATCTTGTTTTCCAATTTTCCCCGCCTCTTGCTGGTAACATTACGGGGTTCACACTCAAATAGGATAGGAACCGCGTTTACATAAATTATAACCTAATTGAAAGGCTTTCCCTCCATATGTTTCCCCCAAAATTATGAATATTCCCTGGCCAGGGTGACGTCACATCGGCGAGGTTTACAACAGCTTTTTTAAAAAGGTGAATCAGATAAGGGGAACCTGCCAGGGAGTGGGGGGAAGGGACATGCCTGGTCAGTACTCTGGCACTGTCTCCTGGCAGTACCCCCTGGCACGGCAGTGCCAAGCGGGTCCATCCGAGGAACTCCACTGGGGGTGGGGGGGGGTGGGGAGTTCCCCTTATGTGTGTGTGGGGTTGGGACTTCCCCTGGTGCTTGAGTCTGCAGGGGCAGCACTCAGACAGAGCACCTGGTCTTTCTAGGAAGCTCTTCAGAGTAAAGAAACTGCCTCTTTAAATAACCTGCATCTACAAACAACACCTGCTCAAAAGAAGAAGCGCTTCAGAGTTATTGGACCATGAAGAGCTAGGAAAACAAACCAAGCCAAACCCTCCATTGAAATAGCTTTGTCAATCAAGAGACTTGTAAAAGGTAATGGACATTGAATTTAAACAACGCAGTTCAAAGTTTTAAGGCTTCTCAGCATGCCCGGGGGCTGAAGAAAGTTAAAGGAGAATGAAACCGACTGTGAAAAAAGGTTTCCCACAATTTAAAGTGAAAACTTTTACCTTCATCTGACAGATATTTGAACATGACATGCTGGGAGAGACATCAAGGGGTTCCAACACATCAAAGGAAAGACATTTAATTATACCTAGGCATGGTGAAAGACAGATTAATGAGAGAAGACCTGCCACACTACCTCCATGCCAGGAAAGAACATTGAACTGAGTCCCTCCAGCCCAGCCTAAGCTCCCTTGACACCCACCTCTCATGAAGGACCCTTTGATGAATGCAAGACTTTAGATACATTGGATTATAAACATTTGGCAATTTAAGGGTTAAAAGCCTGCGTTAGAGTGTGTTTGACTGCAGTAGTCATGTTTTTAAAATAACTTTGTTTTTCAAGACCAGAAAGCTTTTAGGAGCCAGAGGTGAAATTGCCCAGACTAAAAAGCCTGGGTTAATGTGCTGCTGTCAGGGGTTCCAGTTCGGAATGACTGACCTCATGGTTGAGCCTGTAAAGCTGTGGATTTCATAACTGAGCTGTTCCTGGGGCTTAAACTGAGCTTCACTGAAACATTGCAGCAGGCCGAGGACAGAAATGTCAGTGTCACAGAATTAAAACTGGAGCAGGTCACTGGAAGCTTGGTATCATGCTTGCAGACCAAATGGTGGTGTTCTGCAAATTAGTTACCCAATCTGTGTTTGGTCTCCCCAGTGTAGAATGAACTGTATTGTGATCCACAAATACATAGTTGAAAGAAGTAGGCAGGAATTGTTATTTCAACTGGAAGGAGTATTTGGGGCTTTGGACAGTGAGGTGGGATGAGGTAAAAGGGCAGTTGATGTATCTCCTAGACCTGCATGGAAAAGTGCCATGGCAAGGGGAAGGGATGCTGGGGGTGACCGAGGGGCGGAGCAGGGTGTCCTAAAGGGAATGATCCCTCCGGAATGCTGAAGGGAAGGGGAAGGTTTGGTGGTGGCACCATGTTGTATAGGTAGCAATGGGTGAAGAATGATCCATTGAATGTAGCACCTGATGCTGTGGAATGTGAGGAGAAGGGAGGGGAAGAGGAAAGAGTAGAAGGGCAGAAATTGGGACAGATACGGTCGTGGGCCGCATTAGCCCGATGGGGGAGATTCCTCGGTTCAGCAAAAGGAAACATATCAGGAGCACTGTTAAGGAAGGTTGAATTATCAGAACAGTTACAACAGAAAGGGAGTAATGGAAAGAATAGAATAGATTGCACACACAAATTAGGTTATGAACTATAGTTGAGCTAATCTACAATATGGCTTGAAACAGAGACAGCCAAATCCTGAATCCCAATCCAGCACTGGTTTTACTAATGATGAACCAGTCACAGCAGTAATGAATTATTCAGAAGGTTTTATAAAATAAATTGACTTTTTTTTTTACTGCCAGAGAAGGAAAAAAGTATGTTACTATTCGCTAATATTTTATATAATTATAATCGTTGAGCCAGAGTTAGTAGCAACTATACAAACTTCTATTCCAAAGGCAGAGGCTTAAAGGTGAGTCTTCAACTGGTAGCGTTCAAGCCTTGAATGACGGAATGGATAGGGAATGGTCAGCGGGATTCGCTGTTTCTGAAACTAAGGGTTGATGCCAACACAGGATTCGTGGACTTTCACGACAGCAAAATTGGTGCAACACCTGGTCCGATTACGCTACTGTTAGGGGCTCACACCGGTGCACCACGTGGAACACAATTTATTCTAATGAGAAACAGTGTCGGATTCGCCGGTTTCGCGATTGACACTCAGGTGGCTGACAAGCTGCAGCCGCAGATTCACACTTCACTCCCCACACACACCCTCCCAGCCAACAGGATGGCGGCAAGGAAAGCGGCACCCTTGTTTCACCGATGCCGAGCTGGAGATCCTCCTGGGCGCTGTGGAGGAGAGGAGGGTGACCCTGTATCCCGGCCACGGAGGCTGCATGCTGCCGCCGTTCGTCGTGCCTGGGCGCAGGTGGCAAAGGTGGTCAGCGCAACCAGCAACACTGTCTGGACCAGCCAACAGTGTCATAAGAAACTGCACAACCTCCTCGAGGCAGCCAGGGTGAGTAGGCAGCACTCTGCCGCTGGTACTAATGCGCGTCACACACACCCGTAACCCTACCCCCCCCCCCAATCCAGAGGGTGGGCGAACCCCCACCCTGCCCCACATGCCGGCACCCATACCGGCCGCCATGGCCGGGTGCCCTGGCCACTGAGGCCACCAGCTACCCGCCCCCCAGGCTGCATGTGTTGGACTGATTAACACCGTCATTTTCTGCCTCCCCCCGCCCCCCCCCCCCCACCCCCCACTCCTTCCTCCAGGAGAAGGCTGTGCACAGCCACCGGAAGCGGGAGAAGACAGGAGGGGGACCGCCAGACCTGCAGCCCCTCACTGTGCCTAACCCCCCTCCCCCCCCCAACACCACCCCCACATCACCCTCACCCTACAACACCTGCACCCCTACCCTCAACTCCACAGTTGGGGGGTGTCTCGAACATGCCAGGAATCATCGAGGGTGCCAGGATGAAGACGTCGTGCACACTGCCCAGGTATCAGGGGCAGAGGTGAATGATGTGCAGCTGATGGTCACAAATCAGCTGCACGTTCATCGAGTCGAACCCTTTTCAGTTTGTGTAGAGCGGCCTGTCATCTGCAGGTGCTCGTGGGGGACATGCATCCCGTCGATCACCCTCTGGACCCCAGGCAGCTCGTCAAGAACAGTGAACCCTGCTGCCCGGGTATTCTGGTGGGCTCGGTCCACATTGAAATAGATGTATTGAACCACCTAAGCATATATGGCATCGATGACGGCGCGGTTGCACCTTTGCACCGAGGTCTGTGAGATCCAGGACAGGTCTCCATTCGGCTCCTGGCAGGGCCCCATGGCGTAAAGGTTCAGGGCGACCGTTACTTTAACGACCACCATCTGGTAGATATGTCACACTGTATCTCTGCTTAGCCGGAGCCTCTGACGGTATGTCTGGTCCAGCAGCTTCTCGAAAGACAGACGGTACACAAGAGGCTTCATGTGTCGCCTCCTTGGCATCTCCTCCTCCTCCTCCTCGGCCTGTTGGAGCTCGATCTCTAACCTGGGGGGCTGCCACCTGTCCCTCTGCGGCACGCTCTGCTGCTGCACCCTCCGCTGCTGCAGCTTCCTCTTCATCCTCAAGCAGCGCCCACTCGTACAGCCTCCGGGCATCCGCCAGGGCTGCGCCGACCAGCGGGAAGGTCACCATTGCTGGTTATATTCCAATGTCCATTGTCTGCAGATGGTGAAAGGCTGACATGTTAGCATGGTGCAACCCCCCATGACCAACCAGCTCCACCAGGCTACTTGGTGGCCCCAGTTGGCACTGCGGGCTCCAGCCCCGCATGTCCCTCCCACACCCCCATCCCCACACCCCTGGCCCCATCAGTGACTGGCTCCGTGGGGGCCTCTGACTCTGGTGCCCATCCCTGATGCCAGGGGCACCGTCGGTTGGCACTGCCCTCGCTAGGGGTATGCACCATGGCCTACTGTGGGTGTTGCCCTGGGGTGGGTGGCGGTCAGGTGGGGGCGGGATGTGGTGGAGGGTGGGTATGGCTTAGGGTGGGGCGCGGGGGCACCCATACTGCCGGTGTCACTCTGCAGAACCAGGAGCCAAGGTGTGTGGTCAGTGGGGTGCGCAGCAAGATGGCCATGGTAAGGCGATCAGTGCCTGGACCCAGACACATGGGGGGTCACCCTGGCCACTCGGCCTGTTCAACCATCCCCTCCTCCCCCTGCCATGGCAGGGCCCCACCCCCCACCTCAGCCAGCCATGCCACTGTCCAGCCCGGCAGCCCACAGTCGCTGCACTATGTGTCCTACCTCCTCTCTCTCCTTCATCAGCCACCACGCTGTTCAACAATTTTTAAAAGCACAAGTGAACCGCACCATTGAGAATTCGGCCCATCGGAGGAGGAGGAGAATCATGGAGGCCCCGTTGACTACCGGATCAGGCCCACTAATGATATGCAAATGTTATTTACTGTACATGCATTCCGGTACGCATTGACGTCGCTATCGAGGTGATGGAGAATCGCGATTTGGCGTCAAATCGCCACCCGCCGTGATTTTGCCGTCGGAACCTATTCTCCGCCCAATCACATTTCACAATTTTGCCGCCAGCCAATGGGAGAATCCCGCCCGATATCTCTGAACTCTGAGACCTCCAGGCCACTGTTTTTGGAGAGGTTACAGGATATTCGGAATGCTCTCTTCCAGGCATTCGGACAGTTTTGTTAGTTTACCAGTTTCAACAGGTCTGCTGTATCGCACATCAGGAGCAACTGTAATCTTGGCCTGGGGAAGCAGGGGAGTGGGCGGAGAATTTTTGAACGTTTTTTGTTTGTACATGCTTTTATGAGCATGGGGGGGCGGTAGAGAACCAGCAGGATAAGGCTTTAGTTATTTTAGGTCCATCCTGGATTGAGCAGAAATGAAAACCCTCAACATTTTCAATGCTCATTTGCACATAATGATGCTCCTTGCTGCAAGCTTTGCCTCCCAATTTCTCTCTCCACGTGCATCAAATTTCATACTTTGCCTGTACTCCAGTCAGGTTTGAGAATCATAGAATCAGCCAAGCTCAGAAGGAGATCATTCGCCCCATTATGCTCATACTCGTTCCTTGATGGAGTAACTAATAAATCTGACTCCTCCTGCTCTTTACTTTTGGCTGCAAATCTTTCCAATATATTCAATTCCCTTTGGAAAGTTCCGACTGAATCTGCTTCCAGCACTTTTTCAGACAATGCACTCTTGATCATAACAACTTGTTGTGTAAAAACTTGCTCCTCAGCTCAGCCCCCCCTACCCCCCACAACATCCACAGCTTGTTCTTTTGCTAATTTAAAAAACCCAATATAGGGTTTTAAAACCCAATTGGATGACACGGTGGTTAACACTGCAGCATCACAGCACGAGGGACCCAGGTTCGATTCCCGGCATGGGTCACTGCCTGTGTGGAGTGAGCACGTTCTCCCTGTGTCTGCTTGGGTTTCCTCCGGGCGCTCCGATTTCCTCATACTGTCCAAAGACGTATAGGTTAGGTGGTGTTACGGGGACGGAACAGGGGAGTGGGCCTAGGTCCGTTGCTCTTGGTAGTGTTGGTGTAGACTCGATGGGCTGAATGGCCTCCTTCACTGTCGGGACTCTATTCTATGGATTCAAATACTCTCTGGTCACTGACCCTCCTGCTAGTGGAGACAGTTTCTCCTTATCCAGTCTACTATTATTGTTATTAATAATAAAATCTCTCATAATTATGGACAGTCCTATTAACTAGACGCACATTAGATGACACACATAATGCACCAGAATACAAGATACAATCACTCAAATTTCAGCCAGATGTTTTTGGCAACTAACGCTTAACCGCAGGAAGTGGTTGAGGGAGAAACCATCACTTCTTTAAAGGATAAACTGGATAATTATTTGAAGCAGACAAAGATGCAGGATTATAGAGAGTGAGAGCAGGGCAGCACAGTGGGGTTAGTTACGATTGCTATGACAGAGATACATTGAACCAAATAGTCTTCATCTGTGTTGTAAACTAGTTTGTTAAGGTATGGCATATAAATTAGATTGGACAGTGAATGATCAATGAGACATCATTTACATTGCTACAAAGAAGCTGCTGTTCAGTCTGTTCTCAATCAAACACCGAGCGGCTGCTCCTGAGAGATGATCATCTCTGAAATGTTCAACATGAGTGGATAAACCTGATTTTACTCTCCATTAGTAGGTCATGGACAGCTCAGTGTTCCCGTCTCAATGAGCCAATTCACTTCAAACTTCCTTTTGTTTTTTACTGATTTTTTAAAAAAGGCCTTGCAAGTTCACTCGGCAGCAAGGAACGCTCTGCACACGGGCAGGCCCGTTGTTCGGGGGTGCTGACTTTTCCACAGTTAATGTCGCTGCCCATTGTGAGATACAATCATTTCTGAGTGAGATGGACCTAAATCCGCTCCAGAAATCAGCACAAAGTCTCGGCTGACAAGGCAGGGCGGCATCAAGTGGTTTCTGAATGGAAAGAAGGGCTGTCTTAATGACACAAAAGCTCTGTCTAGCCTCTAATGTGGGTGGAAAAGATCCTTTGACACCATTCAAATAACAGGGACGGTATCATTTTCATTCTGGCCAATATTCATCCAACGTCACCAAGAAAACAGATTGGCAGGTAATTACAGCACCAGGGACTCAGGTTCGATTCTGGCCTTGGGTGACTGTGTGGAGTTTGCACTTTCTCCCCTTGTCTGCATGGGTTTCCTCCGGGTGCTCTGGTTTCCTCCCACCGTCGAAAGATATGGGGCGGGATTCTCCAAACCCCCGCCCCTGCCTGCTGCCGAATTCTCCGGTGCCGGGGATTTGGCGGGGGGCGGGAATCGCGCCGGGCTGATCGGGGGCCGTTGGTAACGCCCCCCCCATCCGACGATCCTCCGGCCCGCTATGGGCCGAGTGGCCGCACGTTTACAGCCGGTCCCGCTGGCGTAAATTACAACAGGTACTTACCGGCAGGACCTGGCTCCGCGGGCGGCTGGTACTCGGAGGAGCACGGCAGGATCTAGCCCCGGGAGGTGCCCCCACGGTGGCCTGGCCCACGATCAGAGCCCACCGATCCGCGGGCGGGCCTGTGCCGTGGGAGCACTCTAATCCTCTGCATCGGCTGCTGTGAACCTCCGCGATGGCCGACGCGGAGATGAACCCGCTCTGCGCATGCGCTGGAATGACGCCAGCACACGCTGGCGCTCCCCTGCATGCGCCAACTCGCGCCGGCCGGCGGAGGACCTTCAGCGCAGGTTGGCATGGCGTCAAGCCCCTTCCCCGCCGTCCGGAGCAAGCCACCTCGGCACCGGCCTAGCCCCTGAAGGTGCGGAGGATTCCGCACCTTCGGGACGGCCCAACGCCAGAGTGATTCACGCCTGTCCTTCGCGCCGGAGTTGCCCGCACCGCCAATTCCTGCAGAATCTCGCCCATGCAATTTAGATGGATTGGCCATGATAAAATTGCCCCTTAGAGTCCAAAAATGTGCAGGTTACTGATGTGTAAAGTAAGTTGGTTCAACGTTGACTGCAACTGGATGCAGTGAAACTAGAAACAGGCTTCTGACACAGGAGATGGTCCAACACTGTTTTATTGAACTTCCTGATTGCTGTACATAGTCTGCTGTGAGTTGACACTCTGACAATCTAACTGATAACCTCCTACTGGCTTGATCAGACTAACTCTCTACCTCATGGTGATCGTGCTCACTGGCTTGTGCACTCTTACTATCTCAGTAGCTGTGTCCTGTAGAGCGAGAGAGAGTCTTAATGCCCTGTGTGCTTTATAGTGGTGGTGTCCTGTCTGGTGATAGCACAGTCTGTAATTATGACTCGACGACTGATTCCATGATCCGGGATCAGATCGTTTTCGGGGTCCAGTCCGACTCCCTGCGGGAGCAGCTCCTGTTCATTGTGTGTGTTCATTGGTTATCCTCTGTGTCAATCACTGCCTGTCTGCACCTCATTATATACATGAGTGGATATTATGACATTTACATGGGGTTGCGAGGATAGGTCAGGGAGTGGACCTGGGTAGAATGCTCTTTCAGAGGGTCGATGGGCTGAACATGGCCTCCTTCTGCCCTGGAGGGATTCAATGGATTCTTTATTCGTGGGACCTTGTTGTGTATTTCTTACATTACAACAACAACATCATTTCAGTAAGTACATCACTGGCTAGAGTGTGTCTTCGGACGTCCTCAGGTGCTCGATAAATGCAAGACATTTTTTTACTGGGCAGTCCCGCTTTGGGAAGCATTTACCTCAGAGGTGGTCCTTCATCACCAGTGTTACTTCACCAGGAGTACGGAGAAACTCCATCGAAGTATATAAACAGTTTTGTGCCGTCTAAACCTATGGCGATGGAAATGGAGCAGCTTCACAGAAATACTCCACCTTTATTTCAATATTAATCCTTGAGCACGCCTGTCCCATACATCATTTTCCATCATTCTGGATTCTATGATTCTATGAAACAGCAGCCAATATGTCAGCAGCTATTTCTGCTGGCCCCTGGTGCACCTACCTGTCAAAGAATGTAGACCTGTGTCAGCAGAGAGAAAACTGCAGTTCTACCTGTAGCTCTAATGCAGGACTGGACTGGCACATGCAGTGACAATAATGCTCCGTGTTACTTGGAATTTTGCTCAGTTTCCTTACAGTCAAGTTAGAATAGGAGACAAACCTACTCACCAGCAGGGCATATAGCACCACTTCACCATCACGTGCAAAGCAAAACTGACCCATATGCAACACAAAGCCCAAAGCCTATCAGTAATTGAAATAGGACTTGTCATCTCTTTTGCACAACTATGAAATGGACACCTTGCTTCCAGCTTTCCCGGACAATCAGGGATGGTGGGCAGGATAATTTGCCAACTGTGCCAAATGACAGATTTCTAGTTGAAGGAAGCCTGGCAGGGGCTGGTATAGTTGAACTAGACATTGATCCCTGAAGCTCCATCAACCACAGCTTCATCAACCACACAAATGGAAGGAAGACTGAGGAAAGCTACACGCAGGGTCTCAAACTCTTCCCTGTAGGTTCTGCTGCAGGATCTGATGGACTGAAGTGTGGTTATGATTGCCAAGAACAGGAGGGGGAGATCTGATGCACAAAACAAGTAGTATATGGATGGCAGTAAACAACAGTGAGCGTGGTCACATGAATCTGAAGAGGCTCAAGGAACCCCAAGAGGCTCAGGAATACCAGGAAGGTGGGAAGCTCCAGGGACATGCCTCTTCAACAGCTACTGGAAATTCACGCCCATCTGGCCCACCGGCAAAGTGGTCTTGATCCAAAAGGCTGCAGATATCAGCAACAACCTGCCTTGTAAGTCTGAGCTTCCTGAGGCACTAGTATTCAGGCATGACATGAGAGCTGATTCTCTGCCTGTCAACTCTATGTAAACCTGTCTCCTGTGAGTTAGATCTCGGTTTCCAACCCCTCTGCCCTGTGGAATATCATGTGACTGTGGAGAAGGCAGCTGGTGCTGCTGGTGTTGCTCCTGATGTTGCCACTATGACTTCTCCTTGTGTTCCTCATTGGAGGTGCAAAGTGGAATTGCCTCAGTTGCTCCCAGGCCAGGGTGAAGGTTAACATCAGCAAAATGCAGATGAAAGTGCAGATGAAAGCCAAGACAGGTAAATTGACCTCCAAGAAATTGGAGATCATAAGTCAAGCAGTAGGAGCACAGTCTGAGAAGAAGCGCTGAGAGTGGCTGGACATGGCTGTATCTATTCAGTTTCATTTCGGCACCATCCACTCTTTCACTGAAGAAGTATTCCCCTCTGTATTCTCACCTCAGTGACCCAGGCAAGAGAACTTATGGAAGCTCTGCTAAAGCCAGAATGCAGGATTAACTTCAAAATTAATCACCTGTTTGCAATATTTAAATGATTTTCCCAATAGCTCAGCAAGGGTTCCATGCAAAGCTGCTCAGGACAAACCCAGAATTGGGTGTGAATATGTCAGGTTCTCGACCCAATGACACTTTTTAGGGAATTATCCTCGAACCTGAGCCCTTGGGAGTTCAAATTCCAACCTTGAGTTTCCTCTCCCTTTATCCACCTTTTCCTCATCCCTTACTCCTTTCACCATTGACAAAGGTTGATTAAAGGTTCAGATACCATCTGGGCTCTCCAAAAGGCATTCAGAATTTGAGGTTGGGATTTTCCAAAGTTGGTCCCTTGACAACTGGAGCAGGCTTTATTGATGTTCTTGGTCATAGCATCCTGACTCTGGGCTACCTGGTGAATCAGAGAGGGCAGGCAGCATGGTTAGCACTGTTGCTTCACAGTGCCAGGGTCCTCAGTTCGATTCCCGGCTTGGATCACTGTCGGTGTGGAGTCTGCACGTTCTCCCCGTGTCTCTGTGGATTTCCTCCATGTGGGAGGAGATCCACAAGTCCTGAAAGACATGCTGTTAGGTAATTTGGACATTCTGAATTCTCCTTCAGTGTACCCGAACAGGCGCCAGAATGTGGCGACTAGGGGATTTTCAAAGTAACTTCATTGCAGTGTTAATGTAAGACTACTTGTGACAATAATAAAGATTATTAAATTGAATGAATAAATCTGAAATTATAAAGCCTGTTTCAGTAAGGGAGGCCCATCTGGTTTACTGGTGTCCATGAGAGAAGGAAATATGCCTGGTCTGGCCTATATGTGACTCCAGACACACAGGAATGCGGTTGATGCTTAACTGCCCTCTGTAGTGGCTTAGCAAGCCACGCAGTTCAAGGGCAATTAAGGACTGGTAACAAATGCAGGCCTTGTCAGTGACGTCCACATCCCATGAAAGAATACAAAGAAAAAGTCCGGAGGCAGTGCAGCTCGAGGATCCAGGAACCATGGAGGGTGAGGAGGGGGAGCGGTATAATGCATTCACATGCCAAGCCCAACATCTCCAGCTTTCCCAAGCATCCTGCTGCACAGCATGCCTCAGGTAGACACACTGTGCTGCTCCGCTCATTCCTCACTTTCCAGTCACCTCCTCACAGTTAACACTCGGCTCACCCACAGAGTCACCCTCCACAAAAGCTGTCCTTCCCCAATCACCATCTAAGCCATTGGGCTGTTTAGCACAGGGCTAAATCGCTGGCTTTGAAAGCAGACCAAGGCAGGCCAGCAGCACGGTTCAATTCCTGTAACAGCCTCCCCGAACAGGCGCTGGAATGTGGCGACTAGGGGCTTTTCACAGTAACTTCATTTGAAGCCTACTTGTGACACTAAGCGATTTTCATTTTCATTCATTTCATTACTAATGCTCAGGCGGCTCTGCGTTCTGGCCTTGCAGGTGAAGGGAGTGTACAACCTCAGTAACAGGCAGAGACCTGGGGGTGGCTTTGCAGTGACAGGCAGCTTATTGACCACTGGCAATGTGCCCGCCTGCTCCACAGGGAAGGAGGTCCTATTCCAGGTGGCAAAAGGTGTCAGCTGTAATATGTTGTAAACGTCTGAGCCCTCTGAGGCACTGATGCTCAAACATGCAGAGGGAGTTGTTGGTGTTGCTGTTCCTCTGGTCCATCAACATAGGCACAATGTAGAGTTACTTAAGCTGCTCCCATACCCCAGTGAAAACTGGGAGGAGGCACCTGCAGCCGAAGGTTAGTGAAATGTTAAATTGGTGAAATACTTTATAAGAAGTTGGCAATCAGCTATCACAAAGTGAAAGTACTACTCTGAGAGTAGAAGCGCAATGAATTGCAACCTCTCATTTGGCCATGGCTCGAGCTCTTCAGTGAATAACCATCAAACCCTTCCCAGCCTGTCAGTTTCATTAAAGACGCACTTACCGCTGTACACTTGCCTTGGTGACCCAGGCCATTTGCCAAAGTTGGCAAACAGGTGCCCTGGATGCCAAATCCAGAACTGATGGTGAAAACAGCTCCTAATTGGCTTTTTAAATATCTTGAACAAGTCCAACAAGTCTGAGGGTGTTCATTCCTTGCCATGAAACTCACTCAGGTGAAACCTGAAAGATCACAAGATGATGTTGAGAGCCCTATCCAATGCCACTTTCTGGGAATAAGCTCCTTGCATGCACCCAAATCGTTTCTTCTTGCTTGGGAACATTTCCCTCAGTCCTCTATTATGTAACTTCCATTGACCCCATCCCTTCAAATTTGACCTAAACAGTTTCCTCTTCACATGACGAGCCTGGTTACAAAACCTGTCCAAACGAGCATTGAACTGACTCGGGAACATTGGTGAAATAGCTCAATTTGAGTCCACATCAACAGCTGATAGTCTCAGTAGTAATTTAGAGGCTGAATTACCATGAAATAGGATCAGACATTTTATCATTAATTATTTTAAGGGCGTAGAGACCTTAGTGTTGGTATTTAGGTTGTCAATTATGCTTGTGCCGGTGTAGAACACTGGAAAATTGGGGAGCAAGACTCCAATGCGTTTCATCCCAATTTCCTCTGCCGAGTGTCTCTCCATATTTCATTTCCTGGCTGTCATAACATACACCAGTATATCATGGTGCAGACACACACACTGCTGGACATGCAGTGGGACCAATCAGCATACACAACACCGCAGCCAATCACCAGTGAGAGCACAGGCACTATAAAGACAGGGGACAGGAGAGTTCCCGCTCATTCTAGTAGCAGCCAGCTCGGAGCACAGAGCTCACAGCCTGCAACACAGACATTCACCATGTGCTGAGTGCATCACCTGTATGGACTAGGCACGGGTCAACAGTTAAAGCAGGTATTGCATTTACCCACTGTTCAAGTATGTTAATATAGTTAACCTTATAATAAAATAGAGTTGCACCACTTCAAGTTGGTGTTTGGGCAGCACGGTAGCATTGTGGATAGCACAATTGCTTCACAGCTCCAGGGTCCCAGGTTCGATTCCGGCTTGGGTCACTGTCTGTGCGGAGTCTGCACATCCTCCCCGTGTGTGCGTGGGTTTCCTCCGGGTGCTCCGGTTTCCTCCCACAGTCCAAAGATGTGCAGGTTAGGTGGATTGGCCAAGATAAATTGCCCTTAGTGTCCAGAATTGCCCTTAGTGTTGGGTTATGGGGATAGGGCGGAAGTGTTGACCTTGGGTAGGATGCTCTTTCCAAGAGCCGGTGCAGACTCGACGGGCCGAATGGCCTTCTTCTGCACTGTAAATTCTATGATAATAATCTATGATAATCTAAGTGTTGGTGACCTGTTTGTGATCCAGAACATTCAACACATCACTGGCCTCTTCAGAATGTATGGAAAAATCTTAATGAATGAGCTATTTTTCAGGCTTTGTTGGAACAATTTTTTTTGAATTGGTGCAAAAGAAACATCACAAGTGATAAAGATCATAAATAGGAAAGAGGATTTGAATGATTATTGTGGCATGTTGACAGTATTTATCGAATCAAGAGTATTTTTTCAGTATTCTGGAATTTTATTTTTGGGGCCTAATTCTATCAGTTCATTATGGTAGGAATATAGAATTGTAGCCCAGAGGAGGACATTTGACATCATTATATCTGTGACAGCTCACTGAAGGGGTTATCCAATTAGTCCTACATCCTGCTCTTTGTCCACAGGCCTGTAAATGTTTCTTTTACAATTGTACATCCAGCATCCTTCTGAAAATTATTATTGAAACTGCCTGTCCCATTTCAGATCATAACAACTCACTTCTTAAAGGAAATTCTCATCTTCTCCCTGGTTTCTTTGCAAATGATCTGAAATTGGTGTCCTGTAGTTTCTAAACCTGCTGCCCCAATGGAAAGTTTCACCTTATTTACTCTTTAAAAATCCTTCATAATTTCCAATCCATTATGAAATCTCTTTAACATTCTCTGCCAATTGGAGAAGAATGCCTGCATCCGTACTCTTTCTACATATCAGAATTCCCTTAACCTTGTCGTCATTCTCATCTTCCAAGACTTTGATATCCTTCTTCAAGTGTGGAAGAGCCCTTCCTGTGGATTCCTTTATTTCCCATTTCTTTCACTTTGTGGTTATCATTTTGATCCATGGATATTTAATGGACATAACTGTGAGGAACTCAAAAGTTACAGAAAAGTGCACTATGCTATTGGAGATTTAACTTTTGAACAGAAAAACCCAGACTTTTTGGCACCCAAGAGATTGGAGACATTCTGTTTGATTGGTTGGCTGGTGTCCAATGAATTGGCAAAAGGCTGTATTCTGCCTTGTGACAGGCAGTGATTGGGTCCTAACCAAGTGGGATGGTTTTCAGAGGATGCAGGAAGTGACAGTTGGATCCTGGGCACTGGTTGGAGCAGCCAAGTGTGTGTGTGTGTGTGTGTGTGTGTGTGTGTGTGTGTCTGTCTCTATCAGTCCCTCTCCAGAAATGCTGCCTATCTGCTGTTTTTCTGAACCTGCAGAGAGGTTTTTGAGACCTTGATGAATCTACAGTGAAACCCATTACAGACTGAAAACAAAAACCTCCAACTGAAGGTCTAGACTAAAGCAAGGTGTCCTGGAAGATGTCTATCTGAAACAAAGACTCTTATTCTTTTACTTGCACCATTATTTCACACCTCTTTTCCCTCTGTGTTTACCTGTCTTGTGTGTGGGTGTAAGGGGAGGGGAGTTAAAGAAGGGCAAGGGGGTTAGGAGTTAGATAATAGTTAACCTGTTATTATAGTTATTGTTATTAATAAAAATAAATACATTTACAAACCTGGTGACTGTAGTTATTTGGCAGCCAAAGACGGGAGACCACTGGTATTTTCTAAGAATTATTTGTTAATTTTGCTTGTGTTGTGACTCCAGGTCAAGTGAGTCTGTAATTGACTGTGCACTGGCCCAGGGGGTGGTAACAAGTCAGATTCCCAGAACGGCACCCCAGCAGATATTCAATTTGGTTCAAAGCGCCCCACACCGGAACAAAATCCATTTCATGGCATCTCACTGTTTTCATACTAACCTCAAGCACTCTGTCTAGGATCCAGTCCAGGGTGGACTAATGACTGTCACAGATCCATAGAATCCTTAGAATCCCTACAGCGCCATTCGGCCCATCCAGTCTGCACCGATCCTTTGAAAGAGCACCCTAGCTAGTCCCACTCCCCACTGCCCTACGCACGTAACCGTGTAACCCCATCTAACCTCCACATCTTTGGACTCACGTTTTAATTCAGCTTTTACAGGAAGGGATCTCACCAGAGAATACTCAGAAGTGTATTCATAAGAAATGCAGTTGAAATAAAGAAGTCTATTTTCTGAGATTGTTAGATATTTGCACTTGCATTCCTGAAAGGCCAGAACCTTCCTCTGCATTTGCCCTCAAATATTCCCATATCAATGCAATGCAATCCTGTAGTCTAAAAGATAGGTTTTTGTTTGTGAGGTACCTGTTTGAATACAATAGACATATAGTGCTGCTCAGGGTATCTCTCAACACAGTGACGATGTTTTCAGATACAGCAGGAAATAAGCAATTTTCCTGCTCTCTCAACTCACTTTATCAGCATTTCTTGAAACAAAAAATTACAGATTTTTCTGTGTTTGCTCTATTTTCTGTTCCCTTGAAAGCGTTTTGAAAAGAATGATTCATATTAAAATTGAAAAGCTTTCGCAATTGCAGGTACTTAAACAAGCCAGGTTGAATTTTCCCTGCAGACGTAGGATGCAGGAGTCGGGATTGTTTTCTTTTTTTAAATAAATTTAAAGTGCCCAATTCTTTATTTTCCCTCATTAAGGGGCGATTTAGCGTGGCCAATCCACCTACCTTGCTCATCTTTGGGGGGATTGTTCGCAAGTGGGAAACTGATTAGAGTCCCAATTTTCATGGGATGGGTCTTACTTCATATGGAGATAGATTGTCTATCCCATGCCAGTGAGGTTGGGAATGAAGGTGGGCCAAATGAAGTGAATGACTGTAGCCTCGCATGGCAGCCATGATGCAGCTGGCTACCTTAAGGGAGCAATTGGCTGATTATGCTGAAGCCGTCACAGCGCCAGAGCGAAACGAGGTGGCAAAGGACAGCCGGTGGCCTGGCACCTGTGATGGGGCTACCCATTCCTTCATCGCTGCCAGCAGAGTCCCAGAGTGTGGCAGGAGGACATCGCCAATCAAGACCGTGATGCAGAAAGCCGATGCTGTTCGCAGTGGAAGTGAGAGGAGAGGAACTTGGATTCAATGCCATATAAGGTTCAACAGCCTCATTCATCCAGGGAATATGAGTGAGGCCCTCAATCCTCAGGGCTGGTCTCTGGGCATGCAGCCCCCACAAGACACAGCACCTGAGAGGCCCAAGAGTACATACTGTTCTTAGCTGGTTGGTTTAGCTCTCAGTTGGCTGGACAGCTGGTTCGTGATGCAGAGCGAGGCCAGCAGTGTGGGTTCAATTCCTGTATCGGCTGAGTTTATTCATGAAGGCCCTGTCTTCTCAATCTTGCTCCTTGCCTGAGGTGTGGTGATCCTCAGGTTAAATCACCGTCAGTCATCTCTCCCCCTCAAAGGGGAAAGCAGCCTGTGGTCATCTGGGACTATGGAGACTTGACTTTACTTATTGTTCTTGTATACCCAAAGCACTTAATGACTGAAAGTTTCTCATAGCCATAGTGCTACTGAGGACCTGTCACCACTGAGACTTGCAGCTCCTAATGGGGAAGATGACGTTGGACCCAGTGGACAGCAGTGTCTTATCTTTCTCTTTCTTTCCTTGCAGGGAAATGGACACACAACAACCTACCAAGGCTCATTAGACAACCCTTCCAAACCCATGACCACTACCATATAGAACGTCAAGAGCAGTACATACCTAGGAATCCCACCAGCTGGAGGTTCCCTTCCAAGTCACTCCCCACCCTGACTTGGAAATATATTGCCGTTCCTTCACTGTTGCTGGGGCAACATCCTTGAATTCCCGCCCTAATAGCACAGTGGGTGTACTTACTCCTCAAGGACTGCAGCGGTTCAAGAGGGCAACTGACCACCACCTTCTGAAGGGCAACTAGGGATGGGCAATAAATACTGGCCTAACCAGTGATGCCCACATCCCATAAATGAAATTAAAAAAGAATATCAGGTCCTGGTACAAATTTTGGAGCGCTTAAATGGTATAAGTTTACCTGCTGCCAGGTTCGTGCAGGAAATAGCCAACTCTGGAGGATCTAACTTTAAGCTGAACTCGACAGCCAGAGGGATCCATTACTGCTGCTTGCTATCCCTACAGGAAGTACAAGACTGGGTTCGAGAAGTCAAGCCCATCCAGAAACAGCTCCAAACAATGAGAAGAAGACTATAAAATGTTTTCTCACTGCTTAATTTTACATTTCGAAGCCTGAAGTTCATTTATATTCTACAAATCTCAGTTTTAAGGGCAGAGCTTCAGTAAAACTGAACGAGGCAAAAACAGCTTAACAGCACGACCATTGCAGTGAAACAACAACCTATGAAAGACCTGCCACTTACAGGACTGCAACTCAGTGAGCAGAACCGAGTTCTGAAGGGCTGTAAAAGAAACCTTACATGTTGTCCTGTCCCATAGGGCCTTAGTAATCCTGTAAAAAGCCACAGGATGACCACAAAATTTCAATTGGAGGATAGCGGACCTGAGGTTGCTTTTTTCTGACACACGTACAGCTATGTTTTCTGGACCTCAAAATCCTCAAATCAGACAAACAAGCAGTTACAGTTGAAGTTGCTGTAGCAAATGAGGGCTTCACAAACCAAACACTTCAGCTCTGTCAGATGATGATCAAAGAAATGCAGCCAAAATATGATCTATTCGCAAAGCTCAATTATGAGTGATGCTCAACTTCCGAATACACTATCTAGATTTTAGAGAACAACTGACAGAGACCATTGAGCAATTCATAAGCAGGAGCAGTGACAAGAGACAAGATTGCGACTTCACGGCATCAGAGCTAGCCAGCAGAATAATCGAGGCTATGTTAGCATCTATCTCAGTCGAGGCATTTGATAAAAGTGCCAGACTTACTTTAACGTTGAGAGCAGAGGCCGGGAACTCCAAGTTGCAGCCGACCTCAGAGTGGGCTGTGCATGGCAATTCAGTGGTGTAAGTCCTTTGGGCCAAGAACAAGCCAGCGTACCCGTGTAGCGGTGGAAAATGGTGCAAAACCCTGGATCATGTGATCATGAGTGGCATGCCATTGGAAGCAAGTGTCCCAGGCATGGGATAAGGAGAGGTCCCAAAGGGCGAGGGAGATAGGAAGATGTCCAAAAGGAATGCCCAGACAGGGGACACAAACAGGGGACAGAGACAGGTCCCGGTTCAGTAAGCCCCAAAAGACGTGCTGTTAGGTGAATTGGACATTTTGAATTTTCCCTCTGTGTACCCGAACAGGTGCCGGAATGTGGCGACTAGGGCATTTTCACAGTAACTTCATTTCAGTGTTAATGTAAGCCTACTTGTGACACTAATTAAGATTATTATTATAACAATAATAATATAATAACCTTTATTCTCACAAGTAGGCTTACATTGATACTGCAGTGATGTTACTGTGAAAGTCCTTAGTTGCCACATTCCGACGCCTGTTCGGGTACACAGAGGGAAAATTCAGAATGTCCAATTCACCTAACAAGCACGTCTTTCGGGATTTGTGGGAGGAAACCGGAGGAAACCCACGCAGACACGGGGAGAACGTGCAGACTCCGCACAGACAGTGATCCAAGCCGGGAATCGAACCTGAGACCCCAGAGCTGTGAAGCAACTGTGCTAACCACTGTGCTACTGTGCCGCCCTATTATTATTATTAATGAGAAAAAATAAGAGCAGAAGAACAGGCTCCAAAGATGGAAAGGATTGAGGTCAGCAGACTTTAAGTGAAGTATGCTGAGGCTAAGCCTTGGTGATACAAGAGGCTTAAGGTAAGCCCTGAAAATGAAATGAAATGAAAATCGCTTATTGTCACAAGTAGGCTTCAAATGAAGTTACTGTGAAAAGCCCCTAGTCGCCACATTCCGGTGCCTGTTCGGGGGGGCTGGTACGGGAAGACCCAAGAAGGCAGCAGAAGGTTGGTGACCCCATGCTGCAGGCCATTTGGAGCAGATACCCCTTTGGAGCAGTAATGTACTGCTTGGCCTGGCCGAAGAGCTGAAGTTGTGCTTGTGAGTTGGTGCTTGGGAATCCAGGAGAACGGAATCTCGGAAGCTGTCATTAAAATGCCGCAAAGTGGTCCAACATTGATGCCATCTGAGTTAGAGCGGCTTTTAGAGGGAATTCCCAGATTAGATCTTCGAAGGTGAAGACTGGGCTCTCAATGGGAGAAAGGCAGAGTTTCAACGAGATTGTTTGACTCACGTTGTTAACTGACATCTGGATGAATTATTGAGAAATCTGCAGACTCTTTTCTAGTCGTGTCTGGAATTTATTGAGCAGTGTGTTGTATTTGACCAGTTTACATGTTAATTCACATGTATCTCATCTTAACCCTGCATGTAGGTGCAATACTGAATGTTAGAGTATAAGATAGATGTTGCCAATTGTTTTGTCTTTCTGACTATGCATAGTCGAGTATCTTTTTATTTGTTCAAAACCTGTGGAACCTTGCGGTTTTATTCTGTTAGCATTACATTTCATACTTCTGTATCCTTCAAACAAAATTCTATTGGTTCAGAACCAAGTCTTATCAAAAACTTGGGGGTTTGATCAAGGGTCATAACACATTTTAAAAAGGCTTCTTGGATGGACTCAAAGATTACATCTTGGAAGCACTGCTGCAAAGCGGACCCAAGTATGAAGCCATACTACTGGGTAGACACAGTCTACAAGCTCTGTGTGATTCACCCACAATTGGCATGATAGGCAATACAGATAAGCCTGGTAAGAAATGTTGGAGATGTGGCCTCATAAACACATTCAGACATTGCCAAACTTTTCATGATATATGCAAGGCATGTGGCACCGGAGGACATGGGAAGCAGCAATACAGAAAGCAAAGGCTAGGGCGGATGGTGGTGCAGTGGTTAGCACTGCTGCCTCACAGCACAGAGGACCCGGGTTCGATCCCGGCCCAGGTCACTGTCCGTGCACTTTCTCCCCATGTCTGCATGGGTCTCACCCCACAACCTAAATTTGTGCAGGGTAAGTGGATTGGCCAAGCTAAATTGCCCCATAATTGGAAAAAAAACCAAATGGGTACTCTAAATTTAAAGAAAAAAAGAAAGCAAAGGCTGGAACAAGTGGATCGACAACATGAGAAAGCAGCACCGGAGGCCAAAAAGGTGCAGCATTCTAAACAACCGAGATCCATGACATGTCTAGCCAAGCTACGTGTTCAGGTGATGAAGAACACCAATACATTGATACTCAATGTGAGCCGACTTTCACCATTCATGTGCTGAACATTAAAGAATATATTCAGAGGTACCAACAGGTGATATAGTATTGCACCTACACGCAGATGCTGCTCTGTCCATTGATCTCTCCGCACAAGAACAGCATTCACACCCAGAAGAAAATAAAGTCCAAACCGGATAGGTTGGAGAGAGATGGCATAGTCTGAAATCTCCACCAACACACATTGTTGTAGCTCCATCATGAGCATCATTAAAAGAGATGGTTCTACAGGCAAATGTGTAGGCCCAAGGCTTCAGACTTCCACTCGACAATAATACTCATAAGATTCTCACATTGAGGATCTGAATCCCAAGATTGCAAACACCAAGGGCAGGATTCAGTGGAGTGGAGTTAAAGTCTGCTGAATGGCGGGTTTTGTGGGCTGTTTCTTGGCACCGGTGGCTTTTTGCAGGATTACTAGGACCTTATGGAACAAGACTTTTGTAGACTACAAATGAGTCTGAACCCAGTTAGTAAAAAGAAAACTTATTTTTTTGGAAAGCAATTGTGTTAACTATCCCAACAGGTTCTGCTGTCGGTATTACATGGCCGACTTTATACAGATTGTAACCATGAATGTCCAAGGGATCCCCGCACCCTTAATGGGGGAGCTCATATTCGGTGAGACTCACGGGGAGTCTGATTGCTCCAACCCCGTAGGTCTCATGCGGATTATAACATCTCTCTCCCCAAAGTCTGAAGATTCTTCTGATGACTGCGGAGTAGGAGGATGCCTGCATCTCTTCACCCGTGGCTCGGCTTCTTGCACTGGCTATGTATATCTGGGTGGCGAATGTCGCTTCCAATAGAATGCCGTGGTGGATGCGCTGTCTGAGGCTGCTGAACTGCTTGCTCCCCGTCAGAGACATCCGACACTTGGGTTTCCATTTCAGAATCCGTATCTACGACCTGTCTCCTTTCGCCATCTTGACCCACTTGGGGCAATCTTTTTTAAAAAATTTAGATTACCCAATTCATTTTTTCCAATTAAGGGGCAATGTAGCGTGGCCAATCCATCTACCCTGCACATCTTTGGGTTCTGGGGGCGAAACCCGCGCAAACACGGGGAGAATGTGGAACACATTCAGGTCACCAACACTTGAAATAGTGCAACACTATTTTATTGAATCATTAACTGTTTAACATACTCTCACTGTGGGTTAACACGATTCTCGCTTTAACTAAAGACCTTTGCCTTGTCCTAACTAGTCGGTGCACTCAGCACAATGTGAATGCCTGTGCTGCAGGCTGTGAACTCTGTCCTACTGTCTAGCTGCAGCTTGAATGAGCGGAAACTCTGATGCCCCCTGTCTTTATAGTGTGTGTGCTCTAACTGGTGATTGGCTGCGGTGTTGTGTGTGTTGATTGGTCCCACTGTGTGTCCATCAGTGTGTGACTGCACCATGATATACTGGTGTATATTATGACACCCCCCTTTTATAAAAGAATGTACATGTGTGGCAATAAATAGTGGATGGTGAGAATGTCCCTGACTACGTGTGTGGGAAAGACATATTTACAGGACTATGTACATGAGAACTAAGCTATTTACATGGGAAGGTGCCTGGTGCAGAAAAACAGTAAGCAACAAGAATAACGAGATGAACACTATATACAAACCATGTAAACGATCAAACGGAAGAACAGAACATATTAGAAAGTCTATAAGTCCACAAAGTTCACAAATTAAGTCTCTGAGGTGGGCGACGAATTCTGGTTGACCGCGTCAAGGGTGGGTCGGGAGCCGCCGGCTGAGGAGCGGGCTGGATTGCATCAGAGCGAGGAGGATGCAGAGTGACCGGGATCTCTGCATAGTCCATGGCAGGGTCAGCAGGAGGGCGGGGCGACAGTGGAGGATCACGTAGCGAGCGTGGAATGAGACGAAGGATGCGTCGAATGCGGCGCAGAATGGAGCCATCCGGTAGACGAACCAGGAACGAGCGGGGGGGGCCACCTGCCGAAGGACAACAGCGGTTGCAGACCAGCCACCATCCGGAAGATGGATGCGGACATTGTCATCTGGAGCCAGAGCAGGGAGATCAGCTGCACGGGAGTCATGAGCGCCTTGTGCTGTGCGCGAGACAGCTGCATCCGGCGAAGGACTGAAACGTGGTTGAGGTCTGGGACATGAATGGACGGCACCGTCGTCCTCAGGGTGCGAACCATGAGCAGCTGGGCTGGCGACAGGCCAGTGGACAGTGGGGCCGAGTGATAGGCCAGCAAGGCGAGGTAGAAATCAGACCCAGCATCGGCAGCCTTGCATAGGAGCCGTTTGACTATGTGGATGCCCTTCTCCGCTTTGCCTTTGGATTGGGGGTACAGGGGACTGGGTGTCACATGCACAAAGTTGTACCGCCTGGCAAAGTTGGACCATTCCTGGCTTGCGAAGCAGGGGCCATTGTCCGACAACACCGTGAGTGTTCATAGAATTTACAGTGCAGAAGGAGGCCATTCGGCCCATCGAGTCTGCACCGGCTCTTGGAAAGAGCACCCTACCCAAGGTCCACACCTCCACCTTACCCCCATAACCCAGTAACCCCACTCAACACTAAGGGCAATTTTGGACACTATGGGCAATTTAGCATGGCCAATCCACCTAACCTGCACATCTTTGGACTGTGGGAGGAAACCGGAGCACCCGGAGGAAACCCACGCACACACGGGGAGAATGTGCAGACTCCGCACAGACAGTGACCCAAGTCAGGAATCGAACCTGGGACCCTGGAGCTGTGAAGCAATTGTGCTATCCACAATGCTACCGTGATGCCTTCAATTTGCTCGAGTGGGATGACTGCAGACGATGTGATATCGTGCAACCGTATCACCTCCGGGTAATTTGAAAAGTAGTCCATGATCAGGACATAGTCTCTACCCAGCGCGTGGAACAGGTCGATGCCCACCTTGGTCCAAGGTGACGTGACCAACCCATGGGGCTGCAGGATCTCACGTGGTTGGGCCGGCTGGAAGCGCTGACAAGTGGGGCAGTTGAGCACTGTGTTGGCTATGTCTTCATTAATGCCGGGCCAGTACACAGCCTCTCGGGCCCGTCTGCGGCACTTTTCCACGCCAAGGTGGCCCTCATGAAGCTGTTCCAGGATGAGCTGGTGCATGCTATGCAGGATGACAATGTGGTCCAGTTTCAGAAGAACCCCGTCTACCACCGCCAGATCATCTCTGACATTATAGAACTGAGGGCATTGGCCCTTGAGCCACCCGTCTGTTAGGTGGCGCATGACATGCTGTAGCAAAGGGTCAGCCGCCGTCTTGCGGCAAATTTGGACGAGGCGTTCATCCGTGGCAGGTAGATTGGAGGCCACGAAGGCCACATGGGCATCAACCTGGCAGACGAATCCCGCTGGGTCACACGGAGTGTTGACTGCCCTGGAGAGAGCGTCGGCAATGATGAGGTCCTTGCCTGGGGTGTATACCAGCTGGAAGTCGTATCGCCGGACCGGCTTGTGAAGAATACGCTGGAGGCGAGGCGTCATGTCGTTCAAGTCTTTCTGTATTATATTGACCAGCGGGTGATGGTCGGTCTCGACGGTGAATTGAGGAAGTCCGTACACATAATCGTGAAATTTAACAACACCGGTCAGAATGCCTTTTCTACCTGCGCATAGCGCTGCTCCGTGGGGGTCATCGCACGTGACGCATATGCAACGGGGGCTCATGATGAGGCCTCATCGCGTTGCAGGAGCACTGCCCCAATGCCGGATTGACTGGCATCAGTCGAAATTTTGGTCTCAATTGCTGGATCAAAGAAAGCTAAGACCGGGGCCGTGGTCAGTTTGGTTTTGAGTTCTCTCCATTCGCGCTCGTGGGCAGGGAGCCATTGGAAGTCTGTTGTCTTCCTGACCAGGTTCCTGGGAGCCGTGGTATGAGAGGCGAGGTTAGGGATGAAATTCCCTAAAAAGTTGACCATGCCCAGAAATCGGAGGACCGCCTTCTTTTTCTCTGGCGTTTTCATGGCTGTGATGGCAGCTACCTTGTCCGCATCCGGCCGCACACCCAACTGAGAGATGTGGCCCCCGAGGAACTTGAGTTCCGTCTGACCAAAAGAGCATTTGGCCCTGTTGAGGCGTCGGCACTGCTCACATATGCGTTTGAATACGCACTGGAGGCGACTGACATGCTCCTGCGGGATGGTGGACATAGACGCGAACACCTTCAATGCCTTCCATCATTTGTTCCATAATACTATGGAACACTTCTGAAGCAGATATGATACCAAACGGCATCCTGTTGTAACAATATCTGCCAAAGGGGGTATTGAATGTCCACAGTTTCCTGCTGGATTTGTCGAGCTGGATTTGCCAGAATCCTTTTGTGGCGTCGAGTTTGGTAAAAAGCTTGGCGCGAGCCATCTCACATGTGAGCTCTTCGCACTGGGAATTGGATAGTGCTCCCTCATGATATTGCGATTTAGCTCCTTGGGATCAATGCAAATTCTCAATTCGCCGGAAGGCTTTTTTACACATACCATGGAACTGACCCAGTTGGTTGGTTCCGCAACTCTGGAAATCACTCCTTGTATCTGGAGTCCTGCAGCTGCTGCTTGAGGCGGTCCTTAAGCGGTGCTGGGACCCTGCGAGGTGCGTGCACCAGAGGCGTGGCATTCTGTTTCAATAAGATCTTGTAGGTATATGGGAGCGTGCCAATGCCTTTGAAGACGTTGTGGTGCTGGTTGATGATGGTGTCGAGTTGTGCCCTGAAGTCAGTGTCCTGAAAGGCAGACGTGTCATCAGGAGAGAGTGAGCTCTCTGAACTAGGTTCAACAGCTTGCATGACTGCGCGCCAAGCAGGGAGGCTTTCGAGGAGCCCATGATTTCAAAAGGAAGGATGGCTTTGCGTGACCTGTGCGTCACTTCAAGTTGGCACGAGCTGCTAGCAGCAACGACATTACCATTATAATCCAATAGCTGGCAGGCTGATGGAAGGATGACTGGTTTGACACGAAGGCTTTGGAAGTCAGACCGCGCAATGAGATTGGGGGAGACACCAGTGTCCAGGCAGAATCGTATTTGGGACCGGTTGATCATCAGGGTGGCACACCACTCATCGTCTGGATCGATGCTGAATACCGACAGCGGCTGGTGTCTTTGCTTTGGGAACACCCTGTTTTTTGTCACGATGCCGACTCGAAAAGGCGCCTTCGGGTCCTCGGTGTCACTGCTGTGTGGGAGATCCGCATCGGACTCGGTGACCGTGGGTTGAATTGCCCGGACGTTCCTGTGAGGCTGGCTGAAGCGATATGAATTGGCAGGCTGAGCTGCTCGGCAGAAGGCAGCACAGTGGCCAAGTCTGCCACATCTTAGGCATTGTTGAGATTTGGCAGGGCATTGCCGTTTTAAATGGGCGGAGCCACAGTTGCCGCACGTCGTAGCATCAGCACGTTCGCTGCGCCACCGCACATGCGCAGTGCGGTCATGCGTTTTGCGCGCCTGCGCATTACGTTCTTCGACGTCGCCGACCCTCGCTTGGTGCGTACAAGCGCGGGAGTCCGCAAAAAGTGCACAAAATGGCTGCCCTCATCCAGGCTGAGGCCCTGGAGTTGCTCGATTGGTTGGACCCGTTCTGCCTCGTGGGGACATTACCGCGCTGTTTCAGCCGCTTGGATGTGGGTAAACCAACACGTGGCATTTTCGTGTAGCACGCAGGTCTCGATGGCAGCCGCTAGGGTGAGCTGCTTTACTTTGAGGAGCTGCTGTCGTAGGGGGTCCGACTGAACACCGAAAACGATCTGGTCGCGTATCATGGAGTCGGAGGTGGGCCTGTAGCTGCAAGACTGTGCAAGGTTGCGGAGGTGCATGAGAAAGGATTGGAAAGGTTCAGCCTTACCCTGCAAACGCTGTTGGAACACGTAGCGCTCGAAACTTTCCTTCACCTCTACGCTGCAGTGAGTGTCAAACTTGAGGAGGACCATCTTGAACTTTGTTTTATCTTCATCATCCGCAAAGCTGAGAGAATTGAAAATGTGGATGGCATGGTCCCCGGCCGTGGAGAGGAGGAGAGCAATCTTCCTGGTATTCGAGGCGTCTTCACTGTCTGTGGCCTCAAGGAAGAGCTGGAAGCGCTGTTTGAATATCTTCCAGTTGGCCCCTAGGTTGCCGACGATGCGGAGCAGATGTTGTCCATGTTGCAGGATGACGGAATGCAGGCGGAAGGCAGATCACTTGCAGGTAGGTCTAAGAAGCGCTAATATCCCTCAACTCCTGGTACCATGTTGTGTTGGGCCCTCTGGATCCGTGGAACATATACAGGTCACCAACGCTTGAAATAGTGCAACACTATTTTATTGAATCATTAACTGTTTAACATACTCTCACTGTGGGTTAACATGATACTAGCTTTAACTAAAGACCTTTGCCTTGTCCTAACCAGTCGATGCACTCAGCACATGGTGAATGTCTGTGCTGCAGGCTGTGAACTCTGTCCTACTATCTCACTGCAGCTTGAAAGAGCGGGAACTCTGATGCCCCCTGTCTTTATAGTGCGTGTGCTCTAACTGGTGATTGGCTGCGGTGTTGTGTGTGTTGATTGGTCCCACTGTGTGTCCATCAGTGTGTGTCTGCACCATGATATACTGGTGTATATTATGACACACTGGTCCCATCTACAAGGTTTCAAACATAGACAGAATCATCAGGTATCAAGAATCTGGGTGTTTTTGTCAAAGAGGACAATGCCTTTTTCATAAGCTCATAAGCAACTCAGTGTGTGCCATCCCGTTTGTGGAATGTGGAGTGGTCCTATGCAAAACAAGATCCTGGCCAGTCTTGTGTCCATTGATCCCAAAGTCTTTTTAAGTCCACCTTTGAACATTTGTACCAACCTTTCTGGCAGCCCATTTGAAGCTGGGTGACATGGTGTCGAACAGATGTGCCTTCATTAGCCTTCAGGAATTCTGAGAACTCTTCACTTGTGAATGACGTTCCATTGTTGGTAACCCACACCTCTGAGATACGGTATGCACTGAAGGACCAGGTCAATTTTTCAATGGTCGCTCTAGAGGTGGTCGCCGACATCCTGTGGACTTCCAACCACTTAGAGTGGGCATGTATCAGGAGTAAGAACACCGAGCCTTGGAATGGGCTGGCAAAGCTGTCGTGTAACCGCACCCACGGTCGTCCCAGCCATTCCCCTGGGTGAAGAGGCGCGGCTGGTGGAAGCTTCTGGTGTTCCCGACATATACCGCACTGGGCTACTCTCTCTATCTCAGAGTCCAGACCAGACCACCAAACATAGCTACTTTCCAGCATTTTCATTCTGAACACCCCCAGATGCCCGTTGTGCAGATCCCTGAGGATCAGGCCCTGGTCCTTGCCTGGGACAACGACTCGCATTCCCCACAAGAGGATGCCATCTCCCACACTAAATTCAGACATCTTCATCAAGGATGCCCGCATCTCGCCTGGTAACCGCCTATGCTGATCCCCATATAGGACTGTGTGCTGAATGTTCAAAAGGACTGGGTCGGTCTGTGTTCACTCATGGATTTGGGAGGCAGTAACAGGCAACAAATCCATAATGTTGAGCGTGGCCACTACCTCGTCCGTCCTGGGGAGAGAAGGAGGGTGTGTCGGCAAAGGCAGTTCGCTTAATACATCCACATTTGTGATCTGGGTGCTGGGACGATGCTCAAACCAATACTCGTAGATGGCCAGCAGGAGAGCCCAACGCTGGATCCTGGCGGAGGTGATGGGCGGAATTGCCTTCCCCTCGTTAAAAAGACAAAGGTCCATAATGATCCTGAAAGTCGACCATACATATATTGACGGAATTTTTTCACGGCAGAGACAACTGTCAAACCTTCTTTCTTGATTTGTGTAGAATTGCTCTCGGCCAAAGCCAGTGTCCGGGAGGTGAAAGCAGTCAGCCTCTCTCTGCCATCTTCCATGCAGTGTGATAAACAGCGCCAATGCTGTACTGCGACACGTCACACCACAATTAGTTGTTTGGCGGGATCCTAATGTGTAGTTTTAATCAATAGTTCTTTTACTTGTGTGAACGTTATTTCCTGTTGCTTTCTCCACATCCATTCCTGGTTCTTTTTTAAGAGGAGGTGTAGGGGGGGTTAACATGGGCATGAGGCCAGGGATGAACTTGCTGCAATAGTTCACCAATTCCCCCCTGAAAAACACAGCTTCCTGGTGTATTCAGGGGTAGGAGCTTGCTGAATCGCCCGTGCCTTGTCTCTGACTGGTATCACCCCTCACGGTCCACTCGGTAACCCAGGCACTCCACGTCTCTTGCACTTTTCTCTCCACAGGCGAACGCCCATCTCCGAGAAATGATGGAGCACCTTGTGAAAATTACTTCAATGTTCCTGTTCAGTTGCCCCTGTGACCAACACGTCATCCAGATATACTGTCACTGGTGGCAATCTTCTCAGTATGCTTTCCATTACCCTCTGGAAAATGGCACAGGCCGATGACACTCCAAAGGGTAGACTGGTATACTCGTACAGACCTCTATGGGTGTTTATTGTGATGTATATACGGGAGCAGGTTCCAATTCTAGCTGCAAATACGCATGGCTCATATCGATCTTGGCAACAGAGTGTTCACCAGCCAATTTTGCATATAGATCCTCGATGCGGGGCATTGGGTAACAATCCAACCGGGAGTGTTGACCTATAGTCCCCACATAATCGGACATCTTATTAGGTTTGAGCACCAGGACCACTGGCACCGCCAGGGAAAACATACCGCCCTGATGATCCCAAGCTCCTTCGAGTCGGCTAGGTTTGGTCTCGACTTCCACTAACAAAGCGCACGGGACCGGGCGAGCTCTGAAATATCTTGGTTGTGCGTCCATGTCAACCTGAATTTTAGCCATGGCCCCTTTTATTTTCTCCAGTCTGGGTTGGAAAACCTCAGGGTATTTTCCTTGCACTTGTTACGACACCCTGGGCTAGTTGGTGTACAGTTAATTCCAGCCCCACAGGCCCCGGAGTCCCAACCTAAGTGAATTAACCAATAATTCATACATATTTTCCGAGATCTTTGACCCTTGACAGGTCCAATGACTTACAGGCATTAGATTTGTAAGTAAAACTTAAGAACTGTTTATTTATAACAAGAAAAAATATAAATATGTAATGGCAATAATAAACAATGGTCTGCTAATTATTCCCCCCACCCCCCTTCATCATCCTACCCTCTACCCACATACAGGCACACAAGACAGATACACAGTGGGGAAGAGAAGGGTCAAAATGGCAGAGATTAAACTGAGAATGAGCGATGAATACATTCGCTACTGATGTTGTGGCCTTTGTAGTTGGTGATCTTCTCGGGATGTGAAGTATTAAAATCCACTGGTTGGATCGGACCTTCTAGTTTCTGCTTTCAAATAGAACCCACAGGTTGTAGAATTTCCTCTGGGGAGACACTTTCACTTGAATGGCTTCCACCAGATTAGTTCTCCATCTCACTGAGACACTCTGAGAATTCTCTGCCTGAGAATTTAAAAGAGGGTTTTCCGTTCTCTCTGCCTCTTGAACGCTTGTCTGGTCTTTGTGTCGGTTTTCTGACTGTAATGTAGAGAGAAAGGAAGAGGTTTTTTCTTCTAGACCTTTAGAGGTCTTAAAAGAGAGGTATCAGTGCTGTGTCTTCCTCAGCCTTTCAAACAGGGTTTATGCCTTCATAGGCCTGGCTACAGAGACAGTTTACAGTCTTTTAATCAGAAGTTAAACCCCATCCTTAACTGATAGAGGGAGTCCAAGTCTCCTCTCTCCTGGGCTTAAGCATAACTGACTCAAAATGGAGTCTGCTCTTCTTCCAGAATCTTCAGATGCTCCCTATCAATCAAAATTAAGAACCAAATAAGTCCCAGAATTCCAGAAGAGTTAATTGGCTGCTAGCCAAGTCCATCAAAATGACATCGCTGGACCATGCCAAATAGTACACTGGAATGAGGAGAGTCTTTGGACCAGCCCAAGTAGCACATTAGATTAGGGGAGTTTCAGTAATCACCCAGATACCAGAAGTTAAAGCACAGTCTGCAGAATTGTAGCAGCCAGGAAGAGAAAACATAAAGGGGATTACACAGTAAAGCAAGATTTAAGCATGAGAATCCTTACATACTTCGAACAGGCCCCCAGATCCTTTTTTTGAAAATTTGCTGCCACTCCAGATGTAGGCGCTTTTAACCAATCGCAGCCAAACAGGCTGGGGACATGTCCCTTGACTATGATCGTAACCAAGCTCCATGTCGAATGAATGCCAATTAACCTGCACATTTATCTTGATGGGAGCCACTGGGGGTGCCGCAACACAATTCAGCTGCATACACTCCTCCTCTGCTAGAAAATGCAAGCATTCAGTTGGTGCCTGGCTCGGCAGGGCGGCTGGATCTCTGGCTGACTTCTGCCTTACGCACCCTTCAGCCCCTCCATCCACATGTCCCAAAACATCCTGGCTCTCCCTCTATAAACACCGAGGTGGTATCCCGTCTGGATGACTCGGCCTTTGACCAACGGACCTGGCCCCTATGGTACTCGATCCAGGACGGGGTATCAGTCCTGGGGGGATCGGCTCACCTGGAGAGGGCACATCCTAGGATGTTTACCTCCATCCCCTGGATCTCTTGCACTCCTCTCTCAACATTTCCATAGAAAAGCAAAATTTGAGCGACCTGCTGAATGTTTTGGGACGATTCGGCGAGTAACTTCCTTTCAGGAGCCAAGCTATTTACACCGCAGACCAAACGGTCACGTAGCCTTTCGGACAGGGAAGTTCTGGATTCACAAGCTTCAGCTGTTTTTCATAGCCTTGTAAAAAACTGGGTTACGGACTCTCCAGGGGTCCTCTTGCCGTATTAAAACGGTAACTCTGTACTATTAGAGATGATTTAGGGTTGAAGTGTTGCAACACTTGCTCAAACGCTTTAGTGTCCAGAGCTGCAGGATATGTCAGGCTTTTTAATCACTCCATAAGTTTCCATTCCACAGACAGTCAGCAATATTTCTGTCTGTCGATCGTCATCTGTGATAGTGATTGCCCAGAAAAAGAAACGCATGCGTTCTGTGTCCAATCCTCTCAGCTTGTGTCAAACACGTCCAATCTTCCAAACAAAGGCGCATTCGTAAAAAAAAAATTCCAACCTTGATCCAGCAGAACAAAGGAGGTGGTTCACCCGACGATGTAGCAGCATCGACAGTAATCCCGTTGTATCCTAGTCGCCAGTTTTCTGGACCACAATGAGTCTGAGCCGCGTTAGTAAAAATAAACTTAGTTTATTGCAAAGTAATTATATTTACAATATACATCAGATCCCAGCTGGGTCTCCTCTGTTGGTTCAATTCCTGACCAACTTTGTACAGATCGCAATCATGAATGTCCTCGGGCTCCGCTGAGGGGATGCGGAGAGGGGTGGGGTCAGACCGGAAGGGAGGGAGGACATGTTGGACTGGAGGGGGCAGGGGCGGACCAGACGGGACGGGGGTCACATCGGACTGGAGGGAATGGGCCATCAGATAGGACTGGGTCTGAGGTCAGACTGGACCGGACTGAGAGACCCTGGTGGGTTGTGCGTGTGGCTGAGCGGTCTGGGTTTTTTAAATAATTACACTTGAGTTGGAAATGTTTGTTTGTTTCTACTTTTTTCAGAGTAACTATCAGGATAAAACTGGCAGAACCATCCAAAGTTAGTGATTTAAATCACTTCTGTCAGACGGTTCCCAGTGTAATTTTCCTCAGGAAGTTCACACTTCTGGCCTACTGCTGCGCAAACTCTTACGAGGGAACTTCATAGAGGGATTCCCCAGCTCATCAATGGGGTACCCCCTAAATGCAACATTGGGGAACCAGGAAGTTATAGTGACTATTTCTAAAGCTTACCATTCAGACTTTCCATAAAGCAGGATATTTCCAACAACATTTGGACAGCATCACTTGCGAGATCCCAGGATGCATCTATATAGTTGGAGGCCAATGGGGACACAACCAAACGGGGTACAATGAAAATATGTATCTTCTGAAGGAAGCTGCACACAATGAAGGTATTATGGTTAACAGTCCAGAATGTAACTTCAAGGCAGCACAGGTTAATGTTTCAGATCCATCTCTTCTAACACAGACGTCCATCCTTCCTCTGGCGAGCTAGAAGTCATCAGGGTAATGCCCACTCCACAAAATAAAAATGATCAATGCCCTTGCCTCAGTTTGTTTAACTTCCTTTCACCTTATATACATCACCCTGCCCAGAAAGTGTCATCTCTTTGTGAACTTTTGAAAGGCAAAGTATCTTTTGTTTGGCAAGGAGGGTCACCAAGACATTTTGATTGTCACCCTAGAATCCCTACAGTACTGAAGGAGACCATTTGGCCCATCAAGGCACCATCGATTCCCTTAAAGAGCAACCTACCTAAGCCCACTCTTCCGCATCTATCCCCGCAATGCACCCAACCTACACATCCCTGGATATTAAGGGGGAATTTTATCATGGACAATCCACCAAACCTGCAATTATTTGGACTGTGGGAGGAATACGGAGCACCCGGAGGAAACCCACGCAGACACGGGGAGAAAGTATAAATTCCACACAGACAGTCACCCAAGGTCGAATTGAACTGGGGTCCCTGGCGCTGTGAGGCAGCAGTGCTAACCGTTGTGCTACTGATCTGCCGTTTGCCTGCCTTTATGCTACCAAATCATCATCGACCTGGACCATGTATAGATATGTTTACTACACAGCTGTATCAAGAGAAATCAGTGCTTGAACTAAAGACACACATTTATGTTGATATGCACACTCAATTGTGCTCACACCTCTCTCGTACCTCCCCAAGTGAGCTTTGTCTATGGGACTGACCAGGTGGCCTTAATGATCTTTCCTGGGTCCTGCATTTTCTGATATATATTCAATGGAAGTGTAATGATCATTCTAAGGAATAGTGGGAAGATATATAGGAAACGTAGGCTGGAATTTTCTCAAAGGTAGCCAGAGTGGTGCAACGGGCGGGAAAAACGGCGAGGTAGGCGGCAACCCCAAAGCTGGCTTGCATCGCCGTATCGTTCAGCTCAGAGCCGGAAACAAATAAAGGGATGGATCCCATCCCCTCAGTCTTGAATATACTTAATGACTGAGTTCCCACAGCTCTCTGGGATAGAAAATCCCAAAGATTCACCGAAATTAAGTGATGCAATTCCTCCTCATCTCAGTCCTGAATGGCCAGACTGGGTCCCCTGGTTCTCAGCCATCCACCCAGGGGAATATCCTTTCTGCATCTACCCAAGTCGAGCCCTGTGAGAATAGTGTAAGTTTCAATGAGATCACCTCTCATTCTCCTAAACTCTGGAGAATATAGGCCCAGTTTCCTCAATCTCTCCTCATGGGACAGTCCCGCCATCCTAGGAATCAGCCTGGTGAACCTCTGTTGCAACCCCCACCCCCTTGAGAAGTATATCCTTCCTCTGGTAAGGGGGACTAAAACTACACACAATACTCCAGGTGCAGTATAATCATGGGTCTGCAAAATTGAACCAGGAGATCTAACGTCTTGTGATGGAGGCCAACATGCCACATGCCAATTGCTTGCTGCAGCTGCATGTTAGCTTTTAGTGAGTCATGTACAAGGACACCCAGATTATGTTGTAAATCAACACTTCTCAATCTCTCGCTATTTAAGGAATATTCTGAACCTCAGTTCCTCCTACCAAAATACTAATCTCAGATTTATCTGCATTATATTTCATTTGCCATGTTCTTGCCCACTCACTAGCCATGTCCAAATCCCCTTGAAACCTCTTTGCATCCTCCTCACAACTCACATTCCCACCTAGTTTTGTGTCATTTCCAAACTGGAAATAATACAATTAGTCTCCACATCCAACTCATTGATATAGATTGTGAATGGCTGGGACTCAAGTACTGATACTTGTGGTATCTCACTAGTCACAGCCTGCAACCTGAAAATTCCTGCTCTCTGTTTTTGTTTGTTATCCAATCCTCAATCCATGTCAGCATATTCGTCCAATCCCACAGGCTCTAATTTTGTTTATTAACCTCCTGAATGGGACCTTATTGAAAGCTTTCTGGAAACCCAAATACACAACATCAACCAGTTCTCCCTCATCTATCCTGGGAGTAACATCCTCAAAAAGTTCCAAAAGGTTTCTTAAACATGATTTGCCTTTCATAAACCCTTGTTTACCTTGCCCAAGCCGATGACCATTTTGTAAGGCTGAAATGTTCCCAACGGGATCTTCCAGTCTCACGACAATGACCGGTTCCCTGCTGACCGGTTCCCTGCTGACAGAAAGTACAAACAATGAGAAACCCATTGACAGCAGAGGGACTGGACGATCCTGCCACCAGACAATGGTGAGCCGCCTCCACCACTACTAAACATGCCGGGGCGGGAGGCTGGGAGAAGGGGGGGGGGGCGCGGGGGGGTAGATGTGCTGAAAAGATCCCCCGTAAGTGTTCAATTATCACAATGGATGATATACAATAGATCCTAGTACTTTCCCTACTACTGATTGTCAGCCTTACATGTCTGTAGTTCACTGTTTACTCTCTCCCTCCTTTCTCGAACAGTGGGTTTATATTTGTTACCTTCTAAACTGCAGGCACCAGTTCAGAATCTATAGAACTTTGAAAACTGACGCCCAATATATTCACTAATGGGCAGGATTTTCCTCACCTCCTCACGGCGTGTTTTGCAATGGTAGAGCCGGTTCACTATTGGCGAGGGGCAAGATCTTCCGGTGCCACCACTGTCAATCGTGTTTCCTGCTGTTCACACCTTCCACCACCAGGGGGAACCCGCGGAAGGAGGTCACTGTTGGTGGGAACAGGAGATCCCACCAGTGGGAATAGCTGGAAAATCCTGCCTACTATCTCTATATCCACCTCTTTCCACATTCTGGAATGTCGATCATCCTGAGAATTTATCAACTTTCGGTCCCATTAATTCCTCCAATACTACTTATCTATTAATACTAATGTCTTGGCAAAGAACTGAGCACATTTCATACAGAAGTGCACGATTTCTGCTGTTTCCTGAAGAAACCTTCATTGTTATTTATACTAATTGATTCCAAAAATCTGTTATGCTCATTAAGCCTCTGAATAGCAATTAGGTTTTTCATTTCGACCTGGCGTTATTGAAAGAGACATTCGGCCCATCGTAATTATAGTGGCTCTCTGGTAGAGCAATTGATTTAGTTCCGGTCAGCTTTCTCCCCAAAGTCCTACAAATTTCTTCCTTTCATAGAATTCGTACAGCGCAGAAGGAGGCTATTTGACCCATCGAGTCTGCATCAACCCTCCGATAGAGAGTCCCACCCAGGCCCCTGCGCCATCCCTGTAACCCCATCTAAGTTTCAAATATTTACCCAATTCCGTTTTGAAAGTTACGACTGAATTATTTTTCCACCACAATTTGAAGCAGTACATTCCAGCCCATCTATCGCTACAGCAATTTGTTGCTACCTTCTCTATCAAGACGTTCCATAGTTTTAAACACCCTGTAATAAATCTTCCAACAATTTTCTCTTTTCTATGGCAAAGAACCCCCACCCCACCCCGTCTTACCATTCCATCTGCTCCATTTCCAACGCCTTGACATGTGTGGTATCCAGAATTGAGCACGATACTCCTGTCCAGTATCTTGACAATGGAAATGTTTATTGAATCCATAAATTAAAGTCTGTTAGTTCAAAGACACACAGAGAATGTGTGCAGAAAGCTGGAACCTCACAGAGCAGTGCAATGAACTCATCATTCGATAAAAGAAAGCAACTGCCTGCATTAGTTTTGATCTAATTTTATAGAAAATGGTAATAAATATACTACTGAACTAAGCAGGCTGCAAAGGATGGAATGACTGGTATTGCCATTTGTGACCTGAAAAAAGCAATGCACCTGAGCCTGAAGGATTAAAATTTTCACTTTTATTTTGAGTATTATTTATTTTTCTGCACTGCAATAAAGAGGTTCCTTCTTTCATAATTGTAAAATAATTGCAGAAATTCAATTTCACACCCACTATATAAATGCAGGACATTAGCACGGTAAGATTTGTCTGAGCACTAATAGCCAAAATGCACATTAAAAATGTATCAATTTTACAATAAAGGAAATAAATGATTAGAACACAGATTAAACCTGTCCATACAAAATTCAGCTACAGTAATAAAAGCAAATTATGTTGTCAGGTTTTAGATGCTTTAGTTCTCTTTCACTCGCGTGAGAATTTATCTTCCCTTTATTTTTGATTGGGGGTGGAGTGAGATGTTTTGTTTAATGCGCAGAAAATATATTCAACCAGAATTCATTTTCTGGGTTTTTTCCTTTTGGCACACTCACACCCCATATGGCTTTACTCTGTACTTTCTCTGAAGTCCACCATTACCAACATTACAACATTACGGAGAAAATTACCACCATTACCAACATTACAACATTACGGAGAAAAAAATCAATCACAGCACTGGTCAAGTAATGCAGATAAATTACTCACCCAGCATCCAAATGGGAATGATTCTGATATTGTCGAGTAGCAAGTGCAGACAAAGCAAATTTGTACATGGAATTCAGGTCGGTTAAACAAAAAAACCTCCATCTGCGGATTCCAGGAGGGAAGAATAAAATGCCATCACTGGAGAAGAAATGCCATCAGCAAATACATGAGGAAACCAATAGCCTTGGTGAAATGTGGGTTCAGAAATGGGGTCCAAAGACAAAGCAGACAATTTAAAGGTTTAAACGGGTTGAAGGAAAATGCTGTTATCCCGAACTCGAAGGGATAGTCCCATACCTGGCTAAGTCACACGTTCCCATTCAGCTTAAACTTGTTAAAGCATAATGTGATTCACCAAAGACCTATGTCTTTCAGGACATTCCTACATGACCAACCATTATCCGATAAACAGGGTCTGATGACCTAATGGTCTAAAAAACGAAGGTAGGTGCATATGAAGAGCATAGCTCTTGCCGTTTGTGTAAACGGTAATGGACTATCAGCCAAACAGCAAGGATAGACTCAAGGGTTTGACCACCTCAGGGGAGAAGCTTTGTTGGAAGGGCTGGGCGGAGTGAGAAATCTTTTTGGGAACAAAGGCAGAATCAGATGGGCAGACATGAAGACAGTTCAGGAAACCTGGAAGCTTAAAGATGTAAGTAGCCATGGAACAGGTCATGAAAACTGCCAGAGAGAGAGAAAGCTTTGAAAAAGGATTCTGAAAGAGATGTCCTAACAGAAGAAATATTGTTTCCGAAATGATTTTGTCAGTGGAATGAGAGCTGTAATTTATTGCCAAGTGTTGTTTAATGGGACCTTGTGTGTTAAAGTTAAGAAACTGTATATCATTTGTTAGTGTTAGAACTGTGAAGTTTGAAAGTTTAAATATTGTTTTCCTTTCTTTTGTTTAAATAAAGATTTGTTTGTAAAATAACAAAGCCCAATTTCTTATATCATCACTCCTGGAATGAATCTATCTTTTCTGCACAGTCTTTTGATAAGGTTCCCCATGGTAGGCTGATGGAGAAAGTGAAGTCTCATGGGGTCCAGGTATTGGGGTCCAGGTATTGAGTACAAGAGTTGGCAGGTCATGTTACAGTTGTATAAGACTTTGGTTCGACCACATTTGGAATACTGCGTACAGTTCTGGTCGCCACATCACCAAAAGAATGTGGATGCTTTGGAGAAGGTGCAGAGGAGGCTCACCAGGATGTTGCCTGGTATGGAGGGCACTAGCTATGAAGAGAGGTTTAGTAGATTAGGATTATTTTCATTAGAAAGACGGAGGTTGAGGGGGTACCTCATTGAGGTCTACAAAATCATGAGAGGTATGGACAGGGTGGATAGCAAGAAGCTTTTTCCCAGAGTGGGGGACTCAATTACTAGGGGTCACGAGTTCAAGGTGAGAGGGGAGAAGTTTAAGGGAGATATGCGTGAAAAGTTCTTTACGCAGAAGGTGGTGGGTGCCTGGAACACATTGCCGACGGAGGTGGTAGAGACCGGCACGATAGCGTCATTTAAGAGGTATCTAGACAGATACGTTAATGGGCAGGGAGCAGAGGGATACAGATCCTTAGAAAATAGGCGACAGTTTTAGATAGAGGATCTGGATCGGCGCAGGCTTGGAGGGCCGAAGGGCCTGTTACTGTGCTGTAATTTTTCTTTGTTCTTTGTTCTTAAAACTTTAAAAAATTTATGACCTGGTACAGTATCTACACCTTTGTTAAGGGCCAACCAGGCACCCGTAACAGAAGGGTAAATAATGGATCTCTTATCTGCTCTGTACTCCCAAAATAAATCATCATGTGCAATTCTGGGATTTCCAGTGCAGAGGTCAGAGGGCCTATCAGGAACTTTTGCCCACGTGGGCTTGGGAGGAGAAAGGTGACTTTAGACCTATGACTCCTAAAGCTCTCCACCACTGGGGATTTCCCTGTGTCATGTGTCATGTGAATGTCACTTTAAGAAATGTTTGTCTTCTCAAGTGGCTGCAGTGATGTCAGTGTGTGGGTGGAGCTGAGATCTAGCTCTGCTTTTTACTTTTGTTTTGAGCTGGAAGCTGTTTTTGGCTTTGAGTTTTATGTTTTATTTTCAGTTGGAGAGCTGCATTCAAACCAAGGAGGTGTATTTTGGATCTCTCTCTCTGCATTCTGAAGAATGTCTCCAGATCACTTGACGATTTCAAAGTAATACCTGTTTCAGTAAGGAGTGCGGGATTGGGCGGGATTCTCTAATAATGGGGCTATGTCCCCACGCCGGCGTCAAAACTGCCGCCAACCACTCCGGCGTCAACGGCCCCCGAAAGTGAGGAATTCTCCCCTTCCTAGGGGGTTACGTTGGTGCCAGAATCGTCCCCGCAGCTCCAGCCGGCGTGGAACGGCGAGTTCGCGCATGCACGGAATGGCCGGCGTATTTCCAGGCATGCTTGGGAGTTCTGTTCTCCCCCGGGCAATATGGCGGAGCCCTACAGGGGCCTGGCATGGAGTAAAGTAGGCCCCCACGGAACCAGCCCGTCTGCCAATCGGTAGGCCCCGATCGCGGGCCAGGCCACCATGGGGTCCCCCCCTTGGGTCGGATCCCCCTGCTCCCACTCCAGGACGGCCACCGCACATTCATCTTCCAGGTCCCGCCGTGTGGGATCTGAGTAACCCACGCTGGCGGGACGCGGACAAACTCTTCGGCCACTAGGCCCATCGGGGCCCGGAGAGTCGCCGGGGGGGGGGGGGGGGAGGTGCTGTCAACGGCCCCTGACCGGCATGGCAGCAATCCCTCGGGCGCCCGAAAATCACCACCGGAGAATGGGGAAGCCGGTGGTGGGGCATCCCGGCCATTGTCTTTGTTAAAAAGGGTTTTTGACTTATGGATGTTGTTCGGAAAGTTACTAAGGATTACCTATTGAGTACTGTATCTTTGGGGGGAGTATCAGTGTTGGTAGTTGATAAGATGTTTACTGTGTGTTCATAAAATGTTAACTGGATTCATAGATTAAACATTGATTTTGTTTAAAAAATACTTTAGATCTCTGTTGCATCACACCTGTAAAGTGGGCCCTTGTGCTCCCAATAACCAAAATCTATTCAAAGTTGTGGGTCAGATGAACTCCATGATATACTTTAGTGTTCTCTAAACCCTGGCCCTTAATACATGTCTGTATCTATTGTTGACGATTTGACTGAGATCGGTTGCCATGAATAGTCATAATGCAACTTCCAGGAAGAAATATCACCAATCTGTGTACGGGCGCCGTCTCACCATTGTGATGGACCATAAATCATGGCGAGCACTTTTTAAAGAAGACAAGGTGATCCAGCCAATAGCGTCTGCCCAGATTCAGCGATTGGCCCTGTTGCTAGCAACGTAGGAGTATGCCTTCGAGCATCACCCAAGTTCGCAGATTGTGAACGTGGACGTGCCGAGCAGTCTTCCGTTGCCGATACGCCCTCCATCCCCACTGAGGGCCGACAAATTTGTTTTGACGCTCAACTTCATGGACACCTTGCCTGTTACCACCGTCCAAATATACGACTGGATGCAAAAAGACTCAATATTGGCAAAAACTACGCCACACTGTCATACATGGGGGCCAGCAAGGGATGCTACCCGAGAACCTATGGGCCTTTGACACCAAGACGCAGGGTCTCAGTGTGGAAGATGGCATCCTCCTGTGGGGAGCTCAGGTTGTGGACCCAAACCATGACAGACAGGCCATTCTCCAGGATTTGCACAACGGACACCCAGTGGTGTCGAAAATGAAGATGCTGGCCAGACCCTATGTGTGGTGGCCAGGCCTGGATGGTGCAACCGAATGACTGGCCCAGCCATGCATCACATGTCAGAAGCAGCCGAAGCTCCCATCAGCCGCCCCGCTATATCCATCGGAATGGCCAGACCGACCTTAGAGCGCCTGCATGCCAATTTTGCTAACCCTTTCCAAGGGTCAATGTTTCTGCTCATGATAGATGCCCACTCCAAGTGGCTAGAAATCCATCGGATGTCGTCCACCATGGCAAAAACCACGGTTGGAAATCTACAGCTCTCATTCTGCACCTATGACATCCCAGAGGTGTTAGTGACAGAATGGCACCCCATTCACCAGTGATAAGTTTGAACACTTTATGAAGGCAAACGGTGTGCGGCACATCTGTGCGGTCCTTCTCAGTCGAGCGAGCGGTGCAGACCTTCAGGAGAGGTGTGAAGAAACAGACGGGGGCTGTGGAGACGCGATTGACACAGTTTTTGTTTAGCTACCGTTCTGCCAGGGTTACGCCAGTCACAGCATGCTGTGACTGGCGTAACCCTGGCAGAACTGTTGATGGACCAAAGGTTCAGGTCCCACCTCAACCTCATGTTCCCTAAGATTGGTGGGAAAGTACAACGTGGTCAGGACCTACAGATGATTCCAGGGACAGTGGTACAACAGGCTACACTGGTTTCATACCAGGTGAAGATGTGCGAACGGATGGTACGGACGCACCTTGACCATCTCAGGAGCAGGGAGGCCAGTGTTAGGCCTGCTTCATCAGAAGAACTGTCTTCCAGTCACATCGCCCCAGCACAAGGAGGGCTGGAGGATGTCACCCCATGGGAGCCCCTACACCGAGATGCGAGAGGAGGTGGAAACCGACTCTGAGATGGAGACCCAGGCATCCGAGGTTTCCGATGGCGGCTTTGCCAGGGATCAGTTGCCTTCGCTACCTCCCAGACAGTCAGCTCACAAACGACATTCCCGACATGCTGTACGCGGCCCAACACTACCCGCAGCCACTGGAAGTTCAACCATCGGGCAAAGAGGAGCAGAAGTCCTCCTCCTGCTCTCCCTTCTTCAGAGGGACTTACAAACTCCGGGGGGGTGAGGGATGTTATAGCCACCACAAGACCCATGGGAATGACCCAATTTTTCTCCCCGGGAGCCTCGCGGAGTACAAGCTCCCCCACTGCGGGGCGAGTTAATTCAGTACTATAAAAGCCGGCCCAGGTAGGAACCGAGCTGCAGCATAGTCCCAACCGGGACTGGGACTATTCCTTGTAAATATGTTCTTCTAGAAAATACACCATTTTGTGACTCTCCTTTCTGGACTCCTCCTTGAATACTAAAGTGTCAAACTGCAACCAGGCTTTCAGGACTCCAGCTGCAACAAGGTTAACTGACTTTCACTGCGAGGGTGACAGCGGATCTCTTGCAAACATACAAAATAGGAGCACACGTAGGCCATTCAGCCCCTCGAGCCTGCACCGCCATTTGATCAGATCATGGCTGATCTGTGTTTGTTTCAAGTTCTACATTCCCATCTGCCTTCGACAACCTTCAATTCCTTTGCCTAACAAGAATATATTTATCCATGCCTTAAAAATATTCAATGACCCCCTCTTCCACCGCCCTCTGAAGCAGGGCTCCTAAGTCACAAAATCCTCTGATAGAAAAAAGTTCTCCTCATCTCTGACCTAAAATGGACTCCCCTAATTTCCCAACACAGCCCCCTAGTTCTGGACAAACCCACAAGAGGAAACATCCTTTCCGTGTCTCCCTTGTCAAAGAAATCTTCCAGTTCTTTTTCCCTTTTGTCTTATACTGAATATAAGCTCCTACTCACAAGCCACCCATGGATGATAGATCCATATCACTCAATGTTAAGATCCCGATAAGAACATTAAAAAAGAACTAGGAATTACACACCTTTGTGAATAAAGTAAGGAAAGGATAGAACGGAGGTCACTGCCTTGGACATGGGGACAGCCTGTGCTGATAGTGTTACTGTGTTCATTATTATGGTTGTTTCTGAATTGTTCTGCAGAGTTTGGATAATAAGTGCACAATGCCAATAAAAATATTTTTCCCCCCAAAAATGGATGATTGGCCTAACATTTACCTTACTTCATTCACCTTGATCTCTTGACACCCAAGAAGCTATAGGTACATACGATCCAACGCTGACACGGTGTCTGAACTGTTTTTCCAAATATCAACCAGTGGCTGTGCACTAACTGAGATAAACTCAAAACAAAGAAGCTCACTAAGCTTCATCTATCTCCATGGCAATGTGCCACAGATGTGTACGACAGGTACAAACGTACAATCAAACGTAATAGGAGCAGAAGGAGGCCATTGAGACCCTCAAGCCTGCTCTGGTAGAAGTGCAAATTAGCTATCTTTTAATCTCAAAGCTGTCTTCAATTCTGGGAAACCATATGAATAGCTTGCATCCTTTACTGGAGTAACTGCAGATGTCATGTCTCCAGTTCTTTAGCCAAATAAGTCCACCGACTATTTTCTGACTCTCACCCTTTTATACAAATTACCTTTTGCATTGTAATTGTCTGTGTTACAGTTTCCAGTTGTTAAATAGGGATTTTTTTCCCACTGAATGTACACTTAAAATTCAATTTCTTAAACTTAAAAAGCTATGTCTCGAAAACGCGTGAACTATTAACCATATGCAACACGTGAAAGTTGAGGAAGGGTAGCCTACTCATGCATCATTTCTCCCTCACCCTGCAGGAAAATCTCCCGAGAATTGGGCAACACGATTGTCGCCGGAGAGATCGCCTTTCGCCGTTTCCCCCACCCTTAGCCAGCGAAGTCGTGATATTCACATCCATAAAGGTTGTGAACCTCATTTTAATACATTTGAATGGTTTTAAATGTTAGTAGCAGCCCCCTGCAAAATGATAACCTTCACTAAATACAACAGGTTTGGCCCGGCGTGAGGCAGTCGGGTAGATCCCTCCGGGGTCACAGGAGTAAGTACAGCCCCCATGGGGGGGGGGGGGGGGGGTAGAGGGACATGCCCGGGTAGTGTGCGAGCATTTCAACCAGCACATAGTTGGCATTACGAGTTGGCAGTGCTAACCTGGTAGTGCCGACCTAGCAGTGCCGATGTTGCAGTGCTGACCTGTGCCAGGAGAAGTGCCAGGGTTGGGGCCTAGTGGGAGCCCCATGGGGATGGGGGCATTGATGTGTGGTGCAGGGGGAGTACCGGCTATACTTCTACGAAGATGGTGGGGGGGTTTAAGTCTGGCAGTGGATTGTGTGCGTGTGGTGGGGGGTGGGTGGGGGGGGGGTGGGTGGGGGGGTTGGTGGCACGGAACAGCATTGAAGATTGTTTGGGGGGAGACTCTGTTACCTCCGTGATAGGGGCGGGGGCTATTAGACTGCAACGCTGATCGGAACAAGCTTTAAAGTTGGCTCCCCTATCTCTTTTGAGCTGGCTCCAGTTCTATGAGGCTCCACGCTGCCAATGAGGGTGTAAACTATGCCCAATCATGTTTTTGTCTAAGAGGCTCAAGATTCCGCCTGAAACCTGGTCTGTGCAACTGGAGAGTCACACGCCAGTTTTCTGTCTGAGCCTGACACTGGGCCAAATTCTGGTAAGATTCCATCCAATAGCTAGAAGGTGGCAAGGACAGGGAGCAGAGTGTCCAGGAGGATGCAGAACTTGATGTAGGTGCATCATTCTGACGTAAACAAGAAGAGTGGGAGTCTCATGGACTGATCAGTGTCAATAATGGCGCAAAGATGCCAACTGCGTTCCAGCCGATGGCCTGTCCAGGGGAGCAGTCTGTAGGAGTGGGTGTGAGTTCATGATATCATACACCTTATGGACTAGCTGGGTGAGGTTTACTCTATTCGCGTTTTGTCACTAAATTGTATTGTTAGAAAAATATTGTTCAATGGGGTTGCTCTGATTTTTGTGTGTTGATGGATTGTAGTGGGGACTAAAAAGAAGGCTAAGGGAGGAGGAGAGATGCCCAGGGCTATATGTGTGAGTGCCATATCTGTGAAATGGGACAGTTTTGCCAGTGGAGATCCAATGCTCCATGTTTGTGGGATTATCCAGATGTGTGTGCTGGCAGGAAAACCTGTCTCCAAGGTTCAAGTTCATATTTGGAGTCATGTGACTGAGGCCTTGGAGCCCCTCAGTTAAAGCACTGCTGTATCAGTGTAGCCCTTGCAGCTATGCCAGTCTGTTACCCACCATGAGAACTGGGATGGAAAGAGCGGTCTCTCTCCAATAAGTGGACGTTACATTCCTCTCCTCCATTGTCCTCTTCTTCCTCTCCATCATCCCCTGAGCAAGAGTGATGTATCACTCCCTCCTCCTCACCCAACCTCAGGCCTCTTTATCTCGTTGTGTTATGGAGCTCGCAGGAAGTGGCCACACTACAGGACATACTGATTGGCCAGTACTGGAGGGAACCACCCAACTGGTCAAAGCAACCGAAGTGTATGAAAATGAAATGAAATGAAATGAAAATCGCTTATTGTCACAAGTAGGCTTCAAATGAAGTTACTGTGAAAAGCCCCTAGTTGCCACATTCCGGCGCCTGTTCGGGGAGACTGGTACGGGAATTTAACCCGCGCTGCTGGCCTGCCTTGGTCTGCTTTAAAAGCCAGCTATTGAACCGTGTGCTAAACCAGCTCCTATATCTACAACAAGTCAATCATTTGCTCAATACAGGCTAAGGCTCGGAGACGGTTCTGGTTGTACCTCCTCTCTGCTTCCATGTCTGTGTGCTGGATGGGCATCAGGAGCCACCTCCTCAGGGGATAATCCTTAACCTCTCGGAACCATTCATGCAGTCCTGATGTTAGCCTGAAGAGACACCTGAGACTCTTGTAGGAGGAAGGTATTATAGCAACTGCACATGAATGGAATGCAGATCAGCAAGGTGCACTTCCAGTAGTTATGGGCCAGCTGCACATTCAATGAGTAGAATCCTCTTCTGCTCAGGAATTTGGATGGTTAATTTTTCAGTTCTCTGATGGCTACATGGGTACAAACAATGACCCCGGGGATCTGAGGGAATCCATCAATGGCAGCAAAACCCAATACCCCCTGTCTGTGCTCAGTGTGCCCCCTGACCTCCGTAATGGGGCATCGGATGAACTGCCGACTGCGAGATAATACTCAGATAATCCCTGTAATAGAAACATAGAAAATAGAAGCAGGAGGAGGCCATTCGGCCTCTCGAGCCTGCTCCGCTGTTCATTATGATCATGGCTTCAATATCCAGATCCCACCTTCCCCCCACGCCCCTTGGACCCTTTAGCCCCAAGAGTTATATCTTATTCGTTCTTGAAATTACACAATGTTTTGGCCTCAACTACTTGCTGTGGTAGCGAATTCCACAGATTCAACATTCTTTGGGTGAAAACATTTCTCCTCACCTCAGTCCTGAAAGGTTTACTTCTTATCCGCAAACTATAAACCCTAGATCTCAACTCCCCTACCATCGGGAACATTCTTTCTGAATCTACCCCGTCTAATCCTGTTAGAATTTTGTAAATTTCTGTGAGATCCCCTCTCACTCTTCTAAACTCCAATGAATATAATCCTAACTGATTTAGTCCCTCCTCTTATGATAGTCCCGCCATCCCAGGAATCAGCCTGGTAAACCTTCACTGCACTCCCTCCATAGCAAGAACATCCTTCCTCAGATAAGGACACCAAAACTGCACACAGTAATCCAGATGTGGCTTCACCAATGCCCTATCCGATTGCAGTAAAACATCCCTATTCCGATACTCAAATCCTCTTGTTATGAAGGCCAACATACCATTTGTCTTCTTTACTGCCTGCTGTACCTGCGCGTTTACTTTCAGCAACAGATGCATGAGAACACCAAGGTCACGCTGAGTATCCACCTCTCTAAATTTATTCCCATTCAAATAATAATCTGCCTTCCTATTTTTGCTACCAAAGCAGATAACCTTACATTTATCCACATTATACTGCATCTGCCATGCATGTACCCACTCACTCAGTCTGTCCAAATCCCGCTGAAGCATCTCCACATCCTCCTCACAGCTTACTCTCCCACCCAACTTTGTATCATCTGCAAATTTGGAGATAATACATTTAGTTCCCTCGTCCAAATCATCAATATATAATGTGAACATGCCATGTGAGTGTGCCTTTAAGAAATGGGTGCTTATAAATGGGTATGTACATAAATATCTGAAGTGAGAGTACCTTTAAGAAATGGGTGTTTACCACTGCAGGGATGTCAGAGAGTGGGTGGAGCTGGGCTATCTGTCAGCTTTTTACTTTCGTTTTAGGCTGTTTGCTGCAGGGTGTGTTTTCGTTTCATTTTCAGTGTGGGAGCTGAAGCCAGACAGAGCAGCAGTACTGTTGATCGCTCTGTCATGAAAAGACTATCTCTTGATCATTTGGTGAATTCAGAATTATACATTTTCTCAGTGGTGAATGTAAACCTAATGTTCTTTCATCTGGATGTTGTTTGGGAAGTTATTAAGCATTACTTGGTGTTGTATTCTTTGGGGGTTGTATTTGAATTGATGGTTGCTAAGATGTTCACTGTATGTTTTAAAAAGATTAACTTGAGTTCATAGAATAAATATTGTTTTGCTTGAAAAAATACTTTTCGATTTCTGCTGTACCACACCTGTAGAGTGGGCCGTGTGCTCCCCATACCACAATCTATTAAAAGTTGTGGTCAGGTGAACTCCATGATACACTTTGGGGGTCCTCTGAACCCTGACCCATAACAAACAGTTGGGAGTCATAGCACAGATCCCTACGTACCCCATTAGTCACTGCTTGCCAATCAGAGAAAGACCTATTTATTCCAACATTTTGTTTCCTGTCTGCTAACTAGCTTTCTATCCATCTCAAGACACTGCCCATAATCCCATGCACATTAACTTTACATCGTAATCTGCTATATGGAAAGCCTTCTGAAAGTCTAAAAAAACCCACATCCACCGGTTCTCCCTGGTCAACTGTACTAGTTACATCTTCAAAGAATTCTAGTAGATTTGTCAAGCAGGAGTTTCCTTTCGTAAATCAATGCTGACTTGGTCTGATACGGGTGCATAGTATGGATGCATGAAGATTCTGCTCCACAATCACCTTGATGGCTGCAGATACGGAATGCCATGTGGACTGGGGGCACAAATATCTCAGCCCATCTGCCTGTCATCTGCAGGTAGCTAATGCTTGAATAGTGCACCTAATGTTATGACTCATGCCTTCTTCTCCTTGTGGTTCATTGTGCTCCTCTGGCCTGCTGTTGACGAGGAGGATGTCTCTGCTCAGGTTCCTCCATGTCGCTCTTGCCAATGAGAGTGTACCCATTCCCACCTCTGGTCCAGCTGCCGGTGGTTTGTACAGCTGAGCTTCCTCGGCTAACCTCTGCTGCCTGGGTGGATGCTAGCAGCCTGGTGCCCCTCTCAGAAGTCCAGCCTCTCACTGGTGAGTGATACACAGGCCTCAGTACAGCGTTGACAAACTCTGTGTCATTGGTTAAGCAGCTGAAGATGATTGTCCACCTTTTGTATCATGTGACCAGGGCGAGATTCTCCGACCCCCCGCCGGGTCGGAGAATCGCCGGGGGCTGGCGTGAATCCCGCCCCCACCGGTTGCTGAAGTCTCCGGCACCCCAGATTCGACGGGGCGGGAATCGCGCCGCGCCGGTTGGCAGGCCCCCCCCCCCGGAGCATTCCACACCTTTGGGGTGGCGCGATGCCCGTCTGATTTGTGCCGTTTTGGGCGCCAGTCGGCGGACATCGCGCCGTTTCCGGAGAATTTCGTCCCAGGTATCACTCTCTCTCTCACTCTCTCACTCACTCTCTCTCTCACTCTTGCCTTTGTGTAAAGGTGGATTGAACAGAAATGTATTGAACATTCTGCAGTGAGGAACCTCTTGGGTTTTTGAAAGTGGGAGGGATCACTCTGTGATCTGTGGTTGAGACTTGGTCAATATTTTTGGCCAGTGATGTCGTCTGCAATGTTCAGTCACTGAAAATTCAGTATGAAATGGAAAAGAAACGATAAACTCACATGTGCTGAGCTGATAGAATATTTATATTCAGCCCATCTCTGCTGAACTTGAAACAAAGGTAAGACAAGCATTTTGATAATGTCTTTCTCAACGTCAGGATGCCCCAGCGTGATTTGAGTATTTTTGAATCATAGCCACTATAGTAATGAAGCATGAATCAATTTATTTGCTGTGATAATGATCAGATAATCTGCTTAAGTTACGAGGGCTAATGCATACCATTGCATTTGGCCAATAGTTTCAAAAAAAGTTCCTGAGAAATGTGGGCAGTTGCTGGCAGAGATGCAATGGGTGGACACACTCTGACATGCATAGATACATAGAAGATAGGAGCAGGAGGAATCCTTTTGGCTTTTCGTGCCTGCTCCACCATTCATCACGATCATGGCTGATCATCCAACTCAATAGCCTAATCTGCTTTCTCCCCATAGCCTTTGATCCCATTCTCCCGAGCCTTTGATCCCATTCTTGACAGTGCACAATGGGGGAAATATTTCCTTTCCTTTCATTTGAAACCTAATAATGCTGGGTATAAAAGGATACATGTGTATCTCTGGCATCCAGCACTGCTAGATGTCTCAGTGGTCCTCGGCGGCACGGAAGCACGGTGGTTAGCACTACTGCCTCACAGCTCCAGCGACCCGGATTCAATTCTGACCGCGGGTGACCATCTGTGTGGAGTTTGTACTTTCTCCCCGTGTCTGCGTGGGTTTCTTCCGGGTGCGCCGGTTTCCTCCCAAAGATGCTTCAAGAAGACCACCATAATACCGGTACGAAAGAAGAACAAGGTAGCCTGCCTCAACGACTACCGACCGGTGGCCCTGACGTCTGTTATCATGAAATGCTTCGAGCGGCTAGTCATGAGACGGATTAACACTGTTGTGCTATGTACTCTGGGATAACACAGGCTGCAACTGGATGCACCTTTAACCAAAAGATACTCCACACCTTGAAGTTAGTTCAATCTGATTTATTGAACCAGTAGCACAGCGAGCACAGTTCTCGATGAGTTCGACTCTCTGCTAACCTAAGTGTGGTTACTCTGTCTGACTGAACCAGACTAGCTCTTAGCCACGTGCTGGAGGTGTGATACTGCACATACACCCTGACTCACTCTGTAGATGTTCATCAGTGGAAAGAGGCGGGGTGTGAGTGCCTCATGCCTTTTATAGTGAGATACCACCCCTGAGTGTCCTGCCTGCTCATTGGTCATGTCCTGTTCTCTGTGTTCATTAGCTGCCTGTCTGTGCCTGTCTGTATATCATTATCTGCATGTCTGCATATCATGACATCTCCCCTTTTTGAAAAATGTTTTGTTGGCACATGGGAACGTACTTACATGTGGTGGCATATATTAACATATTACAAGCGGTGGCATATGTGAACGTATTTACATGTGAAGACAGCTGTCTAATGTGAGAAAACAGAACATAGCAAACAAAACAAATGTTCATAAGTCCAGTCTCTGGGGCTTGCGTCTGATCCTTGTCGACCGCCGGAGAGGTGGTGGTGGGGACGACGGCACCTTGACAAGCGGGATGGAAGCCTGACTGGTGGCCTCGTAGTTCGAGGTATCAGGAGGTGGCAAAACAACGGACGGAAACTGAGAAGAAAGTGGTTGCAGGCAGGCAACTTTGCACAGTGCCCGTCTGTTTCATCGCACAACAGAACCATCAGCCATACGTACAACATACGAGCGGGGCGCAGCCTGTCGAACAACGACAGCTGGAGTAGACCAACCACCATCCAGTATCTTGATCCTGACCGTGTCTTCCGGGGATAACATGGGCAAATCGGTGGCACGAGCATCATAGCCCTGCTTTTGCTGGTTTCGGAGCTGCTACACCTTCTGCAGCACTGGGAGGTGATCCAGGTTGGGTAGGTGTATGGCTGGAAGTGTCGTTCTCAGGTCCATGTTCATCAGGAGCTGAGCCGGCGACATGCCAGTGGACAGTGGGGTCGCCGTGTAGGCAAGCAGCGCGAGGTAGATGTCAGAAGCAGAATCCACGGCCTTGCAGATGAGCTGTTTCACAATGTGCACCCCTTTTTCAACCTTCCCATTGGACTGCGGATAGTGTGGGCTGGAAGTGACATGTTTGAAATGGTATGACTTGGCAAACATCGACCACTCGTGGCTGTTGAAGCACGGGCCATTGTCACTCAGGACAGTGAGTGGGATACCTTGCCTGGAGAACGTCTCCTTCCAGGCCTTGATGATGGTCCGAGATGTGAGGTCTGAGATCTTCACGACTTCAGGGTAATTGGAGAAATAGTCAATAATCAAGACGTAGTCACAACCATTTGCACGAAAGAGGTCGATGCCAACCTTGGACCACAGGGAGGTCTCGATTTCATTCTGCTGGAGCGTCTCCTTGCTCTGTGATGGCTGGAAGCGTTGACAGGTCGCATAGTTGAGGACCATGTTCGAGATGTCCTGGCTAATACTGGGCCAGTAGACAGCCTGCCTGGCTCTGCGTCTGCACTTCTCGACGCCCAGGTGTCCCTCATGGATTTGGCGGAGCACCAAGCTCTGGAGACTGAGTGGAATGACAATCCGCTCCAGCTTGAGGAGGATACCATCAATCACCGTCAGGTCGTCCTTTACATTGTAAATTTGAGGGCACTGCATTTTCTGCCAGCATTGGCGAGGTGGTGCATGACACGCTGCAAGAGGGGGTCTTTGGCTGTCTCCTCGCGGATACGAACCACCTTCTCATCAGACGCCGGGAGGGTGCTAGCACACAGCTGCACCTGTGATTCAATCTGCTGGATGATTTCCAGCGGTTCACTGGGCAGTGTGATGGAGCAGGACAATGCATCAGCGATAATGAACTCCTTACCAGGCCTGTACACTAAGTCAAAGTCGTACCTTCTGAGTTTGAGGAGGATGCGCTGCAACCGAGGCGTCATGTCATTAAGGTCCTTGTGGATAATGTGGACCAGAGGCCTATGATCCGTCTCGACAGTGAATGTCGGCAGGCCGTAGACATAGTCGTGAAACTTGCGAATGCCAGTGAGAAGACCCAGGCATTCCTTCTTTATTTGCGCATACCTTGTTTCGGTGGGCGTCATGGTCCTCGGTGCATAGGCTACCGGTGTCCAGGATGAAGTGTCATCACGTTGAAGCAGCACCGCACCGATGCCATCCTGGCTCTCATCTGTCGAGATCTTCGTCTCCCTGTCTGGGTCGGAAAATGTCAAGACGGGTGCAGGGATGAGCTTGGCTTTCAACTCCAACCACTCTGCCTGAAGTGCTGCCTTCCACTCAAAGACAGTGGACGTTTTCACCAGGTTTCGTAGGGCCGTGGTGTGTGAGGCCAGGTTTGGGATGAACTTGCCCAGAAAATTGACCATGCCCAGGAAGCGCAGCACCGCCTTCTTGTCTTCAGAGACCTTTGTGGCTTCGATGGCCTTGACCTTGTCTGTGTCCGGGCGCACGCCCTGCTGAGAGATCTGGTCACCAAGAACTTGAGTGTCGACATGCCAAAGCAACATTTGGACCTGTTCAGCTTCAGGCCATTGGCATGGACACGGCAGATTACCTGCTGGAGACGAGAAACATGCTCTTCAGGGGTCGTGGACCATATGATGATGTCGTCCACGTACACACAAATCCCTTCAATGTCCTCCATCATCTGCTCCATGATGCGATGAAAGATCTCTGATGCCGAGACAATGCCAAACGGCATACGATTATAGCAGTATCTGCCAAATGGTGTGTTGAAGGTGAAGAGACTTCTGCTGGACTCATCCAGCTGGATTTGCCAAAATCTATGTGACGCATCTAACTTGGTGAAAAAACGTGTGTGTGCCATCTCACTGGTGAGTTCCTCCCGCTTTGGGATGGGGTAGTGTTCACGCATTATATTCTTATTGAGATCCTTGGGATGAATGCAGATGCGCAGGTCTCCAGAAGGCTTTCTTTTTTTAAAAAAATATATTTTTATTGAAGCATTTGCAGAATTTTTATAACAATAACAATCAAAACAATAATAACATAAACATCAACATGGTAAACTAGACATTTCCCACCCAACCCCTTCTGTTCATCCCTTAACCATATTGCACCTACCCGCCGCCCCCCCCCCCTTCAGAATGCTGCTTCTGCCGACATTTTAATTTTCCCCGAGGAAGTCGACGAACGGCTGCCACCTCCGAGAGAACCCCAACATTGACCCTCTCAAGGCAAACTTTATTTTCTCCAGCTTGAGAAACCCAGCCATGTCACTGACCCAAGTCTCTATACTCGGGGGTTTCGAGTCCCTCCACATTAAAAGGATCCGTCTCCGGGCTACCAGGGAGGCAAAGGCCAAAACGTCGGCCTCTTTCACTCCCTGAACTCCCGGGCCTTCTGACACTCCAAAGATCGCTGTCTCTGGACTCGGCACCACCCACATACCTAGCACCTTGGACATTGCCTTGGCAAACCCCTGCCAGAATCCTCCAAGATTCGGGCATGCCCAAAACATGTGGACATGGTTTGCTGGGCTTCCCGCACACCTCGCACATCTATCTTCAACCCCGAAAAACTTGCTTATCCTCGCCGCTGTCATGTGTGCCCGGTGTACCACCTTAAATTGTATTAGACTGAGCACATGAGGAGGAATTAACCCTGCTTAGGGCGTCCTACCACAGACCCACCTCTAACTCCCCACCTAGCTCCTCCTCCCACTTGCCCTTCAGTTCCTCCACCGGAGTCTCCTCCGCCTCCAACAACTCCTGATAGATATCCAACATCTTCCCCTCCCCCACCCATGTACCGGACACTACTCTGTCCTGTATCCCCCGTGGCGGGATCAGCGGGAAAGCCAACACCTGTTTCTTCAGAAAGTCTTGGACTTGTAAATATTTGAAACCATTCCCCGGCGGCAGCTTGAACTTATCCTCCAGCGCCTTCAGACTGGGAAAACTCCCGCCTATGAATAGATCTCCCATCTGTCTAATTCCTGCTCTCTGCCAACTTCGGAACCCGCCATCTATCCTACCCGGCGCAAACCTGCTCCATTGCCCCCAGACCCACAATGCCGCCACCACTACCGGGCTAGTGGAGTAACGGGCCGGCGAGAACGGCAGAGGTGCTGTTACCAGTGCTCCCTAACTGGTGCCTTTACATGACGCCACCTCCATCGGCTCCCATGCCGACCCCTCCCCCATTACCCACTTCCTAATCATCGCTATATTCGCCGCCCAGTAGTAGTTGCAGAAGTTCGGCAGCACCAATCCATCCTCCCCCCGACTGCGCTCCAACAACATTTTCTTCACCCGCGGGGTTTTATTCGCCCATACAAAGCCTGAAATAATCTTGCTTACCCGCTTGAAAAAGGCCTTAGGGATGAAGATGGGCGGCACTGGAAGACAAACAAAAATCTGGGGAGCGCCGTCATTTTCACGGTCTGCACAGCGATAGCGGGAGCATATCCTATCTTTTAAAGTCCCCTTCCATTTGCTCCACCAGCCGGGTTAGGTTGAGCCTGTATAATGTCTCCCATTTCTGAGCCACCTGTATTCCCAGGTAGCGAAAGCTCCTCTCTATCAGCCTGAGTGGCAGCTCCTTCAGTCTCCTCTCCTGCCCCGTGCCTGGATCATGAACAATTCACTTTTTCCCATGTTCAATTTGTACCCCAAGAACCTGCCAAATTCCCCCAAGATTTGCATAACCTCCCCCATCCCCTCCAACGGGTCCGAGATGTATAAGAGCAGATCGTCCGCGTACAGCGAAACCCGCTGCTCCACCCTCCCGCCCCCCCGAACCAGCCCCTGCCACTTCCTTGATGCTCTCAGCGCCATGGCCGAAGGCTCTATAGCCAGAGCGAACGTCCCTCAGTGCAGCTTAAAGTACCCCGACCTCAGCCGGTTCAAGCACACACTCGCTGCCGGCGGCTGGTCGAGCAATCACACCCAGTCGATGAAGCCCTCACCAAACCCAAACTTTCCCAGCGTCTCCCAAAGAGCGAAATCGAGGCGACATCATTGGGGGGAGGATTCCCCTCTCTCTAGCCTCATTAAAGGTCCTCGTCAGCTGTGGGCACAACACCTCTGAGAACGTCTTATAGAATTCTACCGGGTAACCGTCCGGCCCCGGAGCCTTGCCTGCCTGCATGCCCTCCAGTCCTTTAACAATTTCCTCTGCTACAATCAGGGCCCCCAGCCCCTCGACCAGGTCCTCCTCCACCCTCGGAAACCTCAACTGATCCAGGAACTGCCTCATCCCTTCTACACCAGGCAGGGGTTCCGACTCATATAGTTTGCTGTAAAATTCATTAAAAACGTTGTTCATGGACTTCCGGTGGTGGCGATGAGTGAGTGAGCCGCACATTCGGGGGCTCTCACTCCGGCGGGATTTGAGGACCTGCTTCCCCGGTTTTGCGGGACTGCGGAGCGCTGGAAAGACGGCCACGGAGGTGCTGAGGAACGGGCAGAGCTGCATGGAACTGCGGGAGAGCAGAAAGAAGCGCAAACGGGAGAGGAAGGGACAAAGACAAGGTGCAGGGGAAACTGACCCGGGAGCAAAGATGGCGGACCTGCGGACCTCGGACCCGGCGATCCAGCAGGCGCTGGAAAACATGCCACAGGTTTTAAAAACCAGTTTTGAATCGTTGAAGCGGGATAACTTGGACCCACTTCAGAAGGCAGTGGATCAATTGAACCAGAGATTGGATGCCCAGGACGAAAAAGTTAAGGAGCTGGGAGAGGCGGTGGAGGAGCAGGCGGACGCTCAGACGATTGCTGTGCTAGAGGTCGATGGGTTGAAGGAGAGACAGAGAAGACTGCTGGACAGAGTAGAGGAGCTGGAAAATAGAGCCCGTAGACAAAATCTGAGGATCATCGGCCTCCCGGAGGGGGTGGAGGGAGCTGATGCCACAGCGTTTGTGGCGGACCTGTTGATGCAGCTGATGGGGGCTGAAGCCTGTCCGCGTCCGCCGGAGCTGGAGGGGGCACAGAGTACAGGCGAGACAGGTGCGTCTGGGGGGGCCCCCACGTCCGATGGTGATTAGGTTCCACAGGTTTGTGGAGAAGGAGCGGGTGCTGCAGTGGGCAAAGAGCGCTAAGAGCAGCACGTGGAATAACAGTGTCCTTCGCATTTACCAGCACCTAAGCCAGGAGGTGGCCAGGCGGCGAGCAGCCTTTAAACAAGTTGAGGAGGTGTTGTTCAAAAAGTTTGGTCTGCTCTTTCAAGCCCGTCTTTGGGTTACGCATCAGGGCCAACACCACTACTTCTCCGAGCCCGAAGAAGCGATGGGCTTTGTGAGGGATCAGGGGCTGGTCCCGAAAAAAGGTCCCACGGATGCAAGCTGGGGTCCGAGAATTACTGGTTGAAGGGACGCTTACTGTGCCTGGACTGCAGGTCGACTGCTTACTGCTTTGAAGGTGCATTGTGTAATTTTTGTGGGCAGTTTTTGCCTGTGGGGGATGTGGTCCCCTCTCGAATGGTCTTTTTCCTTGTATTGCGGTGTTATATATTTCTTTTTTCTTTTCTTTTTGGTGCTCAGAAAGGGACGTGGGTTAACACTTTTCTGTGTACACAGCTGGAACTGTATTGTACCTGGAGCAGCCTCGCGGTGCTGTTTGATGTTTACATCTTGTTTGATCTTTCCCATCTTAGTGAGACTGCTCCCGTGGGTCGGAGTGGGGGATGGTGTGTTGATGAGGGGGGAGATGAGGTCGGGCAAACAATGGGAGTGAGACAAGGGGACGCCGGAGCGATGAGTCACCGGGCTAGCAGATTGGTTAGTCAAGGGAGTCAGGTGGGGGGGGGGGGGGGAAATACAGCCAGTGAATGGCAGGGGTGGGGTTATCGGGGGATGTTGCTGGGGGGGGGGGGAGTTATTTTGCTGTCGTGGGGGGGGGATCTGAAGTAGGAAATGGAGAGGAGGTCGGGGGGTGGGGGCGGCCAAGAGGTGAGCCAGGAATGGCACAGCGCATGGGCCGGGGGCGGGCCCAAGAAAGGTTATGGCTGACCGGCGGGGTGGGGGGTTGTGCCCCCCAACCAGGCTGATCACCTGGAATGTCAGGGGACTAAATGGGCCAGTTAAAAGGGCACGTGTGTTCGCGCACTTGCGGGCTTTAAAGGCAGACGTAATTATGTTGCAGGAGACACATCTGAAAGTGTCGGACCAGACTATGCTAAGGAGGGGCTGGATCAGCCAGGTCTTCCACTCAGGCTTGGATTCTAAGTCCAGGGGGGTAGCAATTATGATCAATAAGCGGGTTCAATTTGAGGCGGAGGGCGTAGTCGCAGACGGCGGGGGCAGATTCCTTATGGTGAGGGGCAAGCTGGAGGGGAGAAGAGTGGTGCTGGTGAACAGATATGCTCCGAACTGGGACGACGTTGACTTTATCAAAAGAGTGCTGGGGAAGATCCCGGACCTAGACTCACGTAAGTTGATAATGGGGGGCGGGGGGTGGGGGGGACTTTAATACGGTCCTCGACCCGGGTCTGGACCGGTCATGTCCCAGAACCCATGGAGAGCCAGACAGCCGACGGGAAGCGGCTACTCGTTCTACTCGCATGTTCATAAAGTATACTCGAGGATTGATTTTGTTATCTTGAGCAGGGACTGTGTAGGGGAGGTAAAGAATACGGAATACTCGGCAATCACTATCTCGGACCATGCCCCGCACTGGGTGGACCTGCAGGTTGGGGGGGGGGGGGGGGGGCGGGGGGGGGGGGGGGTATTACCAACGCCCGCAATGGAGGTTAGACGTAGGACTGTTGTTGGAGGAGGGGATATGTGAGAGACTGCGGAAGTGTATGCAAAATTACTTGCAGGTGAACGATACGGGGGAGGTTTCAGCAGCGACCCTGTGGGAGGCGCTGAAGGCAGTAGTGAGGGGGGAGCTGATCTCAATTCGGGCTCACAGGGTTGGGGCGGACAGAGCAGAAATGGACAGATTGGTTAGGGAAATTCACCGGATAGACGAGGAGCATGCGGGGTCCCCGGGGGGAGGACCTACTCAGGGAGAGACGGAGATTGCAGGCGGAACTGGGGGTGCTATCCACGAGTAGGGCCATGGAACAACTTAGGAAGGCGAGGGGAGTGGTGTATGAGCATGGGGAGAAGGCCAGCAGATTGCTAGTGCAGCAACTCGGGAAGAAGGAGGCGGCCAGGGAAATAAGTAGAGTGGTTGATGGGGAGGGGAGCAGAGTGGAGGACCCGGCAGGACTGAATAAGATATTTCGGGACTTCTATAGTAAGCTGTACACTTCAGAACCCCCGGAAGAGCCGGAGAAGATGAAAAGGTTCCTGGATGGACTAACCTTCCCAAAAGTAGGCAGGGGACTAGTGGACAGGCTGGGGGCCCCGATTAGAGCGGAGGAGGTATTGGGGGGCCTAAAGGCCATGCAGTCGGGGAAAGTCCCGGGACCGGATGGATATCCAGTAGAGTTTTACAAGGAGTTCTCGGAGATAGTGGGACCGGTCCTGACAAGGGTTTTTAATGAGGTGAGGGACAGAGGGACCCTGTACCGATGATGTCGCAAGCCACCATCTCTCTGATCCTAAAGCGGGACAAGGACCCTGAATCCTGCGGGTCATACAGGCCAACCTCCCTGATCAATGTGGATGCCAAGCTCCTGGCCAAGGTCCTGGCGATTAGAATTGAGGACTGCATACCGGAGGTGATTGGGGACGATCAGACAGGGTTTGTGAAGTTTGAGAAGATTGCTTAATGTGATCATGATGCCCCCGACGGGCAAGGAGGTGGAGGTAGTGGTGGCAATGGACGCTGAGAAGGCCTTCGACCGGGTGGAGTGGGGCTATTTGTGGGAGGTACTCGGGCGGTTTGGGTTCGGGGAGGGACTGGTTAATTGGGTCAGACTATGGTACCAGGCCCCAAAAGCTAGTGTTAGGACGAACAGGATAATCTCAGATTATTTCAGACTACACCGCGGGACCAGACGGGGGTGCCCACTCTCCCTGTTGCTGTTCGCGCTGGCCATAGAGCCGTTGGCGATGGCTTTGAGAGCTGCAAAGGGGTGGAAGGGAATGACTAGGTGGGGGGGGGGGGGGGGGGGGGGGGGGGTGGAACATAGGGTCTCTCTCTATGCGGACGACCTGCTCCTGTACGTGTCGGATCCACTGGCCGGGATGGAAAATATACTGGAAACATTGAGGAAGTTCAGCCGGCTTTCAGGGTACAAATTAAATATGGCCAAGAGTGAGATGTTTGTGGTGCAGGCAAGGAGCCAGGAGAATAGACTGAAGGAGCTGCCATTTAGGCTGGTGCAGGAAAGTTTCCGGTACTTGGGGATACAGGTGGCACGAGACTGGGGCAGGTTGCATAAGTTAAATTTGACGAGGGTGATGGAACAAATGAAGAGGGAGTTTCGGAGATGGGATGCACTCCCGCTGTCACTGGCAGGGAGGGTGCAGACTGTAAAGATGACAATCCTCTCTAGATTCCTGTTCATCTTCCAGTGCCTCACGATCTTTATCCCACGGTCCTTCTTCAAAAGGACCGGCAAAATCATCATGAGTTTTGTCTCGGCAGGAAAATCCCCGCGGGTGAGGAAGGCGATGCTTGAAAGGAGCCGCAGCGAGGGGGGACTGGCATTGCTGAATCTGATCAACTACTACTGGGCGGCTAACATAGCCATGATAAGGAAGTGGATGGTGGGTACGGGGTCTATCTGGGAGCGGGTGGAGGCAGCTTCGTGCAGAGACACCAGTTTGGCAGCCCGAGTCACGGCTCCCCTACCGCTGTCACCGGCCAGGTACACCACCAGCCTGGTAGTGGGGGCGGCCCTGCGGATATGGGGCCAGTGGAGGAGGCATGTGGGGGGGGTGGGGGGTGCGTCTGTTTGGGCTCCAATATGTGATAACCATCTATTTTCCCCCGGGAACATGGATGGAGGGTTTCGAACATGGCGGCGGGCGGGGGTGAGGAGAACATAAGAACATAAGGACATAAGGACTAGGAGCAGGAGTAGGCCATCTGGCCCCTCGAGCCTGCTCCGCCATTCAATGAGATCATGGCTGATCTTTTGTGGACTCAGCTCCACTTTCCGGCCTGAACACCATAACCCTTAATCCCTTTATTCTTCAAAAAACTATCTATCTTTATCTTAAAAACATTTAATGAAGGTGCCTCTACTGCTTCACTGGGCAAGGAATTCCATAGATTCACAACCCTTTGGGTGAAGAGGTTCCTCCTAAACTCAGTCCTAAATCTACTTCCCCTTATTTTGAGGCTATGCCCCCTAGTTCTGCTTTCACCCGCCAGTGGAAACAACCTGCCCGCATCTATCCTATCTATTCCCTTCATAATCTTATATGTTTCTATAAGATCCCCCCTCATCCTTCTAAATTCCAACGAGTACAGTCCCAGTCTACTCAACCTCTCCTCGTAATCCAACCCCTTCAGCTCTGGGATTAACCTAGTGAATCTCCTCTGCACACCCTCCAGTGCCAGTACGTCCTTTCTCAAGTAAGGAGACCAAAACTGAACACAATACTCCAGGTGTGGCCTCACTAACACCTTATACAATTGCAGCATAACCTCCCTAGTCTTAAACTCCATCCCTCTAGCAATGAAGGACAAAATTCCATTTGCCTTCTTAATCACCTGTTGCACCTGAAAACCAACTTTCTGCGACTCATGCACGAGCACACCCAGGTCTCTCTGCACAGCAGCATGTTTTAATATTTTATCATTTAAATAATAATCCCTTTTGCCGTTATTCTTACCAAAATGGATAACCTCACATTTGTCAACATTGTATTCCATCTGCCAGACCCTAGCCCATTCACTTAGCCTGTCCAAATCCCTCTGCAGACTTCCAGTATCCTCTGCACTTTTTGCTTTACCACTTATCTTAGTGTCGTCTGCGAACTTGGACACATTGCCCTTGGTCCCCAACTCCAAATCATCTATGTAAATTGTGAACAGTTGTGGGCCCAACACTGATCCCTGAGGGACACCACTAGCTACTGATTGCCAACCAGAGAAACACCCATTAATCCCCACTCTTTGCTTTCTATTAATTAACCAATCCTCTCTCCATGCTCCTACTTTCCCCTTAATGCCATGCATCTTTATCTTATGCAACAACCTTTTGTGTGGCACCTTGTCAAAGGCTTTCTGGAAATCCAGATATACCACATCCATTGGCTCCCCGTTATCTACCGCACTGTTAATGTCCTCAAAAAATTCCACTAAATTAGTTAGGCACGACCTGCCCTTTATGAACCCATGCTGCGTCTGTCCAATGGGACAATTTCCATCCAGATGCCTCGCTATTTCTTCCTTGATGATAGATTCCAGCATCTTCCCTACTATCGAAGTTAAGCTCACTGGCCTATAATTACCCACTTTCTGCCTACCTCCTTTTTTAAACAGTGGTGTCACGTTTGCTAATTTCCAATCCGCCGGGACCACCCCAGAGTCTAGTGAATTTTGGTAAATTATCACTAGTGCATTTGCAATTTCCCTAGCCATCTCTTTTAGCACTCTGGGATGCATTCCATCAGGGCCAGGAGACTTGTCTACCTTTAGCCCCATTAGCTTGCCCATCACTACCTCCTTGGTGATATCAATCCTCTCAAGGTCCTCACCTGTCATAGCCTCATTTCCATCAGTCACTGGCATGTTATTTGTGTCTTCCACTGTGAAGACCGACCCAAAAAACCTGTTCAGTTCCTCAGCCATTTCCTCATCTCCCATTATTAAATCCCCCTTCTCATCCTCTAAAGGACCAATATTTACCTTAGCCACTCTTTTTTGTTTTATGTATTTGTAGAAACTTTTACTATCTGTTTTTATATTCTGAGCAAGTTTACTCTCATAATCTATCTTACTCTTCTTTATAGCTTTTTTAGTAGCTTTCTGTTGCCCCCTAAAGATTTCCCAGTCTTCTAGTCTCCCACTGATCTTTGCTACTTTGTATGTTTTTTCCTTCAATTTGATACTCTCCCTTATTTCCTTAGGTATCCATGGTCGATTTTCCCTCTTTTTACCGTCCTTCCTTTTTGTTGGTATAAACCTTTGCTGGGCACTGTGAAAAATCACTTGGAAGGTTCTCCACTGTTCCTCAACTGTTTCACCATAAAGTCTTTGCTCCCAGTCTACCTTAGCTAGTTCTTCTCTCATCCCATTGTAATCTCCTTTGTTTAAGCACAAAACACTAGTGCTTGATTTTACCTTCTCACCCTCCATCTGTATTTTAAATTCCACCATATTGTGATCTCTCCTTCCGAGAGGATCCCTAACTATGAGATCATTAATCAAACCTGTCTTATTACACAGGACCAGATCTAGGACCGCTTGTTCCCTCGTAGGTTCCATTACATACTGTTCGAGGAAACTATCGCGGATACATTCTATAAACTCCTCCTCAAGGCTGCCTTGACTGACCTGGTTAAACCAATCAACATGTAGATTAAAATCCCCCATGATAACTGCTGTACCATTTCTACATGCATCTGTTATTTCTTTGTTTATTGCCTGCCCCACCATAATGTTACTATTTGGTGGCCTATAGATTACTCCTATCAGTGACTTTTTCGCCTTACTATTCCTGATTTCCACCCAAATGGAGTCAACCTTATCCTCCATAGCACCGATGTCATCCCTTACTGTTGCCCGGATGTCATCCTTAAATAACAGAGCTACACCACCTCCCTTACCATCCACTCTGTCCTTCCGAAAAGTTTGATACCCTCGGATATTTAACTCCCAGTCGTGACCATCCTTTAACCATGTTTCAGTAATGGCCACTAAATCATAGTCATTCACGATGATTTGCGCCATCAACTCATTTACCTTATTCCGAATACTACGAGCATTCAGGTAAAGTACACTTATGTTGGCTTTTTTACCTCTGTTCTTAATCTTAACACCTCGATCAGTAACCTCTCCTAAGTTATATTTCCTCTTAACCTTTCTCCTAATTTTCCTTGTCGTCGAACCTATATCTTCATGTAATAACCTGCCGCGTCGCTTACCATTAATGTTTTCACTTCCCGTTTTATTTCTTTTAGTATTCCTGATCCTATTCACTGAGCTCCCCTCAGTCACTGTACCTTGTACTGTCGCCCTTTTTGATTTTTGACTATGGCTTCTCTGCCTTACACATTCCCCCTTACTGCCTTTTATTTCTGTCCCTGTTTTACTACCTTCCAACTTCCTGCATCGGTTCCCATCCCCCGCCACATTAATTTAAACTCTCCCCAACAGCTCTAGCAAACACCCCCCCGAGGACATCGGTTCCAGTCCTGCCCAGGTGCAGACCGTCCGGTTTGTACTGGTCCCACCTCCCCAGAATCGGTTCCAATGTCCCAGGAATTTGAATCCCTCCCTCTTGCACCATCTCTCGAGCCACGTATTCATCCTCTCTATCCTGACATTCCTACTCTGACTGGAGGGTGGGTGATATGTTCCTGGAGGGGAACTTTGCGAGTTTGAGGGACTTGGAGGAGAAATTTGGGCTGGTAAGGGTAAATGACTTTATGTACTTACAGATGCGGGACTTTGTACGCAGACAGGTCCCATCCTTCCCACGCCTCCCGCCAATAGGGATCCAGGACAGAATAGTCTCCAGAGGAGAAGGAGGAGAGGGTAGAGTCTCGGATATCTACAAAGTGCTCATGAAGGGGGAAGAGTCCCAGAAGGAGGAACTGAAGCTCAAATGGGAGGAGGAGCTCGGCGGGGAGATGGAGGACGGGCTGTGGGCGGAAGCTCTGAGTAGGGTAAACTCAACCGCAACATGTGCCAGGTTCGGCCTGATTCAATTTAAGGTCATTCACCGGGCCCACGTGACGGTAGCTCGGATGAGCAAATTCTTTGGGGTAGAGGACAAGTGCGCTAGATGCGCGGGAGGACCAGCAAACCATGTTCACATGTTTTGGGCATGTCCTAAGCTTAGGGGGTACTGGGAGGGATTTGCGGGGGTCATGTCCCGGGTGCTGAAAACAAGGGTGGTGATGAGTCCAGAGGTGGCAATTTTCAGGGTTTCGGAAGACCCGGGAGTCCAGGGGGAAAAAGAGGCCAATGTTCTGGCCTTTGCTTCCCTGATAGCCCGGTGGCGAATACTCAAAACCCCCGAAGACCGAACTATGGCTTTCGGACATGTCAAGTTTTCTGGGTGTGGAAAAAATTAAGTTCGCCTTGAAGGGGATCTGTATTGGGGTTCACCCGAAGGTGGCAACCATTCATCGACTTCTTCGCGGGAGTGAACGTCAGCGGGGGGGGGGGGGGGGGGGGGGGGGCGGAGAGAAGAGGGGGGGAGGGGGAGATTAGGGTAGAGAAGGAGGGATAAATAAGCGGGTAGTGTCTAGGGGAGAGGAGCGACATGTGCAGTATGGTTTGATTTAAGTATTGGTTTTACATTGATGTTTGCACATTTCTGTTATCTGTAACTGTTTAAAATGCCAAAGAATACCTCAATAAAATTGTTTGTTAAAAAAAAAAACGTTGTTCATCCCCCCTGAGTCCAAGACCATGTTGCCCTCCCTATTCCTTACTCTCCCAATCTCCCTGGCCGCTTGTCTCTTCCTAAGCTGGTGCGCCAACACCCTGCTCGCCTTTTCCCCATATTCGTAGACCGCCATCTTGCTCTCCTCAACTGCTCCACCGCCCTCCCCATGGTCAACAACTCAAACTGCGTGTCGTTTCCGACGCTCCCTCAGGAGCCCTGTGTCCGGGGCCTCCGCATAACTCCTATCTGTCATAATATACACCAGTATATTATGGTGCAGACACACACACACACACTGATGGACACACAGTGGGACCAATCAGCATACACAACACCGCAGCCAATCACCAGTGAGAGCACACGCACTATAAAGACAGGGGACAGGAGAGTTCCTGCTCATTCTAGTAGCAGCAGAGCTCACAGCCTGCAACACAGACATTCACCATGTGCTGAGTGCATCAGATGGTTAGGACTAGGCAAGGGTCAACAGTTAAAGCTGGTATTACATTTACCCACAGTTCAAGTATGTTAATATAGTTAACCTTATAATAAAATAGAGTTGCGCCACTTCCAGTGTTAGTGACCTGTTTGTGATCCAGAACACCCAACACATCATGGTACAAGGAGTGGATGCACACTAGCACTTCTGAGACCCACCTGCAACTAATCAGCATTCCGGCATCCTGAAGAATGGAGAACATCAACCCGCCGCCGCCGCTCCGCATCGCCGGCAATCTCGGGGTCAATTGGAAGATTTTTAAACAGCGCTTCCAGCTCTTCCTCGAAGCCACGGACAGGGAGAACGCCTCTGACACCAGGAAGATTGCTCTGCTCCTCCCCACAGCCGGACAACACGCCATCCACATCTTCAACTCCCTCACATTCGCAGACGACGAGTACAAGACAAAGTACAAGGCGGTTCTCCTCAAATCCGATACCCACTTCAGCATAGAGGTCACTGAAAGCTTCGACAGATACCTGTTCCAGCAGCGCTTGCAGGGTGAGGACGAGCCTTTGCAATCCTTTTTAACACACCTCCGCATCCTTACGCAGTCCTACGGCCAAGGGCCCACCTCCGACTCCATGATACGCGACCAGATCGTATTTGGTGTTCTGTCGAACCCCCTGCGTCAGCAGCTCCTCAAAATTAAGCAACTCACCCTAGCGACTGCCATCGAGACCTGTGTCCTGCATGAAAATGCCGCCAGCCGGTACTCCCACATACAGGCGGCTGAAACGGCGCGGCAAGGGCCCCACAAGGCGGAACGGGTCCAAACAATTAAACACCTCCAAGACTGCAGCCTGGATGAGGGCGGCCATTTTGCGCGCTTTTCGCGGCCTCCCACGCTTGTACGCGCCAAATGAGGGGACGGTGACGTGGAGGAACGTGATGCGCAGGCGTGCACCACGCAGGACCGCACCACGCATGCGCGGTGATGCAACAAGCGTACTGATGTCACGACGTGCGGCAACTGAGGCTCCACCCATTTAAAGCGGCAATGTCCTGCAAAATCGCGACAATGCCTACGATGTGGCAGACTTGGCCACTATGCTGCCTGCTGTCGAGCAGCTCAGCCTGCCAATTCGAATCGCTTCAGCCAGCCTCACAGGAACATTCGGGCAATTCAACCCACGTTCACCGAGTCCGATTCTGACTTCCCGCCGATCAGTGACACCGAGGACCCAACGGAGTCTTTTCGAGTCGCTGTTAGAACAAAGAACAGGCTGTCCCCGAATCAACACCACCAGCCGCTGTCGGTGCACAGCATTGATCCAGACGACGGGTGGTGTGCCACCCTGACGGTCAACCAGAATTTGTTGCCCACCTCAGAGACTTGACTTATGAGTTTTACAATGTTGGACTCTTTGATCTGTTCTGTTATCCTGTTTCATCGTTCCAGTAGTTTGTATATAATGTTCATTTCGTTGTTGGTGTGACACCCTATTTCTCGGCACCAGGCACCTTCCCATGTAAATAGATTCGCCTCATGTACATAGTCATGTAACTAACACGCACACACATAGTCAGGTACATTCACTACACGATATTTATTGTCACGCAGGCACATGTTCTTTATATAAAAGGGGGATGTCATAATATACACCAGTATATTATGGTGCAGACACACACACACACACTGATGGACATGCAGTGGAACCAATCAGCATACACAACACCGCAGCCAATCACCAGTGTGAGCACACGCTCTATAAAGACAGGGGACAGGAGAGTTCCCGCTCATTCTAGTAGCAGCCAGCTCGGAGCACAGAGCTCACAGCCTGCATCACAGACATTCACCAAGTGCTGAGTGCATCACCAGTTAGGACTAGGCAAGGGTCAACAGTTAAAGCTGGTATTGCATTTACCCACAGTTCAAGTATGTTAATTTAGTTAACCTTATAATAAAATAGAGTTGCACCACTTCCAGTGTTGGTGACCTGTTTGTGATCCAGAACACCCAACACATCACTATCTACTCAAAGTATCTCCTCTACTAATCTCTCCCTCTCTGCTCGTTCCACCTTTTCTCTGTGGGACCGAATTGAAATTAGTTCCCCACTTACAACTGCTTTCAGAACCTCCCAAACCACCGCTGCTGATACCTCACACGTATAATTTGTTTCCAGGTAATTCTGGATGGACTTATTCACCCGCCCGCAGACCGCTTCGTCCGCTAACAACCCCACATCCAGTCTCCAGAGCGGGCACTACCCTCTCTCCTCACTCAACCACAAATCCACCCAATGCGGGGCATGATCAGAGACTGCAATCGCCGAATACTCCGTCCCTGCCACCTTCGGAATTAGCGCCCTACTTAGAACAAAATAAATCAATGCGAGTGTAAACTTTATGGACATGACAAAAAAACGAAAACATCTTCGCCCTCGGCCGCTCGAATCTCCACGGGTCTACACACCCCATCTGCTCCATAAACCCCTCAACTCCTTCACCACGGCAGGCCTCCTTCCAGTCCTGGATTTTGACCAGTCCAGATCGGGATCCATGACCGTGCTAAAGTCCCCCCCCCCCCCCCGTGATCAAGCCATGAGACTCTAGGTCCGGGATCTTGCCTAACACCCGTCTCATAAATCCCACATCTTCCCAGTTCAGAGCATATACGTTTACAAGCACCACCCGTACACCCTCCAGCTTCCCACTCACCATAATATATCTACCCCCCCTTATCTGCCACAATTCTTCCAGCCTCAAACGCCACCCGCTTGCTGATCAATATTGCTACCCCCCAGGTCTTTGAGTCCAGCCCCGAGTGAAACACCTGACCAACCACCCCTTTCTCAATCTCGTCTGATCAATAATCTTTAGGTGTGTCTCCTGAAGCATTGCTACGTCTGCATTGAGCCCCTTTAAATGCGTGAAAACACGAGCCCTTTTGACCGGCACATTCAAACCCCTCACATTCCACGTAATCAGCCTGGACAGGGGGCTGCCACCCACCCCCCCCCCCGCCGACTTGCAATAACCTTTCTTTGGCCAGCCCAGAGCCCGCGCCCTCCCTCTTCCCCGAGTTCCTCCACGCCCTCGACCTCCCGTTTGTTCCCCGATAATAGTTCGTCCCCTGTCAGCGAAGCAGCCTCCCCCCTCTCCCCCCCCCCCTCCATAACAGCCCCAAAACCTAATCCCCCAGGTCAAGCACCATCTTGGCACATGTGCACCCCCCACCATGCTTCCGAGAGTCAGCTGACCCATGCTGACCCCGACAGCCCCGCCCTTGGTGCCAAACAGTCTGGCTCCCTATTGTTCGAACCCCTCTCCCGACATGCATAAACCATTAAAAAACATTGCAGTCCCCAGGAAGTAAACAACCTCAAGTAAAAGAAATTAACATAAACCAATGCAGAAACAATCGCTTGAAACCAGACCCAACCTCCCACAGAATAGCACCAACTTCGGGGACCCCTCCCCCCTCCGCATCCAATCTCTGCAAAAACAAAGCACCCTCAAACCACCACCCCAGCCCAATACTTAACCCAGAACCACATACAGTCTTATTTGAACCGATACAAGAATTACAAAAATTACAAACCGCCGCCTCATAACTCCTTCAAGATGTAAGTGTCCTTTAAGACGCTTCCAACTTCTTTTCTTTGATAAAAGACCATACATCATCCGGTGCCTGGTAGTAAAAGTGCCTGTCTTCGTGCGTAACCCACAACCACGCTGGATACAGCATCCTGAATTTCACCCCCTTGAAGAGGATCGCCTTCACCCGGTTAAACTCAGCACATCTCTTGGCCAGCTCCGCTACCAGGTCCTGGTAGATGCGCACCTCGCTGTTCTCCCATCTGCTGCTCCGCTCCTTCTTGGCCCACCGCAAGACAAATTCTTTGTCCGAAAAACGGTGGAAACGCACCACCATGGCCCTCGGCGGGTCATTCGCCTTAGGCGTCCTTGTGAGGGCTCGATATGCTCTGCCCACTTCCAGGGGCCGAGAAAACTCCCCGGGCCCCATCAGCGTCTCCAGCATGCTCGCCACATATGCTCCCGCGTTCGACCCCTCAATTCCTTCGGGGAGGCCAACGATCCTAAAGTTCTGCCTCCTGGACCTGTTCTCCAGGTCCTCCAACTTCTCCTGCATTCTCTTGTGGCGCTCATCCAACACCTCCACCTTATGCTCCAGCACGGTTAGATCGTCCTCCTGGCTAGATAACTTCAGCTCAATTTCTTGTATCGCTTTCCCTTGGGCCGCCTGTTTCAAAACCACTTGATCGATCGCAGCCTTGATCGGGTCCAGCTTTTCCTTTTTCAGCTCAGAGAAACAGTCCTTAAAGAACTTCATCTGTTGCTCCTTAGACCACTGAGCCACCGCTCCCTGGTCCTGACCCCCCTCCATGCTGCGCCGCGGTCCCAGCTCCAACTGCTTCACTCTATCCGGGCTGAGTCTTTCACACAGCCACTTCTAGTCCAATTAGCCATACATCGGAGGGGGAATCCTTAATATTGTCCACTACACCGATCTATCCCCTAAAGTCCGAGAAAAGTCGGGAAAAAAGGTCCGAAAGTCTGTTTCAGTCGGGAGCTATCGAATGTGGAACCGACTCCTCCATGGTCGCCACCGGAGGTCCCTCCCGAAGGCTTTCAGACACATACCATCGAGCTGACCCAGTCAGTCGGTTCGGTTACCTTGGAAATGATACCCTGTTGCTGAAGATCCTTGAGTTGTGCCTTCAGGCGCTCCCTCAGCGGAGCCGGGACCCGGCATGGTGCGTGGACCACTGGTTTGGTATCAGGTCGTAGCAGAATCTTGTATCGATATGGCAGCGTGCCCATCCCATCAAACACATCCGGATATTGAGCGAGGATGTCGTCAATGCCAGCCTGAAGATCCACATTGGAGGATGTCGTTGTGTAAACCCGCTGCACGAGGTTCAGCTGCTTGCAGGCATGCGCGCCAAGTAGGGATGCCCTGTCTGGCTTGACAATTTCAAAATGTAACCGTGCATGGGTGCTCCGGTTGGAGACGAGTAGATGGCAGGATCGCAGTGCCGTGATGGCATTTCCGTTGTAGTCCAGGAGCCTGCAGGCTGCTGGAAGTACCTGGGGGGGCTTCTTGATGCGTTTGAAATCTGCCTGTGAGAGGAGGTTGGCAGAAGCACCTGTATCCAGCTTAAACTCGATGGCGCAGTGGTTGACCTGAATCACCGCCACAGGGCTACTTCGTGGTGGTATGCCAGGCCCGTGCGGTCGCCGCGGTCTCCGGTGGCGAATGCAGACCGCCACCACAAATCTCTCCACGGTTCCCGCACGGCCAGCGGGCGCCGCCATCTTCCTCCTCCAGGGCCACGAGCGGCCCCCGGGCGCCGCCATCTTGTCCCGCTGACGTCACGTTTGATGGATGGGCGCCGCCATTTTGTGCATCCCCAGCCATGTGCGACCAATGGGAGCCGCCATCTTGGATGGACTCCCAGGACCCCAGCTCGGCTGACCGCACACCGCCCGAAGAGAACACTCAACTGCTGCGATTAGCCTCAGTGACCCTGGACCAGTCCCGGCCTCGAAAACTCTCAACTGCTACAACAACAGTACTAATCAACGGGCACGAGACGTCCTGCTTAATCGACTCTGGGAGCACGGAGAGCTTCATACACCCCGACACGGTAAGGCGCTGTTCTCTCCTCGTCCATCCCGTTAATCAAAAAATTTCCCTGGCCTCCGGTTCCCACTCAGTCGAGATAAAGGGGTTTTGTGTAGCAAACCTCACAGTCCAGGGTAGGGAGTTTAAAAATTACGGGCTCTACGTCCTTCCCCACCTCTGCGCGGCCACACTCCTAGGTTTTGACTTCCAGTGTAATCTCCAAAGCCTAACTTTCAAATTCGGCAGTCCTATACCCCACCCCCCCCCTCACTATCTGCTGCCTCGCGACTCTCAAGGTCGATCCGCCTTGCCTGTTTGCGAACCTCACCCCGGATTGCAAACCCGTCGCCACCAGGAGCAGACAGTACAGTGCCCAGGATCGGATCTTTATTAGGTCAGAGGTCCAAAGGCTACTGAGGGAAGGAGTCATTGAAGCTAGCAACAGTCCCTGGAGAGCTCAAGTAGTGGTGGTAAAGACCGGGGAGAAGCATAGGATGGTCATCGACTACAGTCAGATCATCAACAGGTTTACGCAGCTGGATGCGTACCCTCTCCCCCGCATATCCGACCTGGTAAACAGGATCGCGCATTACAAGGTCTTCTCCACGGTGGATCTTAAGTCCGCCTACCACCAGCTCCTCATCCACACTAGTCACCACAAATACACTGCCTTCGAGGCAGATGGGCGGCTCTACCACTTCTTAAGGTTTCCCTTTGGTGTCACTAACGGGGTCTCGGTCTTCCAGCGCGAGAATGGTTGACGGGTACGGTTAACGGGCAACATTCTCGTATCTCGATAATGTCACCATCTGCGGTCATGACCAGCAGGACCAAAACACCAACCTCCGAAAATTCCTCCAGACCGCAAAGATTCTTAACCTTACGTATAACAAGGATAAATGCGTGTTTAGCACCGACTGACTAGCCATCCTCGTCTACCTAGTGCGAAATGGAGTTATACGCCCCGACCCTGAACGCATGCGCCCCCTTATGGAGTTCCCCCTCCCTCACTGCTCCAAGGCCCTGAAGCGCTGCCTAGGGTTTTTCTCTTACTATGCCCAATGGGTCCCCGACTATACTGACAAGGCCCGTCCCCTGATCCAATCCACAGACTTTCCCCTGTTGATAGAGGCCCGCCAGTCCTTCAGCCGCATCAAAGCAGACATTGCAAAGGCCACGATGCACGCCATCGACGAGTCCCTCCCCTTCCAGGTCGAGAGCGACGCATCTGACATAGCTCTGGCGGCTACCCTCAACCAAGAGGGCAGACCCGTGGCCTTCTTCTCACGTACCCTCCATGCTTCCAAAATCCGCCACTCCTCAGTCGAAAAGGAGGCCCAGGCCATAGTAGAAGCTGTGCGACATTGGAGGCATTACCTGGCCGGCAGGAGATTCACTCTCCTCACTGACCAACAGTCGGTTGCTTTCATGTTCGATAATGCGCAGCAGGGCAAGATAAAAAACGATAAGATCTTGCGGTGGAGGATCGAACTCTCCACCTACAACTACGAGATCTTGTATCGTCCCGGGAAGCTAAACGAGCCTCCTGATGCCCTGTCCCGTGGCACATGTGCCAACGCACAAGTGGACCGCCTCCGAGCCCTCCATGAGGATCTCTGCCACCCGCGGGTCACTCGCTTTTTCCATTTAATCAAGACCCGCAACCTGCCCTACTCCATCGAGGAGGTCAGGACAGCCACTAGGGACTGCCAAATCTGCGCGGAGTGCAAACCGCACTTCTACCGACCAGAGAAAGTGCACCTGATAAAGGCTTCCTGTCCCTTTGAACGTCTCAGCATGGACTTCAAAGGCCCCCTCCCCTCCACCGACCGCCACACGTACTTCCTGAATGTGATTGACGAGTACTCCCGGTTCCCATTCACCATCCCCTGCCCCGACATGACCGCAACCACCGTCATCAAGGCCCTCCTTAGCAACTTTGCACTGTTCGGGTTCCCCGCTTACATACATAGTGATAGGGGGTCCTCCTTTATGAGCGACGAGCTGCATCAATTTCTGCTCACCAAGGGCATCGCCTCGAGCAGGACTACCAGTTACAACCCCCGGGGTAACGGACAGGTAGAGAGGGAGAACGGAACGGTCTGGAAGACCATCCTGCTGGCCCTACGGTCCAGGAATCTCCCAGTCTCCCGCTGGCAGGAAGACCGCCCGGATGCCCTCCACTCCATCCAATCACTGCTTTGTCCCACGACCAACCAAACACCTCACGAACGTCTCCTTGTCTTCCCCAGGAAGTCCTCCTCTGTGACCTCACTCCCGACCTGGCTGGCAGCTCCCGGACCCATCCTGCTCCGGAAACACGTGCGGGCACACAAGTCGGACCCGTTAGTTGAGGGGATCCATCTTCTCCACGCTAACCCCCAGTGCGCCTACGTCACATACCCCGACGGCTGACAAGATACGGTCTCCCTACGGGACCTGGCGCCCGCCGGAACCCCACGCACATCCCAGCCACCAGTCCCATCCTCCCTCCCACCGGTGCACTTTGCAGGAGGATCGGTCCTTCCGCCGGCCCCGTTTAGGCCCCCCACACACCGACGCATCCCGCAGACGCTCCTTTCCCAGGTCAACCGTTTTCCCCACTAGCACCGTCTCTGGGTGTTGAAGCTACCACAGAGATCGAGGCCACGCTTCCGGAGTCACAGACGCCCGAGCCTCCACCGGCGTCACCACCAAAGCTTTGACGATCACAGAGGACGACCAGGGCCCCTGATCGACTGATTGCTTCATTTTAAAGTGTATAGTTAATTGTGAATCTGTAAATAGTTACAAAACGCTGTACGGAAGTATTACGGTCCCTCCATAACTATAATTTCTACCACGTTACCATGTTGTAATCTCAAGCCACCACCCCCGCCGGACTCTTTTTGAACAGGGGGTGAATGTGGTAGTCTGTGTAGAGGTATTATGGTACCTGGTAATGCTGTAACACCATTGGTAGATATTGTATGTTTCCTATTGGTCATGCTGTATGGTAGCTCTGCCCTGAAAGGCGGGGTAAAAGAGCCCGTGCCGCCCCAGCAGCCTTCTTTCTGTACCTGAGCTGCTGGGGGAAACATCTAGCTTATTAAAGCCTTCAGTTGGACTACAACCTCGCTTTAGTGGGCATTGATCGTGCATCAACTTGGTTGCATGGTGTATCGAAAACAACCTCTCTCTAAATGCTTGGAAAGACCAAGGAACTGATCATCGACTTCAGGAAACGTTGCAGGACACATACCACTGTCTGCATCAATGGCTCCGAAGTGGAGATGGTCGATAGGCAGCACAGTAGCATTGTGGATAGCACAATTGCTTCACAGCTCCAGGGTCCCAGGTTCGATTCCGGCTTGGGTCACTGTCTGTGCGGAGTCTGCACATCCTCCCCGTGTGTGCGTGGGTTTCCTCCGGGTGCTCCGGTTTCTTCCCACAGTCCAAAGATGTGCAGGTTGGGTGGATTGGTCATGATAAATTGCCCTTAGTGTCCAAAATTGCCCTTAGTGTTGGGTGGGGTTACTGGGTTATGGGGATAGGGTGAAGGTGTTGACCTTGGGTAGGGTGCTCTTTCCAAGAGCCGGTGCAGACGAGATGGGCCGAATGGCCTCCTTCTGCACTGTAAATTCTACGATAGTTTTAAGTTCCTGGGGGTCACCATCACCAACAGTCTGTCCTGGTCCACTCACGTTGATGCAACAGTCAAGAAAGCCCAACAACGTCTCTACTTCCTACGGAAGCTGAAGAAATTCGGCATGCCTGCATCAACTCTCACAAACTATTCCAGATGTGTCACAGAGAGCATCCTATCCGGCTGTATCACAGCTTGGTATGGCAACTGCTCGGCCCAAGATCGCAAGAAACTCATGTGGTGAAATCATCCCAACGCATCACACAAGCTTGCCATCCTCCCATTGATTCCGTATACACCTCCCGCTGCCTCAGGAAGGCAGACAGCGTTATCAGAGGCCCCTCCCACCCAGGCTTTGCCCTCTTCCAGACCCTTCCATCGGGCAGAAGGCACAGAAGTCTGAAGACCCGCACATCCAGACATAGGAACAGCTTCTTCCCCACAGCTACAAGACTCCTCAACGACTCCCCCTCGGACTGATCTGTTCCCTGTAAGAACGCTATTCATGATGCCCTATGCTGCTCTTGTTTGGCCTTGATCCACCCTGTAACCAATCACTATTTGTTGGTGTGCCATTTGTCAATGTACTCTTGATTATTCTTTTGTCTACTAAATATGTACTGTGTACATTCCCTTGGCAGCAGAAAAATACTTTTCACTGTACTTTGGTGTGACAATAAATAAAAAGCAAATATAAAATATCAAATCAATGTGCAGGTTAGGTGGATTGGCCCGAAAAACACATGGCTGGCCCATCAGTGTATCCCACTTAGTTTATTTAATATAAAATAGTGGGTGACATTTTCTGTTTGGGAGACTATGGGTTGGGTTCTCCGATTTTGCAGTTAAGTGCCAACGCTGGCGTGGGAAGTGTGGTGTTTTATGACGCCAAATTCGGCGTCGAACCCTTACCGATTCTGGGACCGGTGAGGGATTAGCCGCTGTGCCGGGTAAAACTCCCGGCTCCCGCACCACAAACAGCCGGAGAATGGCCGGGGCCATGACCATGCATGAGCAGGGTGCCGACCTGCAGTGGTCGCACCGTACACCATGCCGCCGGCCATACAAGGACCTGAGATGCCAAATACAGCCCCACAGGACAACCCCTGGCCACCCCCTGGCCACACCCCACCAGTCCCCCAGCCCACACAGAAGCCACCCCAGCCAGCAGCACGCTTCCAGCCAAGTGTGGCGGCGCTGGTCACAGTCCACGGCAGCCGTGCCGGGTCCCCAACTGCTCAGACCACACGTCAATCACGCAGTTGGGAACTCGGCCCATGGGGGGGCGGAGAATCGTGGGAGGGCCTGTCGGTTACGCACCAACGCCGTTCCAACGGCATGCGACGCAAGTCGCGATGACACCATTTCGGAGGGGGCGGAGAATCAAAAACCGGCGTCAAACCAGCACCACCCCTGATTTGGGCCTCGGATTACGATATCGGCGTTGGGAAACGGAGAATCCCTCCCTATGTTCTCCTGCTGGAGGAGAAATGCTACTGATTTACGTTCTCCCTGGAAGCGCAAATCGGGAAGCAATTCAGTATCCCTTGTCATGCAAATTCATGCAAGGCGAGCAATGTGAAGGATTCCCATGGGAATCCCACTATCGGACCTCCATTTTGATCGGACAGTCCGATAATGAAGTTCTGCACCGCCACACCCAGCCCCACACTGCAAATCAGCCCCCATCCCACCCCCCTGGCACTGCAACGCAACCCTCCACACCTGGACTGCTTGGGTGCCCCCCTTCCTCCAAGTACTTGAGTGACCTGACCGCCACGTGGAACTCCCTAACTAGGGAGGCCCCCCCCCCAGGGATCCACCTAATTGGGAGAGCCTCCCCCCCATAGGGACCCCATAAGGAGACCCCCCAGGCATCTCCTTAATAAGGAAACCCTCCCAGGGACCCATGAACAAGAAGACCACCCAGGGATCCCCTTAATAGGGAGAGCTCCCCCTCGGACCCCATGAATTAGGAGATTCCCCAGGGATCCCCTGAATAGGAAGGTCCTCCCTTGAATAGGGAGAAAACTACAGGGATCCCTTTAATAGGGAGACACTCCCAGGGACATCATGAATAGAGAGACCCCGCCCTCCAGGGGCCCCCAAAATAGGAAACTTCCCACAAGGACCCCTATATAACCAGACCCCCTACAAAACAACCCTGACTAAAGGGACACCCACGGGGACCCGATTGACGAAAGGGACCACCCCCTCCCAAAGACACTCCCTCCCAGAATGAGTCCCCTGTCTGGAAGTTAGAGTCCAGAAAGAGGCAGTGAATAAAAAATAAACTGTAACACTTACCTGGAAGCTCCATCTGTCCATTTCTGTAAGTATCCTGTAGCTGCAAGCCATTCATTAATTTCCAGTAGTTGGCTGTGACTGGCAGCTTCCACAAAACATATGCAGCCTTGATTCATTCATCTCCCTTCACAAATGAGACACTCTCAGTGCTGAAACCCCAACGTTTACAAACTTCAAAGAGTGGTAAGTGCACACTGAGTTATTGGAATGCACTTTGTGATTGCAATGCACAAACCAAACAATCGGTACGCTTTGGTCAATTGCATACACTAAAGGCAAGTTCCATGTTTGCTTGCCACCTGTTGCAAGATCTACCAACTTTACCATCATTCCGACAAGGCAAATTTGGATCAACAAAGCCATTATTCATACATGTGTTTACAAGTGAAGAAGTGCTGATCGATATGTGAATTTTCTTGGCTTCGGCCTTCGCATCCTTGGGGAGTTGAGTGGGGCGATCTCTTGGGGGGGGAAATCTGAGGCCCAAAATGAAGCTAAGCACAGGGCCCATGAACTGTAAATCTGCCACTGTTTAGAGGTATTTAAGGGCCAGTCAGTATAGATTTCTGTAAGACATTTTATGCTCAAGAAACATTATAAGTTTTCTTAAAACAAATGACGGAGAGTAGATAAAAGAAATGCAATGGATATAAACTTTCATAAAGCATTTGGTGAGGTATCACATAAGAGGTTTATGGCAAAGTTATTGTGCATACATTTAGACAGGTGCAGATAGATGGTTGAAGAACACGAAGCAGATGGTAGGAATGCAAGTGAACCTGCATTTCTGCAAAGGATTTTTCAAATTTTTTGAGTATCCCAAAATAATTCACAGTCAATGTGATAGTTTAAAAATATATTGGCTGTTGAAAATCTGGCAGCCAATTCACGTGTAGCAAGGTCCCAAAAATAACGATGGGATAAATGACCAGTTGCCCTGATTTGATTGAGGGATAAATGCTTGTGGGATACCAGGAGAACTCCACTTGAATAGATGAACTGAAACTCTATTTAACATTTCATTCAGTGACAGCAGGCTGAACGTTTGCCACAGAGACAGGAGACAGGAACCAGGTCTGTTTTTGGATCCCAATCCGGCTTCCAATGGGAAAGTGATTGAAGTTCAGAATTTCATGGGGATGAGCTAGCTCTTCATTGAAATAGGATTGGGTTCCCTCTCCAGTCGACGGCAGTGGGGGTGGGAATGGAAGATGAAGTATGGGACTCACTTTGACACACCACTGCAGCCACCATTGGGGTTGTCTGAGAGAGAAATGAAATGAAATGAAATGAAATGAAAATTGCTTATTGTCACAAGTAGGCTTGAATGAAGTTACTGTGAAAAGCCCCTAGTCGCCACTTTCCGGCGCCTGTTCGGGGAGGCTGTTACGGGAATTGAACCGTGCTGCTGGCCTGCCTTGGTCTGCTCTCAAAGCCAGAAATTTAGCCCTGTGCTAAACAGAGATCTGCACAGCACAATTAGGAAGTGAGAAATCAGAGGGGAGCCAGAGGGCAGCACCCACGACAGGGCTGACCTGGATCTGATATTGGAAGCCGTGAAGTAGAGGATGGAGGTGCTTTCCCAGAGGGTGGGGGGGGGGGGGGGCGAGGTTAGGATGCGCAGGAGGATGCCACTTCTCTGCCCAGCACCACCTCCCTTTGCCTGAAAGCTCTCCTCCTCTCTAACATCCTACCCATTCTTCTGCCTGACTCAGCCATTTCCTTCCAGGGTCTCACCATCCTCAAGGTCCACACCACTGTGGAAGGCCATGTTATGGAGAAGCAGCAGACCACCACAATGACCAACACTCTTGCAGTAGGGTTTCGGAGGGCAACAGCCACTGAGATTACACCTAAACAAGTCTGATTACCTGCACACAGTCCTAGCGAGTAGGTGGCATTAGTTATCATCGAATCATAGAATCCCTGTAGTGCAGAAGGAACCCATTCGGCCTTTGAGTCTACACTGACCCACTGAAAGAGCACCCGACCTAGGCTCACTCCCCAGCCCTATCCTGCAGACCCTGCCTAACCGTTTTGGACACTGAGGGTCAATTTATCATGGCCAGTCCACCTAATATACACATATTTGACTGTGGGAAGAAACTGGAGCACCCGGAGGAAACCGAAGCAGACACAGGGGGAATGTGCGAACTTGACACCCTCACTCAAGGTTGAATTAATACCAGGTCCCTGGTGCGGTGAGGCAATAGTGTTAACCACTGTGCCACCCTGCCACCCGATATACAACATCTCTGTTTCTTACTGGGACTCCTGCAGAAAAGTGAGAATCCATCCAGGCACCTTGCAGGTTGGAGTGAAGATCTGAGGCAGCTGAGACTAAAGGAATATGAAGGAGTCATAGCGGCTGTGAAGAAAGTGACGCATGCATGAAGGGTCGCTTGTTGTGATCACAGTCTGGAGGAGCTTGAGGGATTTGGAGCTCCTCCTGTTGATGCATCTCACTGGCCAATCACTAAGATGAGCACACGAGTGCAACTGATGATGTCCTGTACGTGGGGAAATCTAGCAAGGGTGGCAAAACCCAGCATCTTCTGTCTATGCGAGACAGTGATGTACAGCTATTTTTCAATGTCACTAAAGTCCAGAGCTAATCCTCAGAAAGAGCCAGAAATGAAGATCACTGTCAGGACATGGCAACCCATGCTGCAAGGTTCAAGATCTTGAACAACAAGGGCACAGATGTCAGTGACAATCTGCTTGGAGTGTTGCAGTTTCTAGCGCCTGGTTCTCTATCCTCTCCAGGAAGCTTTGTGTTCGGTGGTAGATCCTCTTGCCAATGTTATTTATCTAGATTTTCAAAAGGCCTTCAACAAAATACCACATAATAGACAAATGTATAAGATCAGAGAATGCAGATTCAGGGACAAGGAGCAAAATGGATAGCGAATTATCTGCAAGGCAAAAAGAGAGCAGGGTAAAGGGTATTTATTCAGAGTGGCAGAAAGTGGAAAGTGTGGCTCGTATCATTTCCAGGATGTCATGTTTAAAATTTGCATTAACGATTTAGCCTTTGGAAACAAAAACACAATTTCCAAATTTGCAGCTAACTTCAAATTGCTGGAGATTGTCAACACTGATGGGGACTGCAACAAATTACAAGAAGAAATAACAAACTTTCAGAATAATTTTCAACATTGATGAATGTGAGGTATTACATTTTGGCAAGAAAAATAAAGAAGTTGCATGTTACATAGAAAACCTGCAAAAAACATGGTGTAGAGGAGCAATGGGACCTCAAAGTACAAATACACAAAACAACAAAGTGAAATAGAGAATAACAAGATCATAAAAAAGCAAACATAGCCACGGGGCTTATGTACAGAGGGGTAGAATTGAATAGGGAAGAAGTCACACTGACCTTTGATCGGACCACTTCTGAGTACTGTGTATAATGTTCTTGTCAGATGGCCTGATTTATATTACATGAACACTTGTAGCTAAAGCTATAAACGATTTATTAACATTAGCTATGGGTAAACTATATACAAAACAACAGATGAATAATAGTATGATCAAGCACAAGCGATCTCTCTCCAGTTCTCTCCAGCCAGTCTGAGGGGTCACCTGACTCTTATATTAATGCGACTCCTAGTGGTCAGTCGGTGAATTACAACACAACCATGATACCACTACACCGTGGACAAAAGAACATAAGAAATAGGAGCAGGAGTAGACCACATGGTCCATCAAACCTGTTCCACCATTCAATATGATCACGGCAACGCCCACAATGTTTAATTCTCTGAGATCACAAATCTGTCTATCCCAGCCTTGAATATATTCAACATTGGGGCATTCACAATCCTCTGGGGCAGAAAGTTCCACCCTTTGAGTGAAGAAATGTCTCCCCATCTCAGTTCTAAATCATCAGTCCCTTATCCTAAGACTGTGCCCCTATTTTGTTATATTCTCCCGCCAGGAACAATCTCTCAGTATCCACCATGTGAAGCCCCTTCAGGATTCTGCTGGTTTCAATGAAATCACATCCCATTCTTCTAAGACCCAGGGACGATAAGCCCAATTTACTCAGCCTCTTAACCCAGGGACCAAATTAGTGAATCTTGGCTGTACTGCCTCTGTTATGTGTCTTTATTACTGCAAGGAGAAAGATTATTGAGGTACCCACACTCTGGATCCTTGTAAAACACGATGAGAGGTTTATTAAGGGTATTGCTCAATACAATCAAGATGGTGATCTGCTCAAAGCCCATGCAAATGCTCTGTTGACATCACTACACATCACATGATGCAGAATCAGCAAGAATGTATTCTCTAATTCATAACACACCTCCCCCTTTACTTCATTAGTGCAATGGCAACAATTAACATTTATACAAGAGATTCCATGATATATTATTTCAACATCTATATACACAATTCAATAAGACAGTCTCTGTGGTGGATATTTATTCCTTTTGGGTAGAATTCAGCATTCATAGAATCATAGAATCCCTACAGTCCAGGAGGAGGCCACTTGGTCCATCAAGTCTGCACTGGCCCCCAGAAAGAGCACCATGTGTGCTGACAAATCAATGAACATCTTTGCAATTTACCAGCTGCCAAAAAATAGCCCAAAGATTGTAATCATGGGTCAATGATCTATCGAAAAGGTAAAATGATGCCCATAAAGGTAATAGTAGAACTTTCGAAAATGATGTTCAAAGCTTTTCTTTCCAGCTGAGCGTAATTTATTTCTGTGCTTGTAAGAGTGTGTGAAGTAAATGCTATCGGCTGTTCTGCTGAAGGCATAATGTGTGAAACGACTGCAACAACCCCATTGGGCGAGACATCACAAGCAAGTTGCAACTTCATCTCAGGATTATAATGAACCAACAGCTCTGACTTCTGTAAAGTTTCTTTCACTTCATTGTTTGCATTTTCACATTGTTCTGACCAGTGCTATGCCTGTTGATACATAGCAACATATGTAAAGGCTTCAATCGTGTTGCTACATTCGGCACAAATTTACCATAATAATTGATCAATCCTAAAAATCAACATTAATTGTGTCTCATTTTGAGGACGTGGTGCTTCTAAGATTGCTGACATTTTCTTCGGTTCTTTGGGTAAACAATCTTTAATGTTAATATGACCAATGTAATTTATGGATGACAAGGAAATAGTCACACTTTTCCTTCTTAACTCTCAGGTTGTGGCTCTGTAATCACTTCAGGGTAGTTTCCAAATTCTCCAAGTGTCCCTGTTCACTTGAACCGGTGATGAGTATGTCATCTAATTAACATTGCACTCCATCCAATCCACTGAGAATCTGATCCATGGATCTTTAAAAAAGAGCAGGCACAGGTGTTATTCCAAAAGAAAGTCTTCTGTCATGAAACAGACCTTTGTGCGTCACTATGGTTAGGGTTAGCCTGACCCTAACCCTGTGATTCAGCAGCCACATTCATCTGCAGATATGCCCGTGAAAGATTAATTTTACTGAACTTCTGTCCTCCAGAAAGTCCAGCAAACAAGTCTTCATTCAGTAGCAGTGGAGAATGATCTATGCACAAAACTGGGTTAATAGTAGTTTTAAAATCTCCGCAAATTCTCACTGAATGATTGGTGTTTTAATAGAGGAATGATTGGTGTTGCCCAATTATTTGTAACAACAGGTTCAATTACTCCTGTCCTTACTAATCTGTCTAGTTTTTCAACTTTAGAACTGATGGCATACGGTACGGTTCTAGCTTTGAAACATTTGGGTGTGCTGTCTGGCTTGATTTTAGGTGTAGCTCAACTCCAGTTACAGAGCCTCGCGTATCTTTGAACACCTTCTCTAACTTCTTCAGAAGTCACTGATAGTTACTCTTTGAACCTACCAATTAATTGACTGTTTCCCAGTTAAGCCCAATCTTAGTGGACCCTGCTCTGTCAAACAGAGCAGGATAACGTGAAGAGGCAACACGTAAGATTTGAACCTAACCTGACTGACACTGGTAACATTTCAAACAGGTTGGAGTAGGGCAATGGGAAGACCATCCTGCCTGCCAACCCACCAGTGTAAAACTCTGCCCAAATATGCCCTCTGCACATAGTGACTCAAGTTTTTAACCAGCTCAAATAGTGCACAATTCATGCCCTCTGATAAATTGTGCATGGTAGCCAATGAGGTAAAAGCAGTCCCTTTGTGGCCTCATTGACTTACAAGCTCTTAGGATAGAAGATTCACCTGATCTGGGGCTGGATTCTCTGCTGCCCACTGCTGGTAGCTCTCACTTCCCTTTTTTCTCTATAGAAAGCACTTAACTATCTTTCATGTAGTTAAAATGCTGTCATTCAAAGCTTGATATTCATAAAATTGCAGTTAATTCCACAGCTGACTACTTAAAATTCACTCAAGCGTGAAGGGAAATGAGATTGAACAATCCAGGCAGCAGGCTGTGTGTGGAAGCTGTCAGTCACAGCATAGTAAAATCAATTTCACATTGATATAAATGAAAGTCTTGCAGATCAAAGATTTGAGGGGGTATAAACCCAGCTGATGTGATTTTCTCTTTCTATTAATTTACAGGTTTTGCTTCCTCTGCCTGAGCCAGCAGATGTATTGCGCAGGTGAGTTTCAGAGACAGACTGTCTTTGTCTTGACTGCTCTCTAGCTTCCATGCAGGGGCCTCTTTCATGGCAAGATTCCAGGCATGGGTCTCTGGAATGGGGGGCTTCCAGGCAGGACCTCTGGAATGGGAGGCTTCCATGCAGGGGCCTCTGTAATGGGGGAATCCAGGTAGAGGTCTCTTTAATGGGGGGCTTTCAGTCAGGGACATCTCTAATGGGGGGCCTCCTGGCAAGGGTCCCTGTCATGCAGGGCTTCCAGGCATTGTCTCTGTAATGGGGGGCTTCCAGACAGGGGTTCCTGTAAAGAAGGGCTTCCAGGCAGGGGACACTGTAATAGGGGGCTTCCAGACAGGGTCTCTCTTATGAAATGTGTCTGGTGAGGTCTCTGTTGTGGCGGTTTCTGGTAGGGGGCCGGTGGGAGGGGGGGGGGGGTGTCAGATTACCCTAGTACTGTAGCGGCCGTGACCCAGAAAGTCCGGTGTTGGGGGGGGGGGCAGATTACCATTGGAGGAGTGATGGGGCCCAGCCGTCGGATCTGGATATTGGGCCGCCGCTCAACATAACAGCCCGATAGTGGAGTTCATGAAAAAATCCCTAGCAATCCCCGCTATGCAAAAATTTGCATGGTAACGGAGAGGGAATTACCTCTGGTTTGCACTCCCAGCGCAAGCACAAATCACTGACGATTCACCTCCGGCCGGAGAACAGTCTCCCCAATGGAGAATTATGGCCCTGAAGTGCTATTTTTTATAGTTTCATTTTTTTATGGGATGTGGGCTTCTTTGGCGAGACCAGTATTTGTAGCCCGTCACTAATTTCCCTTGAGAAGGTGGTGGTGAACTGCCTTCTTGAACCTCTGCAGTCTCTGTGGTGTAGGTGCACCCACAGTGCTGTTAGGGAGGGAGTTCCAGGATTTTGATCCAGCAATAGTGAAGGAACAGTGATAGATTTCCAAGTCAGGTTGGTGAGTGATTTGGAGGGGAACTTCCAGGTGATGGTGTTCCAATGTATCTTCCGCCCTTGTCCTTCTAGATGGTAGTGGTCTTGGGTTTGGAAGGTGCTGCCTAAGGAGCCTTGGTGAGTTTCTGCAGTGCATCTTGTAGATGGTACACGCGGCTGCTATTGTGCATTGGCGGTGGAAGGAGTGAATGCTCGTAGAGGGGTGCCAAACAAGTGGGCTGCTTTGACCTGGATCATGTCATGGTTCTTGAGTGTTGTTGGAGCTTCACTCATCCAGGCAAGTGGAGAGTATTTTATTACACTTGTGCATTGTCGATGGCGGCAAGCATTGGCGAGGCAGAAGGTGAGTTACTCGCTGCAGGATTCCTAGCCTCTGACCTGCTATTGTACCCACAGTATTAATATGGCTATTCCAGTTCAGTTTCTGGTCAATGGTAATGCCAGGATGTTGATAGTGGGAGATTCAGTGATGGGCGATTGTTTGATTTTCTCTTATTACAAATGGCCAATGCCTGGCACTTGTGTGGGATGACTGCTCTCCCCCAAAATGATCTTGTCTCTTTACATAAACCAACTGCCTTCTCATTCTCAGTTGCTCTTCCAATGCTTCCTATGGATCTTGCCAATTCCTCCCCAGACTCAAAACAAATGACACCTCATGGCCATTCAACCCTTCAAGCCTCTGCCGTCTCTTTGAAAGCTTTTCAATTGGCCCTACTCCCCTGCTCTTTCACTAGAGCCCTGAAACTTGTTTGTTTTTTAAGGAAACTCATTACAGATTTAATCCTTACCTTCTGTGTTGGCTCCAGTACGCTTTCAAGAACTGATCACTCTTCCTCAGGATCAATGCTATATTGTTGGAAAAGAAAGCTGTCATGTCCATTCAAAGACTTTCGAACTTTAATGTTGCAATCGATGAAGCATGAGTGGTAACTTTGTGATCCAATGTTCACTTCAGTCAGCCATGCTTGCAATCAGCAAATCAGAAACAATATGGCCGTATATTTCCGTTCGTTCCTGCTGGCGGGATCTTCTGCTCTTGCCCACGGCGAACCCCTGCTGCTATTTACCAGTGGCAGTGGGGGGAGCAGGGGGAGGGGGGTTGCATCCAACGGGGAACCCCACTGACAACATCTGAACCAGATGAACCCACCAGTAGCCAATGATGGGCCCCCCACGCGAAACACGCTGCAGGGAGTGTGGAAATTCCGGCCCTATATTTCCATAATTATGATACCCTGTATAGTACCCTTCAAGACTTCAGTAAATAATACAGAGAAGGAGGTGCTGGAACTCTGAAAGGGCAACAAGGTATATAAATCCCCAGGACCTGATGAAATGTATCCCAGGACATTGTGGGAGGCTAGGGAGGAAATTGTTGTCCCCTAGCAGAGATATTTGAATCGTCGACAGCCAGAGGTGAGGTGCCTGAAGATTGGAGAGTCGCAAATGTTGTGCATCTTTTTAAGAAGGGCCGCAGGGAAATGCCTGGGAACAACAGATCGGTGAGCCTAGTGTCTGTGGTGGGTAAGTTGTTGGAAGGTATTCTGAGTGATAGGATCTACAGGCATTTAGAGAGGCAAAGAATGAATAGGGACAGTCAGCCTGGCTTTGTGAGTGGAAAATCATGGGCAAAATTCTCCGTTATCAGCGGAAAGTCCGCCGATCGGCGCAAAAAACGGCGCAAATCCGACTTGCGTCACGTCGGAAAAATGGGTCGAAAGTCTCCGGCCCGAAATGGGCTAGCAGCGACGTAACGGGATCCGCCTTTGCGCAGTGGTTCACGCCGTGCAGCGTCATACGTGCTGCACGGCGTGACGGCTCATAAGGCCGCGCTGCTCCCCCCCACCCGACCGGAACACCCGACCGCAACACTCGACTGGATGGCTGGCCGCCGCTCAGCCCCGAGGTTCGAGTCACGGGATGTGGAGGCGCTCCTGGACGCGGTGGAGCAGAGGAGGGACGCCCTGTATCCCGGGCACGGCCGCAGAGTAGCCCCACGCCACAGCCGGCGTCTGTGGAGGGAAGTGGCAGAGGCCGTCACCGCTGCGGCCCTGACACCACAGACAGGCACCCAGTGCCACAAGAAGGTGAACGATCTCGTCAGAGCAGGCAGGGTGAGCCTCCCCCATATCCCCCCTCCCCCATATCCCCCATAATCCCCCCTCCCCCATATCCCCCATATCCCCCCTCCCCCATATCCCCACTCCCCCATATCCCCCCTCCCCCAAATCCCCCCTCCCCCATATCCCCCCACCCCCATATCCCCCCTCCCCATATCCCCCCTCTCCCATATCCCGCCTCCCCCATATCCCCCCTCCCCCATATCCCCCCTCCCCATATCCCCCTCCCCCATATCCCCCTCCCCCATACCCCCCTCCCCCATATCCCCCCTCCCCCATAGCCCCCCTCCCCCATATCCCCCCTCTCCCATATCCCCACCTCCCCCATATCCCCCATATCCCCCCCTCCCCCATATCCCCCTCCCCCATATGCACCATATCCCCCCTCCGCCATAACCCCCATATCCCCAAGTGAATCCAGCCCTAACCTTAACCTCTGCAATGCACGCGCAACCGATGGCGTGCATTCATATACCTGCCTAACAGTGTTGCCTTTTACCCCTGCCACCCTCCCTCCACAGGATAAGCGCGCACACAACAATAGGGAGCATGTGAGGACTGGAGGAGGCCCCGCTGATGAGAGGCCACTGACCGTACACGAGGAAAGGGCCCTGGAACTGGCTGGCGGACCTGAGGACCGGGAGGTGGCTGATGCAGAGGTCGGGGGCGTAGTAGCAAGTGAGCCACCGACAGCCCATCCCCATATCCCCCCTCCCCTATATCCCCCTCCCTCATATCACCTGATCACTGCCTGATGTCTAACCATGCATGCTTCATTGTGTATCGCAGGACCAAACGTTCAGGCACCCATCCCCGCAGATGCAGACCGCCAGCAGGATGCCCCTCGGAGGCCACGGGAGACGGAGAGACCCGGACCCTCCAGCATGCGACGCCCGCAGGATGCCCCTCGGAGGCCACGGGAGACGGAGAGACCCGCACCCTCCAGCATGCGACGCCCGCAGGATGCCCCTCGCACACCACGGGAGACGGAGAGACCCGCACCCTCCAGCATGCGACGCCCGCAGGATGCCGCTCGCACACCACGGGAGACGGAGAGACCCGCACCCTCCAGCATGCGACACCCGCAGGATGCCCCTCGGAGGCCACGGGAGACGGAGAGACCTGGAGCAACAGGGAGACGACACCCCCGTCACGTGTGGGAGCGACCACCCAGCGACGAAGGGGGCAGCCACAGGCCCCCGTCACATCCGGGCCAGGACACCACTACCCAGGACACCACTACCCAGGACACCACTACCCAGGACACCACTACCCGGGACACCACTACCCGGGACACCACTACCCGGGACACCACTACCCGGGACAGCACTGCCCAGGAAGACGAAATACCGGACAGTGACTCAGAGTGGATGGGTGGGGACGAACCCCCACCCCAAAGTGCCATGGACTCAGAGTGGGACGAAGAGCACGACACAACGCCACTGCTGTCACCAACACCCTCCACCATCGCAGAAACACTCACCTCGGTTGGGCACTTTAGTGATGAGGCGTCTGGTACACTCACTGGTGCGCACAACACAGCCGTCCCGGTACAGCAGGTGGAGGTAGGAGCAGCAGAGGGACCGGGCGGTCGGAGGGCAGCCCAGCCCAAGCGAACATCTGCCGCCCAGATGGATCCCGGGTTCCTGCAGTTACCACACCCACACATAGATCCGATGCAACCACCGACCCGGAGACGAGCGAAGAGGGTGACGGGCGGCTTGCGGCGGCTGCAGTCGCAGGTGGAGGAGTCCACCCGCGTCCAGGAGCTGGGAGTGGTGCCGGTCATGCGTGCCACCCAAGCTGACACTGCACGGGTGGCGTCCGCGGTGGAGGCAATGGGTGCGACGGTGTCAGACATGGGGAACGGTTTGCGAGGCCTGGGGCTTTCCGTGCAGGTGGCGTCTGTGGCCCAGGAAATGGCTGCCCTCTCACAGGAGGCCATGAGCCAGTGCCAGCGCCAGATGGCAGAGGCGCTCAATGCCATAGCCCAGTCTCTGCAGGCCATGGCCCAGTCTCAGCAGGCCATGGCCCAGTCTCTGCAGGCCATTGCTGAGGGCATCGGCGCCAGTGGCCATGTGCGAGCCGGCGTCGCACTGTCACAGACAGGGTTTGCCAACCCCCTGGGCTCCATGGCTGCAAACCTGCAGAACCCTGTCGATACCAGCACGGGCCTCCAGGACTGGCAGCGCCAGATGTCGGGGGGGCGTTGGATGGCCAGTCCGTTCGCATCCCCACCCATGTAGAGGCCTGGGGGCCATCGGGCACCCCGAGGGAGGAGGAGGTGGTGTGGTTCCTCCCGGCTCCCCCTTTTGGGGAGGTCCTGGTACACCGCAACACCTCGGACTCCCCCCCTTCCGTCCCAGGTGCATCGGGTGGGCAACGGGCAGGACAGACTGGCAGCTCGCCATCCCAGTCGCCCGGACCGCAGCCTGGCCCATCTAGGCCAGGACGCCCCAGGAAACAGCCGCCAAAGGGATCCAGTGTCAGAGGGCAGGAATCACAGGAGTCCACCTCCAGTTCTGCTGTACCGTCTGGGGAACCACGTAGACGTAGTCAAAGGGCCCGTAAGGCCAAACAATTAGACACTGAGTAAGTTGGCACGGGTGCAGGGCACAGATGAGTTTTAGGGGCTAGGGCACGTGCATGAACTCCTTTGGTTATTAAAGTCAATGTTACACCTACAGAAGCTGCCTTTGTGCTCTGTCCAAAGCGTGCGGGGGTGTCATGTACGTTGAGCGCAAGTGTGTGTGTGAGGGGTGGTCTTACCTCAGCCCCAGGTGAGTCTGCCCCCTTCCCCCTGGGCCGCCATCAACATCCCTCGGGCAGAGGACGGGACCGTGCGCTGCAGTGTCACAGCCGCATGCAGGGATGGTCCGGGTGGATGGTGGTACTGTGGCCATGGGTCAGACATAGTCCAACGATGTAGAGCCAGGAGCTCACCGCAGGGCGGGTTGTCATCATCCTCCATGGCCTGCAATAGACAAGCGTCCACCCACAACTGTGTGAGCCCGGCCCATTGTGCCGCAGGTGGATCGGCAATGGGGGGGGTGGTGTGCATGCGGGTGGGGTGGGTGGGGTTGGGGAGGGGGTGAGGGTGCTGGGTGGGTGGATGGGTGGGGGGTGTGGGTGGTCGGCTGTTGCCATGGTGTGCAGTCTGTGGCCATACTACCCGATTCCCACGCCCATCTAGTCAGTGAAGCGGGCGTCTATCAGTCTGTCCCGTGCCCGCTGGGCCAGCCGGTAACGATGGACAGCCACCCGCCTGTGTCTACCCCATCTGCCCTGACCATTACCCCCATCCCCCTCATCTGGGGAGGACTGCGCCTCTTCCTGCTGCTCCTCCACTCCGCCCTCCTCTGCCTGCGGCACATCGTCCCTCTGCTGGGCTATGTTGTGCAGGACGCAGCACACCACAATGATGCGGCGGGCCCTATCTGACCGATACTGGAGGGCGCCCCCAGAGAGGTCCAGGCACCTGAAACGCATCTTCAGCACGCCAAAGCACCTCTCTATCACTCCCCTTGTCGCTACATGGGCATCATTGTAGCGGTTCTCCGCCTCATTGCGTGGCCTCCGTGTAGGCGTCATCAGCCACGATCGCAATGGGTAGCCCCTGTTGCCCAGCAACCAGCCCCTCAGCCGGGGATGGCGTCCCTCGTACATGCCGGGGATGGATGACCGCGACAACACGTATGAGTCATGTACACTCCTGGGTAACGGGCGCAGACGTGCAGGATCATCATGCGGTGGTCGCAGACCACCTGTATGTTCATCGAATAGGTCCCCTTCCTATTGGTGAACACGGCCCTGTTATCTGCAGGTGGCCGCACGGTGACGTGCATCCCATCAATCGCGCCCTGGGCCATGGGGAACCCGGCCACGGCAGAGAAGCCCATGGCCCGGGCATCTTGGCTGGCCCGGTCCACGGGGAAGCGGATGTAGCGGTGCGCCATGGCATATAGGGCATCTGTCACTGCCCGGATGCACCGATGCACCGATGTTTGCGATAGGCCGGACAGGTCCCCACTCGGTGCCTGGAATGACCCCGTTGCATAAAAGTTCAGGGCCACCGTAACCTTGACGGACACAGGGAGAGGGTGTCCCCTGCCAGTGCCACGCAGTGACAGGTGTGCCAGCAGGTGGCAGATGTGTGCCACGGTTTCCCGCCTCATCCGGAGTCACCTCCTGCATTCCCGGTCCGTGAGGTCCTGGTATGACTGCCGGGGCCGGTACACACGGGGCGCCCTTGGGTGCCTCTGTTGCCGTGGGGCCGCGACGTCCTCCTCCCCCTCCTCGTCCTGTCGGTCAGGTGTCCCTCCAGCCTGGGCGGCTGCCGCCTGTCCCTCTGCGGCAGCCTGCGCCGCCTCTCTGGCACGCACTTCCTCCTCCTCCTCATCCAGGGCAACATAGACATGAGCGGCTGCCGCCACGGCGGCCAACATCGCTGGATGATCGGAAAACATGACGGCCTGGTGGGGGGGAGGGGAACGACGACATGTCATCATTGCCCATATCCCCTCCTCCCCCCAGCCAGGTGGCATGGACCGCATGGGTCCAATTGTTGGAGGCTGGCACCTGGCCAGGTGGACCAACTCACTTGCCCTCGCATCCCCCTCCCCGGCACAGACCCCCCATCCCCCTCCCCGGCATGGACCCCCCCCCAACCTCCACCCCGGCACGGACCCCCCCCCCAACCTCCACCCCGGCACGGACCCCTCCCCCAACCTCCACCCCGGCACGGACCCCCCATCCCCCTCCCCGGCACGGACCCCCCCCAACCTCCACCCCCGGCACGGACCCCCCCCCCCCAACCTCCACCCCGGCACGGACCCCCCATCCCCCTCCCCGGCACGGAGCCCCCCCCCCCCCAACCTCCACCCCGGCACGGACCCCCCCCAACCTCCACCCCGGCACGGACCCCCCCCCCCCCCCATATCCCCCTCCCCGGCACGGACCCCCTCCCGGCACTCCCCCGGAGCCCAGCCTATTCTAACCACCTACCCCTCCCCCCCCCCCCCCCCCCCCCCCCCCCCCCCGCCGCACACACACACACACAACCCGAGACACATCTCTCCTCACGCATTCAGACTGCGGCCACGCCATCGCCTGCCCAGAGCCAACCCCCCAGGCCGTCACTCACCTCCACACTGGTCGGCGTGAACCTGGAGCACAGGGTCACGCCGATGAAAAGGTGGTTTAATTTACGTCGACGTGAACGGTCATCACGTCGACGGGACTTCGGCCCATCCGGAAGGGAGAATATCGGCAGGCCGAAAATCGGCTGCCTTGCGCAGACCCGTGACATTCTCCGACGGCAGCGGCGACATTAACGCCCCGCCGACTTTTCTCCCTTCGTAGAGTTCGGCAACCGGCGTGGCGGGATTCACGGCGGCCAACGGCCATTCTCCGACCCTCTGGGGGGTCGGAGAATGACGCCCCATGTCTCACAAATTTGATTGAGTTTTACCACGAAGGTAAATGAGGGCAGTGCAGTTGAGGTTGTCTACATTGACTTTAGCCAGACCTTTGACAAGGTACCTCATGGTAGGTTGTTGCATAAGGTGAACTCTCATGGGATCCAGGGTGAGGTAGCCAATTGGATACAAAATCGGCTTGATGACAGAAGACAAAAGGTGGTTGTAGAGAGTTGTTTTTCAAACTGGAGGGCTGTGATCAGCGGTGTGCCTCAGGGATCAGTGCTGGATCCACTGTTATTTGTTATTTATATTAATGATTTGGATGAGAATTTAGGAGGCATGGTTAGTAAGTTTGCAGATGACACCAAGATTGGTGGCATAGTGGACAGTGAAGAATGCTATCTAGGACTGCAACGGACCTTGATTAATTGGGCCAGTGGGTCCATGAATGGTAGATGGGCTTTAATTTGGATAAATGTGAGGTGATGCATTTTGGTAGATTAAACCCAGGCAGGACCTAGTCGGTTAATGGTAGGGAGTTGGGGAGAGTTACAGAACATAGAGATCTAGGAATAAAGGTTCATAGCGCCTTGAAAATGGAGTCACAGGTGGACAGGGTGGTGAAGAAGGCATTCGGCATGCTTGGTTTCATTGGTCAGAATATTGAATACAGGAGTTGGGACATCTTGCTGAAGTTGTACAAGACATTGGTAAGACCACACTTGGAATACTGTGTGCAGTTCTGGTCAACTATTAGGGAAAGGATATTATTAAACTAGAAAGAGTGCAGAAAAGATTTATGAGGATGCTACCGGGACTTGATGGTTTGAGTTATAAGGAGAGGCTGGATAGACTGGGACTTTTTTCCCTGGAGCATAGGAGGCTTAGGGGTGATCTGATAGAGGCCTATAAAATAATGAGGGGCATAGATAAGGTAGATAGTTGACATCTTGCCCTAAAGATAGGGGAGTCTAAAACTAGAGGGCATAGGTTTAAGGTGAAAGGGGAGAGATTCAAAAGGGCCCAGAAGGGCAATTGTTTCACACAGAAGGGGGTGAGTGTCTTAAACGAGCTGCCAGAGGCAGTAGTAGACACGGATACAATTTTGTGTTTTACAAAGCATTTAGACAGTTATATGGGAAAGGTGGGTATCGAGGGCTATGGGCTAAATGCGGGCAATTGGGACTAGCTTAGTGGTGAAAACTGGGCGGCATGGATAAGTTGGGCCGAAGGGCCTATTTCCATGCTGTAAACTTCTATGACTCTAAGATCTTAAGGAGTTTGCGCTGCAACTTCAATACCCCCCCTGCCACGTTTGCTGTCTTCCAATCTAGTGGGACCTTCCCAGAATCTAGGGAGTTCTGGAAAATTAAAACCAATGCATCAAATATTTCACTAGAAACTTCTTTTCAGACTCTAGAATGAAGTCCATCAAGACCCAGGGATTTGTCAGCCCACAACTCCAACAATTTACTCAGTACCACTTCTCTGGCGACTGCCAAAGGTTTCCTGGGTCCCTCTCTCACTTCCTTTTTTCCCTTCCCTGATTTACAGCTGATTTTGGGATGTTTTGTATCCTCTATAGTGAAGGCTGATACAAAATACCTGTCCATACATCTGCTATCTCTTTGTTTTACATTATCAATTCTCCAGATTCAATTTATATAGGACCAGTGCTCACTTTATTAACAATTTTCTTGTTTAGATATTGCTAAAAACTTTTACTCTGTTTTTATATTTCTGACAAGCTTTCCCTTGTCCTCTTTATTTTTCCTCCTTATTGTCATCTTTGCTGTTTCTTATGTGCTCTCCAATCTTCTGACCTGCCAATCTTTGCACAGTTATACGCTTTTTCTTTAAGTTTGATAGCTTAACCTTTCTAATTGGCCATGGATGATGTGTCCATTCCTTAGACTTTTTCCTTCCCTTTGGAATGTATCTGTTCTGTGTATTCTGAAATATCCCCTAAATGTTTGCCACTGCATCTCTATTGACAGTTCACTTTAGCCAGCTCAGCTTTCATCTCCTCATAATTTCCCTTATTTAGATTTTAAAAATAGGCGCAATTCTCCCAAAGGATTTTTCAGTCTGGTCTCCAGCAGGAAACCCGGTGCGATTCCCGTTGGGTGGGTTTACATGTACCAGATTGTAATCCCCCACACCTAGACATCTTTTTTGAGGTTGGCGAGATTAGCATTGTGAATGAGATGTGCAGGATCAAAAGATGCTGGCAAGGCCGGCTCCTCAGAGATCAGGGTGACCTTTAAAAAGAGAACCCCAATCTTACGTTGAACCTACAGAATCTCCCTCGCCCCACAATCGCTGGCAAAGACCCCGCATTCATGTCATCAGGATGTCCCCCGCCCCAAGTGATCAATATCCTGCTATGGGGTCACAAAGGATCCACCACACTTCAAGGCCCCACCCCTCAGGCCTCCCTACAGTCGATATCCCCTTCAGCACTCTCCTTCAGACCCTACTCAGTCCCCCCTTCAGGCCCCAACCCTTGGCAGTGCCAACTTGACACTGCCCCCTGACACTCTGGCAGTGCCAATCTAGCAGTGCAAACCTGGCAGTGCCAGGGCACTTTTCAGCCATGTCCCTGACTACCCAGGGGCTTCAATTATCTCTGAGCCCCTCTGAATGGTCATCACATCGGTCTCCGTTTTTGGAGGCTACTAGTGATTCCCGTCGGCTCCATGTTGCGCTGGCGGGTGGGAGAATCGAAAAGGCCCAGTGAATTCAGATTAAAACCCAATCTGATTATGCTACTGAGGATTTAAATATGCCAATCTGGGGCAAAATTCTCCGTTATCGGCGCAAAGTCCGCCGACCGGCGGCAAAAACGGCGCAAATCCCACCTGCATCACGCCGCCAAAAATGTCGCAAAGTCTCCGGCCCGGAATGTGCTAGCAGCGACGTGACGCAATCCGCGCTGGCTCACGTGGTTCATGCCGTGCGGCGTCATACACGCCGCACGGCGTGACGGCTCATTAAGGACGCGCTGCTCCCCCACCCGACCGGATGGCCGCCCGCCGCTCAGCCCCGAGGTTCCAGTCTCGTGACATTGAGGCGCTCCTGGACGCAGTGGAGCAGAGGAGGGACGCCCTGTATCCCGGGCACGGCCGCAGAGTTGCCCCACGCCACAGCCGGCGTCTGTGGAGGGAGGTGGCAGAGGCCGTCACCGCTGTGGCCCTGACACCACGGACAGGCACCCAGTGCCACAAGAAGATGAACAACCTCGTCAGAGCAGGCAGGGTGAGTCTCCCCCATATCCCCCCTCCCCCATATCCCCCCTCCCCCATATCCCCCCTCCCCCATATCCCCATATCCCCCCATATCCGCCATATCCCCCCTCCCCATATCCCCCATATCCCCCCTCCCCCATATCCCCCCTCCCCCATATCCCCCCTCCCCCATATCCCCCATCCCCCATATCCTCCATATCCCCCTACCCCATATCCCCCATATCCCCCTCCCCATATCCCCCCTCCCCCATGTCCCCCATATCCCCCCTCCCCCATATCCCCCCTCCCCATATCCCCCCTCCCCCATATCCCCCCTCCCCCATATCCCCCTCCCCCATATCCCCCATATCGCCCATCCCCATATCCCCCCTCCCCCATATCCCTCATATTCCCCCTCCCCATATACCCCCTCCCCATATCCCCATATCCCCAGGATCATCATGCGGTGGTCGCAGACCACCTGTATGTTCATCGAATAGGTCCCCTTCCTATTGGTGAACACGGCCCTGTTATCTGCAGGTGGCCGCACGGCGACGTGCATCCCATCAATCGCGCCCTGGACCATGGGGAACCTGGCCACGGCAGAGAAGCCCACGGCCCGGGCATCTTGGCTGGCCCGGTCCACGGGGAAGCGGATGTAGTGGTGCGCCATGGCATATAGGGCGTCTGTCACTGCCCGGATTCACCGGTGCACTGATGTCTGCGATATGCCGGACAGGTCCCCACTCGGTGCCTGGAATGACCCCGTTGCATAAAAGTTCAGGGCCACCGTAACCGTGACGGACACGGGGAGAGGGTGTCCCCCGCCAGTGCCACGCGGTGACAGGTGTGCCAGCAGGTGGCAGATGTGTGCCACGGTTTTCCGGCTCATCCGGAGTCTCCTCCTGCATTCTCGGTCCATGAGGTCCTGGTATGACTGCCGGGGCCGTTACACACGGGGCGCCCTCAGGTGCCTCCGTTGCCGTGGGGCCGCGACGTCCTCCTCCCCCTCCTCGTCCTGTCGGTCAGGTGTCCCTCCAGCCTGGGTGGCTGCCGCCTGTCCCTCTGCGGCAGCCTGCGCCGCCTCTCTGGCACGCTCCTCCTCCTCCTCCTCATCCAGGGCAACATAGACATTAGCGGCTGCCGCCATGGCGGCCAACATCGCTGGATGATCGGAAAACATGACGGCCTGTGCGGGGGGGGGGGGGGGGGGGGGGCATGTCATTATTGCCCATACCCCCTCCTCCCCCCAGCTAGGTGGCATGGACCACATGGGTCCGACTGTTGGAGCCTGGCACCTGGCCAGGTGGACCAACTCACTTGCCCCCACCCCCCCCCCACGTCCCTCCCCGGCACGGACCCCGTCCCCCCATCCCCCTCCCCGGCACGGACCCCATCCCCCTCCCCGGCACGGACCCCATCCTCCTCCCCGGCACGGACCCCATCCTCCTCCCCGGCACGGACCTCATCCCCCTCCCCGGCACAGACCCCATCCCCCTCCCCGGCACGGACCCCATCCCCCTCCCCAGCACTGACCTCCCCCCCATCCCCCTCCCCGGCACGGACCCCATCCCCCTCCCCGGCATGGACACCCCGCCCCCCCATTCCCCTCCCCGGCACGGACCCCATCCTCCTCCCCGGCACGGACCCCACCCCCCTCCCCGGCACGGACCCCATCCCCCTCCCCGGCACGGACCCCATCCCCCTCCCCGGCACAGACCCCCCCCCATCCCCCTCCCCGGCACAGACCCCATCCCCCTCCCTGGCATGGACCCCATCCCCCTCCCCGGCATGGACCCCATCCTCCTCCCCGGCACGGAGCCCATCCCCCTCCCCGGCACGGACCCCATCCTCCTCCCCGGCACGGACCCCATCCCCCTCCCTGGCACGGACCACATCCCCCTCCCCGGCACGGACCCCATCCTCCTCCCTGGCACGAACCCCATCCTCCTCCCTGGCACGAACCCCATCCCCCTCCCCGGCACGGACCCCATCCTCCTCCCTGGCACGAACCCCATCCCCCTCGCCGGCACGGAGCCCATCCCCCTCCCCGGCACAGACCCCATCCCCCTCCCTGGCACGGACCCCATCCCCCTCGCCGGCACGGACCCCATCCTCCTCCCCGGCACGGACCCCATCCTCCTCCCCGGCACGGAGCCCATCCCCCTCCCCGGCACGGACCCCGTCCCCCTCCCCGGCACGGACCCCATCCTCCTCCCCGGCACGGACCCCATCCCCCTCCCCGGCACGGACCCCATCCTCCTCCCCGGCACGGAGCCCATCCCCCTCTCCGGCACGGACCCCATCCTCCTCCCTGGCACGAACCCCATCCCCCTCGCCGGCACGGACCCCATCCTCCTCCCCGGCACGAACCCCATCCCCCTCGCCGGCACGGACCCCATCCTCCTCCCCGGCACGGACCCCATCCCCCTCCCTGGCACGGACCCCATCCCCCTCCCCGGCACGGACCACATCCTCCTCCCCGGCACGGAGCCCATCCTCCTCCCCGTCACAGACCCCATCCCCCTCCCCGGCACGGACCCCCCCCCATCCCCCTCCCCGGCACAGACCCCATCCTCCTCCCCGGCACGGACCCCATCCTTCGCCCCGGGGCGAAATTCTCCGACCCCCCGCCGGGTCGGAGAATCGCCAGGGGCTGGCGTGAATCCCGCCCCCGCCGGTTGCCGAATTCTCCACCACCGGATATTCGGCGAGGGCGGGAATCGCGCCGCGCTGGTTGGCGGCACCCCCCCGCGATTCTCCGGCCCGGACGGGCCGAAGTCCCGCCGCTAAAATGCCTGTCCCGCCGGCGTAGATTAAACCACCTACCTTACCGGCGGGACAAGGCGGCGCGGGCGGGCTCCAGGGTCCTGGGGGGGGCGCGGGGCGATCTGGCCCCGGGGGGTGCCCCCACGGTGGCCTGGCCTGCGATCGGGGCCCACCGATCCGCGGGCGGGCCTGTGCCGTGGGGGCACTCTTTCCCTTCCGCCTTCGCCACGGTCTCCAGCATGGTGGAGGTGGAAGAGTCTCCCTCCACTGCGCATGTGCGGGAATGCCGTCAGTGGCCGCTGACGCTCCCGCGCATGCGCCGCCCGGAGATGTCATTTCCGCGCCAGCTGGCGGGGCACCAAAGGCCTTTTCCGCCAGCTGGCGGGGCGGAAATTAGACCTGTCATTATTGCCCATACCCCCTCCTCCCCCCAGCTAGGTGGCATGGACCACATGGGTCCGACTGTTGGAGCCTGGCACCTGGCCAGGTGGACCAACTCACTTGCCCCCACCCCCCCCCCACGTCCCTCCCCGGCACGGACCCCGTCCCCCCATCCCCCTCCCCGGCACGGACCCCATCCCCCTCCCCGGCACGGACCCCATCCTCCTCCCCGGCACGGACCCCATCCTCCTCCCCGGCACGGACCTCATCCCCCTCCCCGGCACAGACCCCATCCCCCTCCCCGGCACGGACCCCATCCCCCTCCCCAGCACTGACCTCCCCCCCATCCCCCTCCCCGGCACGGACCCCACCCCCCTCCCCGGCATGGACACCCCGCCCCCCCATTCCCCTCCCCGGCACGGACCCCATCCTCCTCCCCGGCACGGACCCCACCCCCCTCCCCGGCACGGACCCCATCCCCCTCCCCGGCACGGACCCCATCCCCCTCCCCGGCACAGACCCCCCCCCATCCCCCTCCCCGGCACAGACCCCATCCCCCTCCCTGGCATGGACCCCATCCCCCTCCCCGGCATGGACCCCATCCTCCTCCCCGGCACGGAGCCCATCCCCCTCCCCGGCACGGACCCCATCCTCCTCCCCGGCACGGACCCCATCCCCCTCCCTGGCACGGACCCCATCCCCCTCCCCGGCACGGACCCCATCCTCCTCCCTGGCACGAACCCCATCCTCCTCCCTGGCACGAACCCCATCCCCCTCCCCGGCACGGACCCCATCCTCCTCCCTGGCACGAACCCCATCCCCCTCGCCGGCACGGAGCCCATCCCCCTCCCCGGCACAGACCCCATCCCCCTCCCTGGCACGGACCCCATCCCCCTCGCCGGCACGGACCCCATCCTCCTCCCCGGCACGGACCCCATCCTCCTCCCCGGCACGGAGCCCATCCCCCTCCCCGGCACGGACCCCGTCCCCCTCCCCGGCACGGACCCCATCCTCCTCCCCGGCACGGACCCCATCCCCCTCCCCGGCACGGACCCCATCCTCCTCCCCGGCACGGAGCCCATCCCCCTCCCCGGCACGGACCCCATCCTCCTCCCTGGCACGAACCCCATCCCCCTCGCCGGCACGGACCCCATCCTCCTCCCCGGCACGAACCCCATCCCCCTCGCCGGCACGGACCCCATCCTCCTCCCCGGCACGGACCCCATCCCCCTCCCTGGCACGGACCCCATCCCCCTCCCCGGCACGGACCACATCCTCCTCCCCGGCACGGAGCCCATCCTCCTCCCCGTCACAGACCCCATCCCCCTCCCCGGCACGGACCCCCCCCCCATCCCCCTCCCCGGCACAGACCCCATCCTCCTCCCCGGCACGGACCCCATCCTTCGCCCCGGGGCGAAATTCTCCGACCCCCCGCCGGGTCGGAGAATCGCCAGGGGCTGGCGTGAATCCCGCCCCCGCCGGTTGCCGAATTCTCCACCACCGGATATTCGGCGAGGGCGGGAATCGCGCCGCGCTGGTTGGCGGCACCCCCCCGCGATTCTCCGGCCCGGACGGGCCGAAGTCCCGCCGCTAAAATGCCTGTCCCGCCGGCGTAGATTAAACCACCTACCTTACCGGCGGGACAAGGCGGCGCGGGCGGGCTCCAGGGTCCTGGGGGGGGCGCGGGGCGATCTGGCCCCGGGGGGTGCCCCCACGGTGGCCTGGCCTGCGATCGGGGCCCACCGATCCGCGGGCGGGCCTGTGCCGTGGGGGCACTCTTTCCCTTCCGCCTTCGCCACGGTCTCCAGCATGGTGGAGGTGGAAGAGTCTCCCTCCACTGCGCATGTGCGGGAATGCCGTCAGTGGCCGCTGACGCTCCCGCGCATGCGCCGCCCGGAGATGTCATTTCCGCGCCAGCTGGCGGGGCACCAAAGGCCTTTTCCGCCAGCTGGCGGGGCGGAAATTAGACCGACGCGGGCCTAGCCCCTTAAGGTTGGGGCTTGGCCCCCAAAGATGCGGCACGATGCCCGACTGATTTGCGCCGTTTTGGGCGCCAGTCAGCGGACATCGCGCCGTATCCGGAGAATTTCGCCCATGGTGTAATACTTGCCAGCGGACATAAATGTTAATTAGGATGCGAAGCACCTTGTTCAATTTGCTCCCCAAGTATTCAGAAGAGAAACAACAAGAGAAATGTTCGATTCAAGTCTTATTTTATGTCAAATTTATCTTACCACATGAGTTGCTGGAGATAATAGAATCATAGAATTTACAGTGCAGAAGGAGGTCATTCATCCCATTGAGTTTGCACCGACCCCAGGAAAGAGCACCCTACCTGAGCCCCCCCCCCCCCCCCCACCCTATCCCCATAACCCAGTAACCCCACCTAACATTTTTTTGGACACTAAGGGTAATTTAACATGGCCAATCCGCCTAACCTGCACATCTTTGGACTGTGGGAGCAAACCGGAGCACCCGGAGGAAACCCTCAGAGGGGAGAACGTGCAGACTCCACACAGACAGTGACCCAAGCCGGGAGTCGAAGCTGGGACCACGGAGCTGTGAAGAAACTGTGCTAACCACTGTGCTACCGTGTTGCCTTACTGGAGTGAAGTACATTCTTCCTTCGACATCCATCTTGATTTCAAACAAGATGGTGCATGCAATTTGGTTTTGTGCCTTTGTATCCTTACTATTCACTCTAAATGCAAATGTAATGGCCTTCAGAGCTCCAGCAACCTCTGAAGATTGTGTTTCAGTAAACGTACTGCTATTGAACTTGGAACATTTTGTTTTGAGCTGTGCAATAAGTTTGTTAAAGATTGCAGCCTTGCTTTACATTTTGTGCTTGGACTTAATCCTTCCCTTTCGGGCCTTGAGTTATATTTGCTGTTCTCTTTACTTTCAGTACAATGATCCTGGAAACATTCAAACCATTATTTAATATTTTAATTCCTTTTCTGGAGGACATGTTTATGCATTGCTAATAATACTTCATTTTGTAGGATATATTGCAGTAACACAAGTGCTCACTGTAAACTATTGATTGTATATTGTGCTATTTAGAATTGTAATATAATCAGGAACAGAATTCTCCGGCACGCGCTGCTGGTAGCGAGATTCCCAATGTGCCGGAGAATCCAGCTTTAGGGAAAACACGAGATTAGCGCCAGGTACCTCCATTTCCAATGCGCCACGCCCCCCCCCCCCCCCCCCCCCCTCACTGACGTTTGTGCACAGCGGTTGCACGTGGGTCATTAACAATTTGTCTGAATTGGCCATTTGGATCCTATTACTGGGCAGGGCAGCATATGGTGCTGGATTCTCCAATCCCTGACGCCGAGATCGGGTTGGGCGATTGGGCGGAGAATCCCTGATGATGGCGAACTCAGGGGCAGCGCACCTTTCGCAATTTCCTCCCCCTGAAAAGCGGCATACTCTAGGAGTACACCACACGCTGTATTCCACGGCCTCAGGCTATTCGCTGAGGCCCGCCCCGCGATACTCTGTCCCGACCAGCTGAGTTCCCGTTGGCGTGGAACACGTGTGGTCTCACCCGTCGGGAACTCAGCATGGTGGCTGCGGACTCAGTCCAGCGCCGCCACAGTCGGGGGAAGACCAATCTGCGGGCAGGGAGGCAATGTTCGGGGCTGGGGGTACTGTGTGGGGGGTGGTCTGGGGCGCGTGAGCCGGCCGAAGGGGGGGACTATTTTCACGTGTCAGGTCCGCGTGCTGCATCTGCCATCGGCAATGCCCCGGGTCGTATCGGTAAGTAGGGCTGGGAGCTCTATGCTGCCTGGCTGCTAGCCACCCTCCCCCCACCACCCGAGTAGGGAATCGGTGGCCGTTTTGCACCAGTTTTCCTGGCGTAAAACACCACCTTCTTCACACCGGCGTGGCGAATTAGTCTCCCAAACGGAGAATCCAGCCCCATATTCTCTGGGCCTTCGTGATTCTCTGGTCCTCTGGGCCAGGAATCATGTGGGCAGGCATTGGTGTAGGTCTTGACAAGCGTGTACCTGAAGGGGTGGGCCAAAGGGGTAACTGTTTAATAGCGTTGCGCCCAAAGTCCATCGGAGGGCCACCCTCCCCCGACAGTGCAAGACTGCCCACCCCACCACCACCAGACCCCCCCACCGCCCCCCAAACAGAGACTCCCCAATTGACGAGCCCCCCAGAGATTTCTTAATAAGAGACCCCCACAGAGACTCCCTAGGTAAAGAGACCCCCTGGAGACCCCCTAAATAAAGAGATCCTTTCAGAGACCCCCTGATAAAAGAGACTCCCAACACCGCTGAGAGATCTCCCAGAAGAGAGAACCCTGTTTGGAAGCTAGAGAGTAATCCAGAGATGGGCAGTGAAAAAAATAATTTCCCCCTCCACCTCTTTTAGTACCCTGTGATGCATTCCATCAGGGCCAGGAGACCTGTCTAACTTTTGCCCAATTAGCTTGCCCAACACTACCTTCTTAGTGATAATGATCATTTCTAGGTCCACATCTGCCATAGCCTCCTTGCCAACAATTATTGTCACGTTATTTGTGTCTTCCACTGTGAAGACTGACACAAAAAACCTGTTCAGTTCCTCAGCCATTTCCTCATTTCCCATTATTAAATCCCTTTTCTCATCCTCGAAAGGACCAATATTTACCTTAGTCACTCTTTTTCATTTTTTATATTTGTAGAAACCTTTGCTATCTGTTTTTATGTTCTGAGCACGTTTACTCTTATTATCTATCTTACTTTTCTTTATAGTTTCTTTTGTGGCTTTCTGTTGACCTTTGAAGATTGACCAATCCTCTAGTTTCCCACTAATCATGACCACTTTGTATGCATTTTCTTTCAATTTGATACCCTCCTTTATTTCCTTAGAGATCCATGGCTGATTAGGCCTTTTCCTATTCACTGGTATAAACTTTTGCTGGAGACTGTGAAAAATCAATTTAAAAGTTCTCCACCGTTCCTCAATTATCCCACAAAGTCTTTGCTTCGAGTCTACCTTCGCCAACTCCTCCCTCATCCCATTGTAGTCTTCTTTTGTAGTATTTTAAATTCAACCATACTGTGATCGCTCCTCCTGAGAGGATTATTAATTATTCCTATCTCATTACATAGGACCAGGAGTGAAATTCTCCGGAAACGGCGCAATGTCCACCGACTGGCGCCCAAAACGGCGCCAATCAGACGGGCATCGCGCCGCCCCAAAGGTGCGGAATGCTCCACATCTTTGGGGGCCGAGCCCCAACATTGAGGGGCTAGGCCGACGCCGGAGGAATTTCCGCCCCGCCAGCTGGCGCGGAAATGACATCTACGGGTGGCGCATGCGCGGGAGCGTCAGCGGCCGCTGACAGTTTCCTGCTAATGCGCAGTGGAGGGAGTCTCTTCCGCCTCTGCCATGGCGGAGACCGTGGCGGAGGCGGAAGGGAAAGAGTGTCCCCACGGCACAGGCCCGCCCGCGGATCGGTGGGCCCCGACCGTGGGCCAGGCCACCGTGGGGGCACCCCCCCGGGGCCAGATCGCCCCACACCCCTTCCAGGACCCCGGAGCCTGCCCGCGCCGCCTTGTCCCGCTGGTAAGGTAGGTGGTACAATTTACGCCGGCGGGACAGGCAATTTATCGGCGGGACTTCGGCCCATCCGGGCCGGAGAATCGAGCGGGGGGGCCCGCCAACCGGCGCGGCGCGATTCGCGCCCCCGCCGAATCTCCGGTGCCGGGGACTTCGGCAACCGGTGGGGGCGGGATTCACGCCAGCCCCCGGCGATTCTCCGACCCGGCGGGGGGTCGGAGAATGTCGCCCCAGATCCAGGATAGCTTGCTCCCTCGTCGGTTCCATTACGATGCATTCTATGAACTCCTCCTCAAGGTTTCTCTGACCGACCTGGTTTGACCAATCGACATGTAGATTAAAATCCCCAATGACAGTTTGCTGTACCACATTTACATGCATCAGTTATTTATTTATTTATTGCCTACCCGACCGTGATGTTATTATTTGGTGGCCTATAAGACTACACCTATCAGCGACCTTTTCTCCTTAGTTTTTCCAATTTGCTACCCAAATGGATTCAACCTTTACCTTTTTATCCAGAGAACCTATATCATCTCCCACTACTGCCCTAATATTATCCTTAAATATCAATGCTACGCCAATTCACAAATGGCTCGGTTAGTAATCCTGAGATTGTAACCATTGAGGACCTGGGCCGGGATTCTCCCCTACCCGGTGGGTCAGGGATCCCGGCGGAATGGAGTGGCGGGAACCACTCTCCGCACCTTTAGGTGCCAAGCTGTCACCTTGAAGGGCTAGGCCCGCGCCGGAGTGGTTGGCGCGCCGCTGGCCGACAGGAAAGGCCTTTGGCTCCAGGCCAGCCGGGGCCGAAGGGACTCCGCCGGCCGGCGGAAGTCCGCGCATGCGCTGGAGCGTCAGCGGCTGCTGACAGCATCCCCGCGCATGCGCAGGGGGGGCGTCACTTCCGGAGGATATGGCCGAGGCGGAAGGAAAAGGGTGCCCCATGGCACAGGCCGGCCCGCGGATCGGTGGGCCCCGATTGCAGGCCAGGCCACAGAGGGGGCACCCCCCCGGGGCCAGATTGCCCCGCGCCAGGACCCCGAAGCCTGCCCGCGCCGCCAGTCCCACCGGTAAGGGAGGTGGTTTGAATCACGCGGCGGGACTGGCATGACAGCAGTGGGCCTTCGGCCAATCGCAGGCCGGAGAATAGCCGGGGGGGGGGGGCTCGCTGACCGGCACAGCGCGAATCCCGCCCCCACCAAATTTTCGGTGCCGGAGAATTCGGCGGACGGCAGGGGCGGGATTCATACCGCCCCCGGCGATTCTCCGACCCGGCGCGGGGTCGGAGAATCCCGCCCCTGTTCTTTAATTTAGTTCCCAGTGCTTGATAATCCCCCAACAGGTCCTCTTTCCTATTCTTGCCTCTGCTGTTTGTCCCAACGTGGACCACATCAACTGGATCCTCCCCCTCCCATTCCAATATTCTTTCAAGCCGGTCAGAGATGTCCCTCACCCTGGCACCGGGCAGGCAACATACCATGCGGAACTCTCAATCCTGCTTACAAAGGATGCTATCTATCCCCCTAATTATAGGATCCCCTACAACTACCACTTGTCTTTTTGCTCCCCCTGCTTCAATGGCCTCCTATACCGCGGTGCAGAGGTTGGCTGGCTCATCCTCCCTACAGCCAATTTCCTCATCCACACAGGGATCAAGTACCTCGTATCCATTGGACAAGGTCAAGAGCTAAGACTCCTCCGTTACTGAATTCAGGATCCCTCGACCTGCCTCACTCGCAGTCACAGCCTGCTGTCCCTGACCACTGACCGATTTTGAGGTACTGAATCTGCAGGGTGTGACCGTCTCCTGAAAGTGTCCAGGTAACTCTCCCCCTCCCGGATGTCCCGCAGTGTCTGAAGCTCAGACTCCAGCTCATCAACTCTGAGCCGAAGTTCCTTGAGCAGTCAACACTCGCTGCAGATGTGGTCCATAAGACCATAAGACCATAAGACATAGGAGTGGAAGTAAGGCCATTCGGCCCATCGAGTCCACTCCACCATTCAATCATGGCTGATTTCAACTCCATTTACCCGCTCTCTCTCCATAGCCCTTAATTCCTCGAGAAATCAAGAATTTATCAACTCCTGTCTCAAAGACACTCAACGTCCTGGCCTCCACCGCCCTCTGTGGCAATGAATTCCACAGACCCACCACTCTCTGGCTGAAGAAATTTCTCCTCATCTCTGTTCTAAAGTGACTCCCTTTTATTCTAAGGCTGTGCTCCCGGGTCCTAGTCTCCCCTGCTAATGGAAACAACTTCCCTACGTCCACCCTATCTAAGCCATTCATTATCTTGTAAGTTTCTATTAGATCTCCCCTCAACCTCCTAAACTCCAATGAATATAATCCCAGGATCCTCAGACGTTCATCGTATGTTAGGCCTACCATTCCTGGGATCATCTGTGTGAATCTCCGCTGGACCCGCTCCAGTGCCAGTATGTCCTTCCTGAGGTGTGGGGCCCAAAATTGCTCACAGTATTCTAAACGGGGCCTAACTAATGCTTTATAAAGCTTCAGAAGTACATCCCTGCTTTTATATTCCAAGCCTCTTGAGATGAATGACAACATTGCATTTGCTTTCTTAATTACGGACTCAACCTGCAAGTTTACCTTTAGAGAATCCTGGACTAGGACTCCCAAGTCCCTTTGCACTTCAGCATTATGAATTTTGTCACCGTTTAGAAAATAGTCCACGCCTCTATTCTTTTTTCCAAAGTGCAAGACCTCGCACATGCCCACGTTGAATTTCATCAGCCATTTCTTGGACCACTCTCCTAAACTGTCTAAATCTTTCTGAAGCCTCCCCACCTCCTCCATACTACCTGCCCCTCCACCTATCTTCGTATCGTCGGCAAACTTAGCCAGAATGCCCTCAGTCCCGTTATCTAGATCGTTAATATATAAAGAGAACAGCTGTGGTCCCAATACTGAACCCTGCGGGACACCACTCATCACCGGTTGCCATTCCGAAAAAGAACCTTTTATCCCAACTCTCTGCCTTCTGCCTGACAGCCAATCGTCAATCCATGTTAATACCTTGCCTCGAATACCATGGGCTCTTATTTTACTCAGCAGTCTCCCGTGAGGCACCTTATCAAAGGCCTTTTGGAAGTCAAGATAGATAACATCCATTGGCTCTCCTTGATCTAACCTATTTGTTATCTCTTCAAAGAACTCTAACAGGTTTGTCAGGCACGACCTCCCCTTACTAAATCCATACTAAATTCCTGGTCACTGCAGCTCACAATGGGATTGGTCATTTCCCACATCAAACGACCACAGCACATCACCTACCCAGCCATCTCTACCTAGTTAATTAATTTATTCATCCGTTTTGCCTGTTTGCCTTCAAATCCCGCAGACTAATCTCCAACCGCTCCCCCCCCCTCCCCCCCAACCCCCCCCACCCCGTACCCCCGCCCCACCGCTCCACAATCCAGACTGTGTGATCTCCAGGGAGAGGCAAAAGAAACAGAGTTAATAATCCAGTCCCAGTGGGACCGCAAATCAGGTGCAATTCAGCTCCTGTGGAAGAATATAGGGTGGGATTCTCCATCGGCCGACGCCGCAAAAGCGATTGGGCGGAGAATCGTGCGTGAAGCGACAATCATGGTCGGCGCCGGGCCCCCAACAGAATGCCATGCTCTGGTGCCTTGACAGTGGCGTTGATGTGTTGTACTCTGCACCTACAGTAAATGCTGTTGGCACATCATTAGCGGCCTGACCCGGTATTCTCCAAGGCTTCCGCGATGCGCCGCCTCCACCAGGAGGCATTACCGACGGGGGGTTTCTCTTATGGGCTGGCTGGGTGACTTCCAGTGCCCGTGGTTCCGTAAAGTGACACTGGCTGTATGGGTGTCCTCACACCACCACCCCACACCGCCACCCACACCACCCCCAAACCACCACCTCGCCATCCCTACGCCACCCCTCACTGCCCCCTCACCGTCCTCTCACCACCCTCTAACCACCCCCCCACCACCCCAAAATGCAATTTGAGCAAGTGTCATGTCCTGTGCCTTGCAGGATCACCTGCCAATGAGACGTGCCCTTCTGGTGTGCCCCGCTCCCGACTCCAACCTCAAGTGGATATCAACAACAAGGAGGACATGTACACAGGAGGGAGTCCCCAAACTGCAGCCCAAGACATCCCAGAGCTCCAGTCCGGGGATGACACTGACTTCCCATCACAGCTGTCTCCAACACGATCCACGATCCCAGAAACACACACCTTGGTTGGGCACATAAGTGAAGAAGTTCCTGGGGCACTATCTGGTACGCCCACATTACATTGGGTGGAGGTAGAAAGCCCCAAAGGGGTAGATGATTGAGGGCAGCCTGACCCCAGGGACTAGTTGCCGTCCAGTTAATTTTGGGCTTCTGCAGCCTTGCCAACCAGTAGCAGGAGATGTTTCCTTGTTCCACCATGTACCAATCAGCTTCCCGCAACCCCACCCCCATCCCGCACAACCCCGCCCAGCTCTATTCCCACCCCACCTTGCCCCTAGAATGGAGTATTTGTACTATTTCTCCCTGCCTGTCCTTAGCTCCTGCTGTCCCCAACCTAACCTTCTCTGCTCCAAGGAGAACAAGCACAATTTCTCCAATCTTTCCTTGAATCTAAAATTCCTCATTCATTGTGTGGTACCTTTGCCAAAAAAGTCTACTACTTTGATGGTTTCATGGCCACTGTCTTCTTGTTCCATGGTCTTAGCAACACACAACAGAATCTTCTAATTAAAGGTGAGCTTACAAACTCGTCCATCGTGAGTGGCACAGTCTCAATGAGGAGAAACTAATGCATGACCTGGGAGATAATTCCCCGAAACCCTTTGAGGTGTTGCCTCACCGGTCAATTGCAGGCCTCGAAGGGGAAGCATGAATCAGTCCAACAGGCGCCCCACGACTCTACGGCTTTTGGGAGGTGAGTCAGCGTGTGCATTGAGCATCAATGCAGCATCACCAGACAGAATCTGCGGCCTGCCAATAAATAAATAAATCAATGCATCACATTTGCTTACCTCATCGGGAGAAATTGATGTTTGTTATGAGGAGGTAAGAAACCTGCACAAGCACCAACCTCCCAGTGATCTGAGTAAATATCTGAAGACGCCATGGCATTTTCACAACACAGACTGACTGACGCAGAAGGAGAGTGATGCACGATCAATTGCACAAAGACTAAAGTTGGGTACAACTGTGGCTTTATTCCAGTCAGATGCGTGGGCTCCTGCTGCAGCTGGTGAAATGGCAGGGCACTGGAGGTCATGCATATTTATACAGTTCTCCGTGGGCGGAGCCAGCCGGCAGGAGCTACCAGCGAACCTGTAGTTCAGGTCCTACCTTACATCTCCTATTACAGTGGTTCACCACATTCACCCCCTGTTAAAAATGAGTCCAGCGGGGGTGACGTGAAACTATATACAATTAGTGCAATTATGTACAATGGTAGGGAAAGAAAAGTCCATGTTGACGGTCCGGAGTCCGTCAAAGGTTCAGCCAGTCCGGTGCTTTGGTGCTTCGTTGGGAACGGCGTAACGGTAGCGGCGAAGTCGGTGCTGGCAGTGGTGGAGGTGGCAGCGATGGCGGTGCTGATGCTGGCCAGTCATTGGGGAACTCCGGGAGCATGCAGAAGTCCTCTTTGTCCTCTTGTGCGGAAACGGGGAGGGGGGGGTCTGGTGGGGTCAATATTGGTGGCGCGGTGGGAGGTGGGGGGGGTGTGTTGGGGTGGAACCTGATGGTACCAGGTCCCTGAGTGAGACAGTACCTTGGCGGCCGTCGGGGAACTCAAATAGGCATATTGAGGGTTGGCGTGGAGCAGGTGAACTCTGTCCACCAAGGGGTCCACCTTGTGGAGTCGGACGTGCCTACGGAGAAGGACCGGTCCTGGAGCAGCGAGCCAAGTCGGGAGTGACACCCCGGATGTGGACTTCCTGGGGAAGGTAAAAACACGTTCATGGGGTGTGTAATTAGTGGCGGTGCACAATAGTGACCGGATGGAGTGTAGAGCATCCGGGAGGACCTCCTGCCAGCGAGAGGCTGAGAGGTTCCTGGACCATAGGGCCAGCTGGATGGCCCTCCAAACCGCCCCATTCTCCCGTACTACTTGCCCGTTTCCCCGGGGGTTGTAGCTGGTCATCCTGCTGGAGGCTATGCCCCTGCTGTGCAGGAACTGACACAACTCATCGCTCATGAATGAGGATCCCGTCACTGTGGATGTAGGCGGGGAAACCGAACAGGGCGAAGATGGTGCTGAGGGCCTTGATGATGGTGGCAGACGTCATATCGGGGCATGGGATGGCGAAGGGGAATCTGGAGTACTTGTCGACCACACTGAGAATGTACGTGTTACGGTCGGTGGAGGGGAGGGGTCCTTTGAAATCCATGCTGAGGCGTTCAAAGGGGTGGGAAGCCTTCACCAGGCGTGCACGTTTCGGCCGGTAGAAGTGCGGCTTGCATTCCGCACAGACCTGGCAGTCCCTGGTGACTGTCCTTACTTCCTCGACGGAGTAGGGCAGATTGCGAGCTTTGACCAGATGGTACAATCGAGTGACCCCTGGGTGACAAAGGCTGTCGTGTAGGGCTTGGAGTTGGCTCGCTTGTGCGCTGGCACATGTACCTCGGGAGAGGGCGCCTGGGGGCTCTTTGAGTTTACTGGGGCGATACAAGATCTCGTAATTATAGGTGGAGAGCTCGATTCTCCACCGCAAGATTTTATCATTTTTGATCTTGCCCCGCTGTGTGTTATTGAACATGAAGGCTACCAACCGTTGGTCCGGAAGGAGAGTGAATCTCTTACCAGCCAGGGAATGCCTCCAATGCTGCACAGCTTCAACGATAGCTTGGACTTCCTTTTCGACGGATGAGTGTCGAATTTCAGAGGCATGAAGGGTGCGAGGAAAGAATACCACGGGTCTGCCTGCCTGGTTTAGAGTGGCGGCAAGGGCGACGTCTGAAGCGTCGCTTTCTACTTGGAAAGGCAGTGACTCATCCACTGCGTGCATCCCGGCCTTGGCGATGTCTGCTCTGATGCGGGCGAAAGCGTGTTGTGCCTCGGCCGCGAGGGGGAATTGGGTGGACTGAATGAGTGGGCGGGCCTTGTCCGCATAGTTTGGGACCCACTGAGCGTAGTAGGAAAAGAACCCCAGGCAGCGTTTGAGGGCCTTGGGGCAGTGGGGGAGGGGACGTTCCATGAGGGGGCGCATGCAGTCGGGGTCGGGCCCGAGAAGTCCTTTTTGGACTATATAGCCAAGAATGGCTAACCGGGCCGTGCCGAACACACACTTCTCTTTGTTGTAGGTCAGGTTGAGAAGAGTGGCAGTGCGGAGGAATTTATCGAGGTTGGCATCGTGGTCCTGCTGGTCATGGCCGCAGATGGTGACATTATCTAAGTACGGAAAGGTGGCCCGCAAACCGTACTGAACGACCATTCGGTCCATCTCTATTTGGAAGACCGAGACCCCATTTGTGACACCGAAAGGGAACCTAAGGAAGTGGTAGAGGCGACCGTCCGCCTCGAAGGCAGTGTATGCCCGGTCCGACTTCCGGATGCGGAGCTAGTGGTAGGCCGATTTCAGGTCAATTGTTGAGAAGACCCGGTACTGCGCAATCTGATTGGCCATATCAGATATGCATGGGAGGGGGTACGATTGATGGTCTGGCTGTAGTCCATGACCATCCTGTGTTTCTCTCCAGTTTTGACCACTACCACTTGGGCTCTCCCGGGGCTGTTGCTGGCCTCGATAATACCCTCCTTAAGCAGCCGCTGGACTTCGGACCTGATGAAGGTCTTGTCCTGGGTGCTGTACTGGCTGCTCCTAGTGGCAATGGGCTTGCAATCCGCAGTTAGATCGGCAAAAAGGGAGGGGGGATCGACCTTGAGGGTCGCGAGGCCGCAAACGGTAAGGTGGGGTAAGGGTCTGCCGAATTTGAGGGTGAGGCTCTGGAGGTTGCACTGGAAATCGAGGCCCAACAGGAATGCAGCGCAGAGATTAGAAAGGACATAGAGGCGGAAGTTACTAAATTCTACACCCTGGACCGTGAGGGTGACTGTACAAAAGCCTCGGATCGGGGCGGAGTGGGATCCGGAGGCACGGGAGATCCTTTGATTGGCAGCGTGGACCGCGAGGGAGCAGCGCCTTACCGTATCTGGGTGAACGAAGCTTTCGGTGCTCCCGGAGTCCAGCAGGCACGAGGTCGCTTGGCCATTGATTTTAACCGTCGTCGACGCGGTGGCCAGGTTATGCGGGCGAGATTGGTCCAGCGTCATCGAAGCGAGCTGCGGGTAGCCATCGGATGCTTCGGGTGGCAAGCGTGTGCGGTTCCGATGTCGGGATGTCCGGGGACCCTGTGGGGAACAAGATGGCGGCGCCCATGGTGCGCACATTGCGGGGTCGGGCCAAGATGGCGGCGCCCATGGGGCGCACGTGGCCGAAGGGGGACAAGATGGCGGCGCCCATTGGTCGCACATGAACCCGGGAGGAGAAGATGGCGGGGGGGGAGGGGGCGATAGCGGGCGCGATCGCAGCAACTGCGCGGGCCTGGCACACAGCCGCAAAGTGGCCCTTTTTACTGCAGGCTTTACAAACTGCAGTGCGGGCCGGGCAGTGTTGGCGGGGATGCTTCTGCTGACCGCAGAAGTAACAGCGGGGACCCCCGTGGTGCGCAGATCGACGTGCGGCGCAGGCGTATTGCGAAGGCAAAGCCCCGGCAGAGGAGGTCGTCGGCGGGGTCCAGGAGGGGTAGGAAGGGGTAGAAGGGTGGGCAGCGTGGTGGGAGAGGTACGATTGTACATTACGGAATGCGACCGTCATGGAGAGCGCCAAGGTTTTCGTCTCCGCCAGTTCGAGCGTGGCCCCTTCCAGCAATCGTTCTCGGATGCGGTCCGACGCAATCCCCGTCACGAAGGCATTGCGCATGAGGAGATTCGCATGTTCGGCGGTCGTGACGGCCTGACGGTCACAGTCCCGGACGAGTGGAATTAGGGCATGCCAGAAGTCTTTGATGGACTCACCAGGTAGTTGCAAGCGGGTGGCAAGTACATTCCTGGCGAAGAGCGTGTTCGCCTTCTGCGCATAGTGTTCTTTGAGGAGTTCCATCGCTTTTGTGTAAGTCGTGACGTCTTGGATCAACGGGAACATGCTGGAGCTCAGTCTGGAGTACAGGACATTTATCTTCTGAGCCTCCATTGGCGCGGGGTCCGCCGCGTTGATGTAAGCCTCGAAACATGCTAGCCAGTGAATAAAGTCTTTCCTGGCGTCGGGCGAGTGAGGATCCAGCTGCAGACGACCGGGCTTAATTCGTAAATCTGACTGTAATAAATTGATGCACGATCAATTGCACAAAGACTAAAGTTGGGTACAACTGTGTCTTTATTCCAGTCAGATGTGTGGCCTCCTGCTGCAGCTGGCGAAATGGCAGGGCACTGGAAGTCATGCATATTTATACAGTTCTCCGTGGGCGGAGCCAGCCGGCAGGAGCTACCGGTGAACCTGTAGTGCAGGTCCTACCTTACATCTCCTATTACAGTGGTTCACCACAGAGAGTTTGGTCATTGGTCGCATAAAAATGCCACCTGGAATACGATCGCGATGGAAATGAGCCATACTCACCAGTAAATATAATGGAACTAATGCTACTCCAGTTATTGAAATTGGTGAGGAGATTATTGATGCGATAGTCCCGATCTTCCAACTCTTTCCTTTCAGGAATTTCCTACCTTACATTGGAAAACTGCCAATATTACTCTGTTATGTAAGAAGAAAAAGGGAGTTAAACTTGGAAATAACAGGTCTATTTTTCCAAAGTCAGTTGTGGGGTAGTTACTAGAATCTGTTATTCGGTACAGAGAATTGGGACAAACGAAAGTCAATCAGGGAGAACCAGATTGCAATTTTAAAGGATAGGTCATCTCCAGTGAATCTGGTTGAATCTCGAAGGAGGTAATAAATATTGTTGATAAGGGCGTGTTCCTGAATGATGAAAAATTGAATGGCAGAAAAGACTCACAGGTCTGAATGGTCGACTTATGTTCGTACGTTTGTTCTTATCATAGAATCATAGAATTTACAGTGCAGAAAGAGGCCATTCGGCCCATCGAGTCTGCACCGGCTCTTGGAAAGAGCACCCTACCCAAGTCCACACCTCCACCCTATCCCCATAACCCAGTAACCCCACCCAACACTAAGGGCAATTTTGGACACTGAGGGCAATTTAGCATAGCCAATCCACCTAACCTGCACATCTTTGGACTGTGGGAGGAAACCGGAGCACCCGGAGGAAACCCACGTACACACGGGGAGGATGTGCAGACTCCGCACAGACATTGACCCAAACCGGAATCGAACCTGGGACCCTGGAGCGCTGAAGCAATTGTGCTATCCACAATTAGTAGGCCCATTAGTGGGCAGCATGGTAGCACAAGTGGATAGCACTGTGTCTTCACAGCGCCAGGGTCCCAGGTTCGTTTCCCCACTGGGTCACTGTCTGTGCGGAGTCTGCACATTCTCCCTGTGTCTGCGTGGGTTTCCTCCCGGTGCTCCGGTTTCTTCCCACAGTCCAAAGACGTGCAGGTTAGGTGAATTGGTCATGCTAAATTGCTCTTAGTGTCCAAAAAAAGTTAGGAGGGTTTATTGGGTTACCAGGATAGGGTAGGATTGAGGGCCTAAGTGGGTCGGTGCAGACTCGATGGGCCGAATGGCCTCCTTCAGCACTGTATGTTCTATGTACTTCACATTTGTATATATGATACATTGCGCAATGCTCCTGTTGTAAAACAGCTCATTCCCTGATCCACTGCGGGCAGTGACATTTGCAATTTGGAATTTAAAAAGCTATTTGCCAGTAATTCAATCAGCTCAGCAACTGACCACCTTTGAACAGCACAGCTACTTTCAGTAGATTTTACAGTACATTGAATAATCCATTATTTTACTTTGACTCTAGGAAACATGCAATCTATTCTGCTGCTCAGGTTGGACCTGTGTCCCTTTAAGGACACATGGCCTCATTTATGTGAATAGGAACACCCCGAGGTCAATTTAGAGAGTCATTGGGGGCTGTTTTGCAGACCCATTAGGCACAGGCATCAATCCAGTTATGGCCACTAAATCTGGATACGCGCCCTGAAAGGACAAGAACCTGATTTGGATCCATTTTAATCTCATTAACGAAATTAAAGCCAGATGTTCTGGCCTCACTGAATCTTCCCGGCAACCAGAGAAATGTTGTGCAAGCGCCAATTGCTATTGTGGAAAGGTGGACCACGTGTCCATGAGAGGGAGGAAGGGATTGGGTCCCGCTCTCCACTTAGTGCCAGGGTGCACAAGGGGAAATAAACCACTGGCCAGATGTCAAAGGGCGGGTGGGGGTCCTTCAAGGACGTTGGGATTGTGGGGGCACGGGCTGGGGGTGAGGGGGCCAGGTCAGGGGTCTCCTCCAGGATTGGTGTTGCGGTGGGTTTGTGCTGCCTTGAGGCCTGCTGTCTTTGAGATTTTTTTTAAATAAACATTTTATTGAGGTATTTATGGTTTTACAACAACAAGATAAAAATGTACATGAATATATAAACATAGTGCAAAAGCCATCTTCCTCCCTTACAGGTCCCACCTTTACTAACCCCCTGCTCTAAACTAATCTAACCCCCATCCGCCCGCCCCCCCCTCACCTCCCCCCCACCCCCCCCCCCCCCCCCCACCCCTTCTGCTGACGGTTAATTTTCCGTAAAGAAGTTGACGAACGGTTGCCACCTTCGGGCGAACGCTCACATTGACCCTCTCAAGGCAAACTTGATTTTCTCCAAACAGAGAAAGTTAGCCATGTCAGTAAGCCAGGTCTCCGACTTTGGGGGCTTTGAGTCCCTCCAAGCTAATTGAATTAGTCTCCGGGCTACCAGGGAAGCAAAGGCCAGAACGTCTGCCTCTTTCTCCTCCTGGATTCCAGGGTCTTCCGACACCCTGAAAATCGCCACCTCTGGGCTCAGCGCCACCCTTGTTTTTAACACCGTGGACATGACATCCGCAAACCCCTGCAAAAATCCCCTAAGCTTTGGGCATGCCCAGAACATATGGACATGGTTCGCTGGTCCTTCCCCACACCTTGCACACTGTCTTCTACTCCAAAGAACCTGCTCATCCGGGCCACTGTCATGTGGGCCCAGTGAACAACCTTAAATTGTATCAGGCTGAGCCTGGCACATGTTGCGTCCCCCCAGAGACCGTCCTCTATCTCTCCTCCTAACTCCTCTTCCCACTTGCGTTTCAGCACCTCGGTCTGTGTCTCTTCTGACTCCATTAGTTACTTGTAAATGTCAGAAACCCTCCCTTCTTCCACCCACATTCTGGAAACTACCCTGTCCTGTATCCCCCTTGGTGGTAGGAGCGGGAAGGTTGAAACCTGCCTGTGTAGGAAGTCCCACACCTGCAGGTACCTAAACTCATTTCCCCTCGCCAATCCAAATTTCTCCTCCAGCTCCCTCAGGCTGGAAAAGCTCCCCTCCATAAACATATCTCCCATCCTCTCAATCCCTGCTCTCTGCCATCCCCGGAACCCTCCATCCAGCCTCCCAGGGCAAACCGGTGATTATTACAGATTGGAGACCACACTGATGCTCTCTCCACTCCCACATGCCTCCTCCATTGCCCCCAGACCCTAAAGTCCGCCACCAGCACGGGGCTGGTGGAGTACCGCGCCAGCGGGAACGGCAGAGGCGCCGTTACCAAATCCCCCAAACTGGTGCCCTTGCGTGAAGCCGCCTCAACATGCTCCCATACCGACCCTCCCCCACCACCCACTTCCTGATCATGGCTATCTTCGCCGCCCAATAGTAATTACTAAATTGCGGCAGCGCCAGCCCGCCCTTCCCCCGGCTCCGCTCAAGCATCCCCGTTTTTACTCGCGGGGTCTTACCCACCCAGACAAAGCCAGTGATTACCTTATTGACCCGTTTAAAAAAGTACAAAGTCTTACAACACCAGGTTAAAGTCCAACAGGTTTGTTTCAAACACTAGCTTTCGGAGCGCTGCTCCTTCCTCAGGTGAATGAAGAGGTCTGTTCCAGAAACATATATATAGACGGATTCAAAGATGCCAAACAATGCTTGGAATGCGACCATTAGCAGGTGATTAAATCTTTACAGATCCAGAGATGGGGTAACCCCAGGTTAAAGAGGTGTGAATTGTGTCAAGCCAGGACAGTTGGTAGGATTTCGCAGGCCAGATGGTGGGGGATGAATGTAATGCGACATGAATCCCAGGTCCCGGTTGAGGCCGCACTCATGTGTGCGGAACTTGGCTATAAGTTTCTGCTCGGCGATTCTGCGTTGTCGCGGGTCCTGAAGGCCGCCTTGGAGAACGCTTACCCGGAGATCAGAGGCTGAATGCCCTTGACTGCTGAAGTGTTCCCCGACTGGAAGGGAACATTCCTGCCTGGTGATTATTGCGCGATGTCCGTTCATTCGTTGTCGCAGCGTCTGCATGGTCTCGCCAATGTACCACGCTTCGGGACATCCTTTCCTGCAGCGTATGAGGTAGACAACGTTGGCCGAGTCGCACGAGTATGTTCCGCGTACCTGGTGGGTGGTGTTCTCACGTGTAATAGTGGTATCCATGTCGATGATCTGGCACGTCTTGCAGAGATTGCCATGGCAGGGTTGTGTGGTGTCGTGGTCACTGTTCTGAAGACTGGGTAGTTTGCTGCAAACAATGGTTTGCTTGAGGTTGCGCGGTTGTTTGAAGGCAAGTAGTGGGGGTGTGGGGATGAACTTGGCAAGATGTTCATCGTCATCAATGACGTGTTGAAGGCTGTGAAGAAGATGACGTAGTTTCTCCGCTCCGGGGAAGTACTGGACGACGAAGAGTATTCTGTCGGTTGTGTCCCATGTTTGTCTTCTGAGGAGGTTGGTGCGGTTTTTCGCTGTGGCGCGTTGGAACTGTCGATCGATGAGTCGAGTGTCATATCCCGTTCGTACAAGGGCATCTTTCAACGTCTGTAAATGTCCATTACGCTCCTCCTCGTCTGAGCAGATCCTGTGTATACGGAGCGCTTGTCCATAGGGGATGGCTTCTTTAATGTGTTTAGGGTGGAAGCTGGAGAAGTGGAGCATCATGAGGTTATCCGTGGGTTTGCGGTAAAGCGAAGTGCTGAGGTGACCGTCCTTGATGGAGACGAGTGGGTCCAAGAATGCAACTGATTTTGGAGAGTAGTCCATGGTGAGTCTGATGGTTGGATGGAACTTATTAATGTCATCGTGTAGTCGTTTCAGTGATTCTTCGCCGTGGGTCCAAAGGAAAAAAATGTTATCAATGTACCTGGTGTATAACGTCGGTTGAAGGTCCTGTGCAGTGAGCAGGTCCCGTTCAAACTTGTGCATGAAGATGTTGGCGTATTGGGGTGCGAATTTGGTCCCCATGGCTGTTCCATGCGTCTGGATGAAGAACTTGTTGTCGAAGGTGAAGACGTTGTGATCCAGAATGAAGCGGGTGAGTTGCAGAATTGCGTCTGGAGATTGGCAGTTGTCGGTGTTGAGTACTGAGGCTGTTGCAGCAATGCCGTCGTCATGGGGGATGCTGGTATAGAGTGCCGAGACGTCCATTGTGACGAGGAATGTTCCTGGTTCAACTGGTCCATGGGTGCTGAGTTTCTGCAGGAAGTCCATCGTGTCGCGACAGAAGCTGGGCGTACCTTGTACGATGGGTTTCAAGATTCCCTCGATGTAGCCAGAGAGGTTCTCACACAAGGTCCCATTGCCTGAAACGATAGGGCGGCCTGCAAGATCCTACCAACTGTCCTGGCTTGACACAATTCACACCTCTTTAACCTGGGGTTACCCCATCTCTGGATCTGTAAAGATTTAATCACCTGCTAATGGTCGCATTCCAAGCATTGTTTGGCATCTTTGAATCGAGCTGTATATGTGTTTCTGGAACATACCTCTTCATTCACCTGAGGAAGGAGCAGCGCTCCGAAAGCTAGTGACATCGAAACAAACCTGTTGGACTTTAACCTGGTGTTGTAAGACTTCGTACTGTGCTCACCCCAGTCCAACGCCGGCATCTCCACATCACATTTAAAAAAGGACCGAGGAATAAAGATGGGGAGACACTGAAACACAAACAGGAATCTCGGAAGGACTGTCATCTTCACCGTCTGCACCCTCCCAGCCAGTGACAACGGGAGCACGTCCCACCTCCGAAAATTCTCCTTCATTTGGTCTACTAATCAGGCCAAATTTAAATTGTGTTGCTGTTCCCATTCCCGAGCCACCTGGATGCTTAGGTACCGAAAGCTGGCCCCTACCACCCTAAACGGCAGTTCACCCAATCGCCTCTCCTGCCCCCTTGACTGGACCGCAAACATCTCACTTTTCCCCATATTTAGTTTATACCCTGAAAACAGGCCAAATTCTCCGAGAATCCTCATAATTTCTTCCATCCCCTCCAGTGGGTCCGTTACACACAGGAGCAGGTCGTCCACTCCCCCCCAGATCAGCCCCCTCCAGCCCCTTGAGGCTATCAGCGCAATTGCCAGCGGCTCTATGGCTAACGCGAACAACAGTGGGGAGAGGGGGCATCCCTGTCTCATCCTCCAATGCAGCCTGAAATAGTCCGATGTTGTGTTATTCGTCCGTACGCTTGTCACAGGAGCCTGATACAGCAACCTGACCCAGTCAATAAAGCCCCGCCCAAATCTGAACCAACCCAGTACCTCACACAGATATTCCCATTCCACCCGATCAAAAGCCTTCTCTGCGTCCATTGCGACCACTACCTCCACCTCCCTACCTTCCGGGGGCATCATGATCACATTTAACAACCTTCTTACATTGGCCACCAACTGCCTACCCTTAACAAACCCCGTCTGGTCCTCCACAATCATGTCCGGAACACAGTCTTCAATCCTAGAGGACAAGCTTTAGGCCAGCAGTTTGGCGTCCACATTTAGTCGGGATATCGGTCTGTAGGACGCACATAGCTCCGGGTCCTTGTCCCGCTTCAGGATTAATGAGATTGTGGCCTGTGGCATTGTCGGGGGAAGCACCCCACGCTCCCTTGCCTCATTGAATGTCCTCATCAACAGCGGTCCCAATATCCCAGAGAGCTTTTTATAAAACTCCACTGGGTACCCGTCCGTCCCGGGGGCTTTACCGGACTGCATGGCCTTCAGACCCTCTGCTGTCTCTTCCAACCTGCTCGGGGCCCCCAGCCCTTCTACCAACCACCTGTCCACCTTTGGGAAATACAGCTCCCCTAAAAAGTGCCTCATCCCCTCCTGCCCAGCTGGGGGTTACGATCCATACGGTCTACTGTAAAACTCCTTGACTGCCCTATTCACCCCTGCTGAGTCTCCAACCACCCTCCCTGTAGTTAACAAGCCAAATTCCGCCTGTAGCCTTCATCGTTCCCTTAAAAGCCCTGCCTCTGGGGTCTCCGCAAACCTCCTGTCAACCTTTACCAGTCGGTCTGTCTCTGCTCTGTCTGCCTTCCCCCTATGGGCCCGTATCGAGATCAGCTCCCCTCTAACTACCGCCTTCAAGCCTCCCAGACCACCGCCGTCAAAAATTCACCCGTGTCGTTGACTTCCAGGTAGTTCTGAATACATTTCCTCAGCCGCCCGCACACCTCTTCGTCAGCTAAAAGTCCCACGTCCAGCTTCCAGTGCGGGCGCTGGCTACTCTCCTTGCTGACCTGGAGGTCAACCCAGTGCGGGGCATGATCTGAGATTGTGATCGCAGAATACCCCGTGTCCACTGCCCCTATCAGTAGAGCCCTGCTCAGAATGAAGAAATCAATCCGGGGGTACACTTTATGTACGTGTGAGTAGAAGGAGAACTCCTTCACTCTCGGATGCCCAAATCTCCATGGGTCCACCCCCCCATCTGCTCCATAAACCCCTTTAGCTCCTTTGCCATTGCTGCCACCCTGCCAGTCCCTGAGGTCGACCAGTCTAACCCAGGGTCAATAACTGTGTTGAAGTCCCCTCCCATGACCAACTTATGCGAATCCTGGTCCGGGATCTTCCCCAGCATCCTCTTTATAAACTCCACATCATCCCAATTTGGTGCGTACACATTTACTAATTCCACCTGCACCCCCTCCAGTTTTCCACTGACCATAATGTACCGGTTTCCCACATCCGCAACTATTCTTCATGCCTCAAATACCACTCGCTTATTAATCAGGTTTGCGACCCCTTCAGTCTTCGAGTCCAGCCCCGAGTGAAAACCCTGTCCGACCCATCCCTTCCTTAATCTGATCTGATCAGTTACTCAAAGGGGCGTCTCCTGTAGCATTACCAAGTCCGCCTTCAGTCCTCTCAAATGCGTAAACACGTGTGCCCTCTTAACCGGCCCATGTATCCCTCTCACATTCCATGTGAACAGCCTAGTTGGGGGGCTCATCCGCCCAACCCCCCCCTTCACCGATCAGCCATCACCTTTCTTGGGCCAGTCTCCAGCCGGCCTGCCCCCAGGCAGCCTCCGCCCCCAGGCAGCCTCCGCCCTCGACCTCCTTTCTGTCCCACAGCAAAAGTCCCTCCCCATCAGCAGAGCATTTTCCCCCATCCCCCCCCCTAGTAACAGCACTATGTAAACCAACCCCTTTGACAAGCATAATATCTGCTCACCCCTCACTGCGCTTCCGTGAGCTAGCCTGCCCAGCTAGCTTGGTGACCCCAGCCCATGGCGCCAGACAATCTCCCATCTATCGTCCGTCCGTCCGTGCCCCCCCCCCCCCCCCCCCGGGCTCGGGCACACATATTCAAAAGAAAAGCAGTCCCAACACAATTTCCCTAAAAAAAGAAAAAAACGCACAAAGGGGTGGAGAATGGCTGAGCGGCCTCTGGCAATGGCCCCAGGTAGGTCCCAGGCGGGCCCGTAGAATCGGGGCCTTTTTCGAGCCCGCAGAATCGGGGAACCGGCGCCGGTCCCGATTTCATGCAGGAACATTGATTCTCCACCCCCTGCCGGCCGCGATTTTGGCGCTAGGGTACGGAGATTCTATCCCCATATGTTTGTGCAGACTCTGTCCATTCAAAACTGCTAAACCACTCATGACAATTGGAGCTATTCCATAGCGAGCAAAAATGTCTTTGGAATCCTTGATCAGACACCCAGCTGATGAGTTTGCTAGTTGTACCACTTCTGGAAAGTTGGAGAAATAGTCGATCACTAAAAGGTATTCTTTTCCTGCCAGATAAAACAGATCCATTCCTAATTTCTGCCATGGACTTGTAATGATTTTGCGCATTTTCATTGGTTCTTTTCGCTGTTTGCACTAAAAGTTTGCACTGTTTGATACCCAGCCAGTACACCGTCTCCCTGGCTCGTCTTTTACATTTTTCTATTCCTCAGTGCCCTTCATGAATCTTTTTCAGAATCATTGGTTGTAATGATCTTGGAATTACTATTCTATTTTGCCTTAGCAAAAAACCATTAACTGCCTTTAGCTCTGCTCTGATATTATAGTAGTTCGAGCAAGATTCTTTCTGCCATCCTTCTGTGAGTTATTTTGTTATCTCCTGTAAGATTTCACCTTTAGTAGTTTAATCTCTTATTAGTTTTGATTTCTCATCTGGGACTAGAAGGGATTTGTCGCAAAATTCACTTCTGCTTAAATATCTTCATCCAAATGTTAGTCTTCTTTCATGTCCGTGGCACGAGATAATGCATCTGCTACGAGATGTTTACCTGGTGTGTACATTAGATCAAAATCATGGGCTGGATTCTCCGCCCCCACGCCGGCCCCGATTCACGCCGTAATCGGGCCCGGCGCCGGTTCGGTAATTCTCCGGGCCCTGAAAATCGGTGTGACCGCGGAGTACACCGCACCGCTGGGGGGCCAGAGGCCCGCCCAGCAATCCTCCACTCCCGACCGGCCAAGTTCCCGGCGACGTGGAACTAATCACCTATTGCCTGTCGGGATCCTGGCGTGACGGCTGCGGACTCAGTCCACGGCCGCCCTGGTCGGGGGCCGGTGAATCGGAGACCAAGGGGGCCTTATAGGCGGCCAGGGATTAACTGTGTGGCAGTTGAGGCTTGGGTGCGACTGATCAGGGAGTCTCTTTCTTCGGCCTGGCTCCGCAGTCCGAGACCGCCATAGAGCACGGCACAGCTGCTGGAGGCCGCCGCCGTGCGCATGCACGGACTCCGAACCAAAAGTGCGGGGGCCCATTTCCGCAGCTAATGCGGCAAGATTCACTCCGGGTCTCTGCTAGCCCCCTGCAGGGCATTGAATTAATTCAACTTTTTTCTACGAGTTTTGGGAGTAAAACTCCACCGTTTTTACGCCAGCGTGGGTACATAGTCTGATTTTGGGAGAATCCAGCCCCATATCCTTATTTCTTTGTGCAATCACTCCTGGACCGAAGTATCCTTTCCTCACAGTCTTACAAAATTTCAATAACATATCGGGGTTTCTGTCCCATACCCCAGCCAATATTGTGGTCTGGTCTGGGATTGTAATAAAATATGTGTGTTTTCTGGACCACAATATTTCCGAACCTGCTAAACGAGCCATAAAAAATAAAATTGCTGTGGGCAATAAAGGTGTCCACAGACTGAACAAGTCCAGAAATTCTAGACAACATATGGTCAATTATGCATTACGTTCAACTTCAGTATACACCATCTGGAATTTCTGTCTTTTAGGCAATAACTGACAGAGACCATGATCAACTCACAAGTGGTTGCAGAGACAAAATGATATGATTGAACTTCATGCAGCAGAGCTGGCCAACAAAATAATCAAGTTCATGATAGTATCTACCCCAGTGAAAGCTTTCCAAGAAGACCCAAACATTGCACATGGAAGCACTACTGTAAAGCAGATTCAAGTATGAAGCCATACTATTGACTAGATAGAGTCTACAGCGTATGTTTAATTCCTCCACCATTGGCTCGATAGTGAATGCAGGCAAACCTAGTAAACAATGTGGATGATGCAGCCTCATACGTGAACCCAGAAACTGCCCAGTTTTTAACACTGTGTGGAAAGGCATGTGGCACCAGAGGACATTGGCAGCATCAAGGCAGAAAGGCAAAGCAAGTAGTTTGACATCATGAGAAGTCACACCTGAAACAAGACAGGTACAGCATTCCAATCAAATAGAGTCAAGGCAAGGTCCCTAAATGTCCAGCCAAGCTACACGGTCAGATGATAAGGATGGCCAGCACAGCGAAACACAAAGTGAGCCGACATTCAGCACAGTGAACATTCAAAGAACGTATTGGCACAGCGGTACCAAAAGTACCCTTTGCCACCAATCAGATTATATGCCCACCGATGATGGGGCAGCTTAACACTATGTGGAAAACTGGATACCAGTGCAGGTGCAAACATCGTTCCTCTTCACACACTGAAGTGTATGTACCGACAAAAGCGACAAGTGATGATTTGATCAACCAATGCCAAACTCACTGTGTGCAATGACTCGGAGATTCCATCCCTGGTATCCATTATATTCAAACATCATTAACACAACATGGGCAACACGGTAGCATTATGGATAGCACAATTGCTTCACAGCTCCAGGGTCCCAGGTTCGATTCCGGCTTGGGTCACTGTCTGTGCGGAGTCTGCACATCCTTCCCGTGTGTGCGTGGGTTTCCTCCGGGTGCTCCGGTTTCCTCCCACAGTCCAAAGATGTGCAGGTTAGGTGGATTGGCCGTGATAATTGCTCTCAGTGTCCAAAATTGCCCTGGATGTTGGGTGGGGTTACTGGGCTATGGGGATAGGGTGGGGGTGTTGACCTTGGGTAGGGTGCTCTTTCCAAGAGCCGGTGCAGACTCGATGGGCCGAATGGCCTCCTTCTGCACTGTACATTCTATGATAATCTATGACAACTCATCCTGGTCACCTCTGATATTTTATATTATGGCCACCACAGATCCTGTGCTCACAGACCTATCAGCATGCAGGGACCTAACCCTGGTCACCATCCACAGTGCCAACAACGCAATGGCAGTCAGATCACCTTTCGATCTGACCGAACATCCCTATACCCAGGCAAGTTTGACAGAATTGGAAGTTTCTCAGGTGATACAGTATTGCGCCTACACACAGATGCTGCTCCCTCCACTGACCCCTCAGCATAAGTACAGCATTCACACCCTGAAGAAGATAATGGCCAAACTGGATAGGATGGAGAGAGATGGTGTAGTCTGAAATCTCCACCACCACACAGATTGGTGTAACTCCATTATGAGCATCATTAAGAAAGGTGGTTTTATGAGCAGGCTTATGTATTCAGTACGAAAATGATACCCCCACGAAATCCCCACATTTGAGGATCTGAATTCCAAGTTTGCAATTACTAAATTTTTCTCTAAACTCAATGCTAAAAATGGCTACTGATTAATACATTTGAAGATGATCTTCTGGGAGCTAACTATATTCCGTACTACTTTTGGGAGAGACCTTTTCCAAAGGTTACCATTGGGGCTTGCCAGAAACCAGGATATTTTCCAACAACTTTTGGACAACATCCTTTGTGAGATCTCTGGATGTATTTGCTTGTAGACAACATTGCTATTGGTGCCACAACAAAACAGGAGCAAAGTCAATATTTGTACCCTCTGATGGAAGCTCTACACAGGGAAGTTCTTGGGCGGGATTCTCCATCGGCTGACGTGAAATCGGGAAACGTGATTGGGCAGAGAATCGGTTCTGACGCCAAAATCGCGGCGGGCATCAATTTCACGCCAAATCACAATTCTCCATCGCCTCGACAGCAACATCAATGCATTCCAGTACACGCGTACAGTAAACACTGTTTGCAAATCATTAGCGGGCCTGACCCGATATTCCCTGTGGCCTCTCACTTGTGTTATTAAAAATCATGAAACCGTCTCATGGCTGATGAGGAAGAGAGAGGAGGCAGGACACAGAGATGTGCGACTACGGCTTGCCAGCCCCAACACCGGCCAGGCTTATTGGGGTGGGGGTGGGGGGCATGCCAGGTCCGGGGGATGGGGGGCCGACGGGGGAATGGGTCATGTGGCCGGGGTGACAGTGCAACATATTTGCCAGATCATGGCACACCTGGCAATGCAGGGTCGCCCTGAACTGATATACCATGGGGTCCTTCCAGGCACCGAGTGGGGACCTGTCCGGAATCTCACAAAGCACAATGTACACTTGCATCTGCGCCATCACGGTCGGCACAATACATCCATTTCAATGTATCCTGTGGTTTGCCGCTATTGCCGACATGCCCCAGGCTCAAGCGGTGATCGCCGGGATGCATGTCGCCCTACGAGCACCTGCAGATGACAGACCGCTCTACACAAACCGAAAAGGGTTCCACTCGATGAACGTGCAACTGATATGTGACCATCAGATGCGTATCATGTACATCTGCACCTGATACCTGGGCAGTGTGCACGGCACCTTCACCCTGACAGATTCAATGATTCCTGACATGTTTGAGATGCACCACCGGCTGGAGGATTGGCTCCTGGGCGACAAGAGTTATCCATTGCGGTCGTGGTTGATGACCTATCCAGAGCCCACAGACCGGCACAGAGACCCGCTACAAAGACATCCGTGCAGCGACCAGCAGCATGACTGGTGCTTTGGCATTCTGAAGTTGTGGTTCAGGTGCCTGGACTGCTCTGTAGTGGCCCCTCCAGTATGACACTGAGAGGGTCACCCGCATTATGGAGGCCTGCTGTGTCCTCCACAACATCATCAGTAGAGGGGCAATGTGCGAACGGAGGAGAATGAATGCCAGGCCTCGTCCGATGAGGAGGATGTGTGAGAGGGCGAGGATCGGCAGGACATAGGGCCTAGGCAGGCGTGGCAGGGTGCACGATGTGTGCGCTAGGGCCAATGCACATGGGACAGTCTGATCACCTTCAGGTTCACCGACTGGCTGGGGGGGGTCTATTTTCTTTTTGCCTCCAAGAATTTGTCGATAGCCCAAGCTAATTATTCAAACAGCGATTGTAAAACTTTAGCACTGGCATTCGGCATCCAGCGATTCCACACTTAATTAATTGGAAAGAGGTTCATTGCAAAAAACAGTTGTACAGCAGTTGAAATGATCTGGCAAAAACATCTAACTTGTGCACCATAAAGATTACAGCCCATTGTTAAAAATGCAAAGGTACAATTGTGATAAATGCTACAAGCCGTGTAATGTCATGGTCACATCCGATGCCCTAAGTCGTCTACCTAACCTGTAAAAAACTGCAGACATTTACCCAGATCTGCAAGTAGAATATGGACATTGAAATCGATATGTATCTGGCCAATCCAAGTGTCTAGTATTGCAGCAGGAAATGTCCAGTAATTCTGTATTCCAGCAACCAAGGAAAACATTGACTGATGGATAGCCAGAGTGCTTCCAGGATGTTCCAGAGGCAGTAAGATCATTTCGACCCGATCAAGAATATCTCAAGGATTCACCTTTAAGGGAATGAAAGTCATCATCTCAGGGGTCCATGCCATCAGATATCCTGCAACAGTTGTACCAGGCACACATGGGACTTGATGAGACCAAATGATTGGGCAGCACGGTAGCACAAGTGATTAGCACTGTGGCTTCACAGCGCCAGGGTCCCAGGTTCGATTCCCCGCTGGGTCACTGTCTGTGCGGAGTTTGCACGTTCTCCCCGTGTCCGCGTGGGTTTCCTCCGGGTGCTCCGGTTTCCTCCCACAGTCCAAAGACGTGCAGGTTAGGTGGATTGGCCATGCTAAATTACCCGTAGTGTCCATAAGGGTTGGGAGGGGTTATTGGGTTGCGGGGATAAGGTGGAAGTGAGGGATTAATGTGGGTCGGTGCAGACTCGATGGGCCGAATGGCCTCCTTCTGCACTGTATGTTCTATGTAATCTATGTAATCTATGATTGGCCGGGGAGATGGTATATTGACAAGGAATCCACCAAGATATTGAAAAGGCCATGGGGGGAAACATGAGGCATATCAAACCTTCATACCTAAACTATTGCCTCCTGAGGTACTCACATATTCTTGGACCAGACTCACAACTGACCTCTTGAGCATCTGCTGAGTTGATTTCTTGGTTGTAACGTATTACCTTTCCAGATTTCCCATTATCCATCAGCTACACCACACATCTAGTGCAACCTTTGCGGACACACCATGTTCAATTTTCAGGCTATTTAGGGCGTCATAGGAGATTGTTTCCAACAATGGCAATGTATGAGAAGTGGGGACTCCAAGATACCACTTTGTCATCTCATTATTCCAGATCTAACGGAATGGCAGAATGTATGGTTCAAACTTGATCGCCAGACAAAACACGATCTACAGTGGCCATGTTCCATCTTAGAGTGAAATTACTCAGTCCAGCCGGTACCTCACCTGCAGAATTACTATTCAGCTGACAAGTGTGGCAACCCTTCCCAGTCAATACTTGTCCATGCTCCCAGGAACACGAGATGTATTAATTGAAAAACATGGAAAGAGGAAAGATGCATGCAGATAAAAAATTAACCGCCTGAACATCACACAGAAATTTGGAGTACAACATCTAGCAGATGGCACATGGAATCCAGCAGAAATCTTCAGCCACGCCCTGAACCAAGATTGCATCAAGTACAAACAACAAATGACACAATATGTGACAAAACAGATCCCAAATGAGAAACACTGGGCCATCCTCTCTCAGTGGGTAAAATGTTAATACCAGTGGGATGAGGCCCCTAATTGGCCATTAAAAGGCATCAATAGATGAAAGTGCAGGCAGGCTGCCTGGTGTCTCCCTGCTTATGTAATATTTCAGGTGGGCAGCAGGAGGGTGGAACGTTTTCTGCTGAGAAAAAGAGGAAGTGAAAGCACTTAGCTCCTTTTGATGTGGTGAGGAGCAGTCAATCATAGCAGAGTGTTTATAAACATTGTGGTTAGCATCAAAGTAGGATAATCGAGACACACTGATCCTGAAGGGAAAGATGAATAAACAAACTCGAAGCAGCTGTGCCTGGACCAATAAAACTGTCAATCACTGGCCAGTGCAATGTATTGCTGTGTGAAATTGAATGGAAGATATGCATTTCAAAGGTTGTCAAGGGGTTTGAAGCCCTTTGACGTCTACTTGGCATTCCAGGAAGCCTCTGGCACTTGTAACAGCTGCTATTTTAAACAGTTTTGTCTGAGGTAACAGATGTTAGGGAAGGGTGAGTGAAAAAGCAATGATTTTTCACTCCGTTGCCTGGACTGCTCTTCCGCTGACGGGGACCTCCCTTCAGGGTTATTTGATGGAGAACTTTGTCAGGGTTATCTAATGGGAGGCCTGATGGGGGTCAGATTGGGGGGGTCTGATATCAGGGCTGGGGAGGTTGGTGAGTGAGGGTCAGGCCACCCTCATGCATGGAGGGGGGGGCCATTACTCCCATGGTGGAGGGAATGCCCCTACTTGTCAGTGCGGGGGGACAGGATTTGCTTGTGGTGGGGCATTGCTGAAATTCAGTATTGGGTCATCCACTGAAAATGGTAGGAACTCTCCCCCATGCGGAAATTAGCATGATGAGGGAGAGAGACTCGCATTCCGGGTCCCACTCCTAGCGCCAGCAGAAACCAGGAGCAATTCTCCCCTGGCCAGAGCATTATGGATGGGATTCTCCATTCCCCGAGGCCAATTTCATAATCGGCGATCGGGCAGAGAATCCCTTTCAACGCCAAAATCGGGGGCGGCACCTGTTTGAAGCAGGTTTCGAATGCTCCGCTCCTTCTGAAACGGTGCCAACACAGCGCGCGCCGCACATCATTCGGATGGCCTCAGCGTGTCACCTGAAGCCCCTCTCCGAATGCTCCGACCCTCCGACTCCGCAGTTGACTTGTGATTTCAGCCGTGCAGGATCCCGGCGTGGCGGCTGTGTCCAACACCGCTACAGTTGTGCGGGAGCCATGCTGCTGGCCGGGGGGCTTCTGTGAGGGCTGGGGGGACTGGTGGGGTTGGCCAGAGGGTGGTGGGGGGAGCACTATTTGGCAGGTCGGGTCCGCGCATGGCCGGTGCCATGTTTTACGGCACGACCGCTGCAGGTCGTCGCTGTGCGCATGCGCAGCTACAGACCCGGCCATTCTCCGGCCGTTTATTTTGTGGTGGCCGGGAGTTTTACGCGGCATATCTGCCAGCTCATCACAGGTCGCAGGATCAGTGGGCGGGGGGCCGCTGATTTTTTCCACGTAAAACGCCACAAATCCTCCGCTGTTAGCCTCAGAAATGGAGAATATGGCCCCTTGTCTCCAGAATGGAGAATCCAGGTCATAATGTAGTTTTGAGTGAAACGTGAAGGGACTGATCAGTGAAGAAATCTACAACAATCGCTGATAAAATGTTGTAGGCTCATTCTACTTAGTGGCATCGAAAATTACTAAAGCAACAAAACAGCTCTCAGTTGCTGAGGAGATGACGTGTGCCATTGAAATCATAAAGCAAATGCTGTGATTGCAGAAGGTCAAGGAATGGGAAAAAATACCATTCTCCAATGATAATGTCAAAGAACATACTGATTTAATGTCAGAAGAAATAGTTTTGTAGTGCATTGATTAGCTGTGTGATAATGTCTTTATGCTGCAACTTGACAATCGAGACATTACTCAAATGTCCCATTTACTCACCTAATGTTCAGTATGTGTGGCGTAAAGAAATAAAAAAGGCTTTTTGTTTTGCAAAGTTCTCAAGAACGTGACAAGGTCAGACAATATTGCATGACTTCAGTTAAAATCAGATGACCAAATAGGCACTGTGTTCTGCACTGATGGAGCTGCATCGGTGGTTAAGAGGCATTCTGGGGCTGTGCAAAGAATAAAGTAAAATACGGCGGATACTAGAATCGAAAACAAAAACAGAGAATGCTGAAAAACGCAGCAGGTCTACAGAGAGGGAAAACAGAGTTAACGTTTTGAGCCTGCTTGGTTCTTCATCAGAACTAAAGAGAGGTTGATGTATTGGATGTTAAACTGAAGCTGGGAGAAATTGCAACAAGATGTAGCAATCTTAAGAACAAGTGACAGACAGTCTGACAGTGGCGGAAGGTAGGGGTGGTGGCAGGGGAGGAGGGACGATTTTTGCATTGGAATAATAAATGTATGGGATATAAAAAAGGGGTTAAGATAGAGGACAAAGGTCACAGTCTAAACTCAGTAAACTCAGTGTTGAGTCCGAAGGGCTATTAGGGGCAGGATTGTCCGTTTCAGAAACTAAGGGCTGACGCCGGGACTGAATTGTGGATGTTCTATGGCCCCGATAGCAGCGCCAGTCCTGGAGCAATTCAGGACATGCAAATAGTCACTCTCTTTGAGTGACAAGTAGGAGCATTCACTGGACTGGTGAGCTTTGGAAGTTACATGTCACATCAGCCACCAATGCCACATGGAGCTATTACAATTCCAACCGACACCGGTGTTGGGATTGGCATTGGAGAATTGGAGAGCCTGACAAGCTAGGGCTGCATGGAACCACCCCGCTCCCCTCTCACTCTCATTGCTGTTCTGCAGGGCCTTCCCCGAGCAGCTCCCATTTGTGCAGCCTCAGTGCATCTGCTAGAGTTGCGGCTAGGCAGATGTCAACCTCTCCTGGTTCAATACCAAAATCCATTCTCTGAGGGGGGTAAAGGGCTACTTTAGGCCACTACTTGCCTTCAAACAACCGCGCAACCTCAAACGAACCATTGTTTGCAGCAAACTACCCAGTCTTCAGAACAGCGACCACGACACCACACAACCCTGCCATGGCAATCTCTGCAAGACGTGCCAGATCATTGACATGGATACCACGATTACACGTGAGAGCACCACCCACCAGGTACGCGGTACATACTCGTGCGACTCGGCCAACGTTGTCTACCTCATACGCTGCAGGAAAGGATGTCCCGAAGCGTGGTACATTGCGAGACCATGCAGACGCTGCGACAATGAAGGAACGGACACCGCGCAACAATCACCAGGCAGGAATGTTCCCTTCCAGTCGGGGAACAGTTCAGCAGTCAAGGGCATTCAGCCTCTGATCTCCGGGTAAGCGTTCTCCAAGGCGGCCTTCAGGACCCGCGACAACGCAGAATCGCCGAGCAGAAACTTATAGCCAAGTTCCGCACACATGAGTGCGGCCTCAACCGGGACCTGGGATTCATGTCGCATTACATTCATCCCCCACCATCTGGCCTGCGAAATCCTACCAACTGTCCTGGCTTGACACAATTCCCACCTCTTTAACCTGGGGTTACCCCATCTCTGGATCTGTAAAGATTTAATCACCTGCTAATGGTCGCATTCCAAGCATTGTTTGGCATCTTTGAATCTGTCTATATATGTGTTTCTGGAACATACCTCTTCATTCACCTGAGGAAGGAGCAGCGCTCCGAAAGCTAGTGACATCGAAACAAACCTGTTGGACTTTAACCTGGTGTTGTAAGACTTCGTACTGTGCTCACCCCAGTCCAACGCCGGCATCTCCACATCAGGGTAAAGGGCAGACATGTTAGCATGGGAATTACTCGCCTATGCAACTAGGCCCAATGGGCTACATAGTGGCCCTGACCTGCAGTGCGGCCCCAGCCCCCTCATGCTCCCCTCCACCCCCCATTCCCACCCAACTAACATTTTGGACACTAAGGGGCAATTTAGCATGGCCAATCCACCAACCTATCCATCTTGGGCTGTGGGAGGAAACCGGAGCGCCCGGAGGAAACCCACACAGACACGGGGGGAATGTACAAACCTCACTCAGACAGTCACCCAAGGTTGGAATTGAACTTGAGTCCCTACCGCTGTGAGGCAGCAGTGCTAACCACTGTGCCACTGTGCCGTGGCACTGTGGGTGTAGCTGCACAAAGCGAGACTGCAGAGGTTCAAAGGGGTGGATCACCAATATCTTCTTAAGAGGAATAAAAGATGGGCAACAAATTCGGGCCAGCCAGAAATTACTCACAGCCCATGAAGAAATAAACAAAAAGGCAAAGGCTGCAAGCTGAGCTGCTCAGATCAAACTCCGACTGGGTGACCGCTTTTGTGGAATCCCCCTACTAGGTCCCCAAGTGCGACCCTGAGTTTTCGGTTGCTTCTTATTTTAATTCGCATTTCTGTCCTCGGCCTGCTTCAGTGTCCCAGCAAAACTCAACTCAAGCTCGAGGAACAGCACCTCATCTTCTGGACCCAACATGCAAAGTGTGTCTCAGAATGAGAAATGACCCAACAAAGATTCCTTTGAAATATAAGGGATAGAGTAATTTGTCTTGGCTGATAGCTGTAGGATAAATGTTGATTGGGGAGCAGTTAGCTCAGTGGGCTGGACAGCCAGTTTGTGGTGCAGAGCATAGGCCAACGGTGCAGGTTCAATTCCTGCACCAGCTGAGGTTATTCATGAAGGCCCTGCCTTGTGGGCAGCATGGTAGCACAGCGGGTAGCACTGTGGCTTCACAGCGCCAGGGATCCAGGTTTGATTCCCGGCTTGGGTCACTGTCAGTGCGGAGTCTGCACATCCTCCCCGTGTCTGCGTGGGTTTCCTCCGGGTGCTCCGGTTTCCTCCCACAGTCCAAAGGTGTGCAGGTTAGGTGGATTGGCCATGCTAAATTGCCCTTAGTGTCCAAAAAGGTTGGGCGGGGTTACTGTGTTACGGGGACAGGGTGAAGGTGTGGGCTTGGGTAGGGTGCTCTTTCTAAGGGCCGGTGCACACTCGATGGACCGAATGGACTCCATCTGCACTGTAAATTCTACGATTTTTCACGGTAACTTCATTGCAGTGTTAATCTCAACCTATCTGTGACAATAAGAAGATTATTAAAAAATTATTAAAGCATAATCAAAGACCCCTCCCACCCAGTTATTCTCTCTTCCAACTTCTCCCATTGGGCAGAAGATACAGGAGACTGAGAACACGCACTAACAGGTTCAAAAACAGCTTCTTCCCCGCTGTGACCAGACTCCTCAATGACTCTCTTGTGGACTGAACTGATCTCTTCACACATCTTCCCTACTGAGTAGTTCTACGCTCCAAATGCTTCACCATTGTCGGTGTCTATGTATCTATCCTATGTCCTGTTTTGTTTCATGTATGGAATGCTCAATCTGGACCGTACGCAGAACAATGCTTTTCACTGTACTTTGGTACACGTGACAATAAAACAAATCGCAATACTGAGCAACACTTTGTGAGGCAGTGGAACTCAATTCTCTCCTTGTGTTCAGAGATTCTCTCAATTCGTGAATACTTAATCAGGAGGCCCACAGCAGGCAGAATCTGTTGAAATGTATCGATGTGTCAACACGGAATCTTTATAAAAGTCTGATGAATCTTGTTAAAAAAAATTAAAATCAATGATTTATTTGGCGTGATTTATTGCACTTTTCAAATATCACTTTTTAAAATGATTTATCTGTTCAAAATTATTGTACTTTCATAAAAAATACACTTAACTTTTTAATTTTCAAAAATTAATCATGTTTACTTTCTATGACTTTCCAACACCTTTGCACTGCAGCCTGCTTTATTTCTTTTGGTGAGGTGACTGGAGGCAGCCTTGTAACTGCCTGCGATTTTTATCCACACTCCCGCTGCGACGGACACAGGGAGGGGATCCTCCTTACAGCACCCGGTATCTCTGCCACCAGGTTTGAAGTAGTTCTTCATAGAAGAATCATAAAATCTCTACAGTGCAGGAAGAGGCCATTCAGCCCATCGAAAGGGCACTCTACCCAAACCAACTTCTCCACCCTATCCCCCAAACCCCTCAACCTAATCCCCGGATACTAAGGGGCAACTTAGCATGGCCAATCCACCAAACCTGCACATCTTTGGACTGTAGGAGAAAACCAGAGCACCCGGAGGTAACCCACGCAGCCACGTGGAGAATGCGCAAACTCAACACACAGACAGTTACCCGAGGCCGGAATTGAACCCGGGTCCCTGGTGCTGTGAGGCAGTAGTGCTAACCACTGTGCCACAGTGCCGCCCGCAATTCTTGTGTCGGTTTATTCAATGTTAGCCACTGGCTGCAAGACCCAGGCTATTCAGTGAAATGAATCAGCTGAATAAAACTATGTCAAGTTTTTATTGTTGTGGCGTGAACGAATTGATGCAGTTAAAAGGAAATTGGCAAGTCTGGAAAGTTCTCTATGGGGAGACCACTTACATGCTTGAGTTCTTAGATTCTTGAATTCAAGAAAAAAAACGTTAACTTTGATTAAATTAGCCGTCGTGCATCCTGCTTCTCCATGCAAACAATTCCATCCTTCTCCTCCAGGACTCACAACAGCACAATCTGCTACATACCCGTGGGCTACAAACCCCTTGAGTGATAATATTCAACGCTAAACTGCCACTCTCTGTTCCAGCAAAGCTTTTAGCAGAGCTGACTGACATCTCATCAGATAGCTCTCTCACAGCCGCGATCAGTCAAATACTACCAAGAGAGATTTTTGGTGTGGTTGCTCCTACGAATAACTGCTTCTTCTGCAGCACTGAAAGTGTTCATCCCATTTAATACAATCAACTTGAAATTAAATGAAATGAAAATCGCTTATTGTCACAAGGAGGCTTCAAATGAAGTGACTGTGAAAAGCCCCTAGTCGCCACATTCCGGCGCCTGTTCGGGGAGGCTGGTATTGCATAAAGAAGCAAGATTTTTCAGCAACGGACCCAGGTTAAAGGTTTATTTTATTCATTCATCCAGGAGATCAGGACACCTCTGGTTGGTTGGCATTTATTGCTCATCCCTAACTGCTCGAAGAAAGATGGTGGTGAGCCACCTTGTTGAACTGCTGCAAGCCAGGTGCTGCAGGTACATCCATAGTGCTGTTCGTTTGGCAGTTCCAGGATTTTGGCCTAGCGTCAGGGATATACTTCCAAATCAGGATGTATGGATTGGAGAGGAACATGCAGGCAACGATGCTCCCATGCATCTGTTACTCTTGTCCTTCTAAGTGCTAAAAGGTCCTGGGTTCAGAAGGTGCTGTTTTTAGAAACCTTGCTCAGTTGCTGCAGTGCACCTTAGAGATGTACACACTGCTGTCATAGTGCATTGGTGGTGAAGGAAGTAAATCTTTCATGTGAACAAAGAACAAAGAAAAGTGCAGCATAGGAACAGGCCCTTCGGCCCTCCATGCCTGAGCCAACCAGGCTGCCCATAAAACCTAAAACCTTCTACACTTCTGGGGCCGGTATCCCTCTATTCCCATTCTATACATGTATTTGTCAAGATGCCCCTTAAACGTCACTATCGTATCTGCTTGCACCACCTCAGTGAGTTCCAGGCACCCACTAACCTCTGTGAAAAAAACTTCACTTGCACATCTCCTCTAACCTTTGCCCCTCGCACCTTAAACCGATGTCCCCTAATAATTGACTCTCCATCCTGGGAAAATGCTTCTGACGATCCACTCTGTCAATGCCCCCATAATTGTGTAGACTTCTACCAGGTCATCCCTCAACCTCCGCCATTCCAGTGAGAACACACCGAGCTTATCAAACTTCTCCCCAAAGGTTATGCCCTCCATACCAGGCAACATCCTGGTAAACCTCTTCTGCACCCTCTCTAAAGCCTCCACATCCTTCTGGTAGTGTGGCAACCAGAATTGAACACCATATTCCAAGTGTGGCCTAACTAAGGTCTATACAGCTGCAGCATGACTTGCCAATTTTTACACTCAATGCCCCATCCAATTAAGGCAAGCATGGCGTATGCCTTCCTGACTACCTTCTCCACTTGCGTTACCAATTTCAGTACCTGTGAACTTGTACACCCAGATTCCTCTGTCAATACTCTGAAGGGTTCTGCCATTTACTGTACATTTGCCACCAGTATTAGACCTTCCAAATGCATTACCTCACATTTGCCGGGATTAAACTCCATCTGCCATCTCTCCGCCCAAGTCTCTAACCAATCGATATCCTGCTGTGTCCTATGATTGTTCTCATCACTATCTGCAATTCCACCAACCTTTCTGTTCTCTGCAAACTTACTAATCAGACCAGTTCCAACAGCAAAGCTCCCAGTACTGATCCCTGTGGAACACCACTAGTCACAGTCCTCCATTCAGAAAAGCATCCTTCCACTTCCAACCTCAGTCTTCTGTGACCGAGCCAGTTCTGTATCCATTTTGCCAGCTCACCTCTGATCCCAAATGACTTCACCTTCTGTACCAGTCTGCCATGAGGGACCTTGTCAAAGGCCTTACCCTCATCAATCATATTCACCACTTCCTCAAAAAACTTGATCAAGTTAGTGAGACATGACCTCATCGTCACAAAACCATGCTGCCTCTTGCTCATACGTCCACTTGCTTCTAAATGGGAGTAAATCCTGTCTCGAGGAATCCTCTCCAATAATTTCCCTACCACTGTCGTAAGGCTCACCAGTCTGTAATTTGCTGAATTTTCTTTGCTCCCTTTATTAAACAAAGGAACAACATTAACTATTCTCCAGTCCTCTGAGACCTCACCTGCAACCAGTGAGGATACCAAGATTTCTGTCAAAACCCCAGCAATTTCCTCCCTTGCCTCACTCATTATTCTGGGGTAGATCCCATCAGGCCCCGGGGACCTATCAACCTTAATGTTTTTCAAGACGCCCAACACCTCCTCCTTTTTGAACTCAATGTGACCCAGACTATCTATGCACCTTTCCCCAGACTCATCATCCACCAAAGCCTTGGGCGGGATTCTCCCTTTGGGGGACTAAGTCCCCACGCACGCTGGAAAACAGGGGAGAATCAGTCCGGACTTTTTCCTCGAATGTCCGGGGTGATTCCCCGTTCTCCAGGGGGCTAGCAGGCCTCCGGTGTGCCGGCCCACCTTGACATGGGTGCCGCCGACATGGCAGAGCCACACAGTGGGCCCGCACGGAGGAAGATAGGTCACTCCCGGATCGCGATGGCCCGCCGATCGGTGGCCCCTGATCTCGGGCCTGCCCTTCGTCATGGCCCTCCCCGGTGTCCGATCACCACTCCCCCCCACCATAATGCCCACATCAGCCGCGACTCCGAGTTCCTGCCGGTGGAACCACATTAGAACCACACCGGCGGGCACTCGACCCGTTGAACACGGAGAATCGCCAGGGGGGCCTTTTCCAACGGCCCCCGACCAGCGCATGTTGATCGTGCGCGCACAAATGGCGGCAGTTCTCCGGCCGCCGGAGAATCACGTGCCAGCGTGTGGGCCTATTTTGGGTAATTCTCCGACCCTCCGTGCTGAAACCGTGCTCGGCGTGGGGGCGGAGAATTACCCAAAATAGGCCCACACGCCGGCGGGCCATCGCGATCCGGGAGTGACCTATCTTCCTCCGTGCGGGCCCACTGTGTGGCTCTGCCATGTCGGCGGCACCCATGTCAAGGTGGGCCGGCACACCGGAGGCCTGCTTGCCCCCTGGAGAACGGGGAATCACCCCGGACATTCGAGGAAAAAGTCCGGACTGATTCTCCCCTGTTTTCCCGCCCCTTCTCTTTGGTGAATATTGATGCAAAGTACTCATTCAGTACCTCGCTCATTTCCTCTGGTTCCAAGCATAGATTCTCTCCCTTGTTCTTGAGTGGGCCAACCGTTTCCCTGGATACCCTCTTACTCTTTATATACATATAAAAAGCCTTGGGACTTTCCTGAATCCTATTTTCCAATGACTTCTCGTGACCCCCCTTTTAGCTCTCCTGACTCCTTGTTTAAGTTCCTTCCACTTTCCTTATATTCCTCATGAGCTTCGTCTATTCCCAGCCTCCTAACCCTAACAAATACTTCCTTTTTTTTAAACTATGCTCACAATATCCCTCATTATCCAAGGTTCCCGAAACTTTCCAAACTTATCCTTCGCCCTCACAGGAACATGTCGGTCCTGAATTCCTATCAATTGACATTTGAAAGCCTCCCACATGCCTGATGTTGATTTACGGTCAAATATCCGTCCCCAATTTATATTCTTCAGTTCCTGCCTAATATTGTTATAATCAGCCTTACCCCAATTTAGCACCTTCACTCGAGGACTACTCTTGACTTTAGGTGGTGGATGTGGTCCCAATCAAGCGGGCTGCTTTGTCCTGGATGGTGTTGAGCTTCTTGAGTGTTAGAGTTCCACGCATGCCGACAAGTGGAGAGTATTCCATCACACTCCTGACTTGTGCCTTGTAGGTGGTGGATTGGTTTTGGGGAGTCAGGAGGTGAGTTACCCACTGTAGGATTCCTGACCTTTGACCTGCTCTTGTAGCCACAGTATTGATATGGCTAGTCCAGTTCAGTTTCTGATCAATGGCAACCCCCAGCATATTAACAGTGGGGGATTCAGTGACGGTAATGCCATTGAATGTCAAGGAGAGATGATTAGACCCTCTCTCGCTGGGGATGGTAATTGCCTGACATTTATGTGGCACAAATGTTACTTGCCACTTATGAACCCAAGCTGAAATGTTGTCCATATCCTCTTGTATTTGGACATGGACTGCTTCAGTATCGAAGGAGGCACGTATGTTGCTGAACATTGTGCAATCATCAGCAAACATCCCCATTTCTTATGTTGGAGGCAGTACCATTGACGAAGCAGCTGAGGTGCTTGGGCCTCAGATACCATCCTTCGAAACTTCTGCAGTGATGCCTTGGGGCTGAAAAGATTGACCTCCAACAATCATACCCATCTTTTTGTGCCAGTTATAGCTCCAACCAATGGATAGCTTCCCTGTGATTCCCATTGACTCCAGTTTAGCAGGGCTCCTTAATGCCACACTTGATCAAATGCTGCCTGGATGTCAAGGACAATCACTCTCACCTCACATCTGGCAATCAGCTCTTTTGTCCATGTTTGAACCAAGGCTGTAATGAGGTCAGGAGCTGAGGGACCCTGGTGGAACCCAAACTGGGTGTCAATGAGCAGGCTATTTGTGAACAAGTGTCATAAGAACATAAGAACATAAGAACTAGGAGCAGGAGTAGGCCATCTGGCCCCTCGAGCCTGCTCCACCATTCAATAAGATGGTGGCTGATCTTTTGTGGACTCAGCTCCACTTTCTGGCCCGAACACCATAACCCTTAATCTCTTTATTCTTCAATAAACGATCTATCTTTATCTTAAAATGATTTAATGAAGGAGCCTCTACTGCTTCACTGGGCAAGGAATTCCATAGATTCACAACCCTTTGGGTGAAGAAGTTCCTCCTAAGCTCAGTCCTAAATCTACTTCCCCTTATTTTGAGTCTATGCCCCCTAGTTCTGCTTTCACCCGCCAGTGGAAACAATCTGCCCGCATTTATCCTATCTATTGCCTTCATAATTTTATATGTTTCTATAAGATCCCTCCGAAACCTTCTAAATTCCAACGAGTACAGTCCCAGTCTACTCAACCTTGCCTCGTAATCCAACCCCCTCAACTCAGGGATTAGTCTAGTGACTCTCCTCTGCACACCCTCCAGTGCCAGTACGTCCTTTCTCAGGTAAGGAGACCAAAACTGAACACAATACTCCAGATGTGGCCTCATTCACACCTTATACAGTTGCAGCATAACCTCCCTAGTCTTAAATTCCATCCCTCTAGCAATGAAGGACAAAACTCCATTTGCCTTCTTAATCACCTGTTGCACCTGTAAACCAACTTTTTGCAACTCATGCACTAGAACATCCAGGTCCCTCTGCACAGCAGCATGTTTTAATATTTTATCATTTAAATAATAATCCCTTTTGCTGTTATTCCCACCAAAATGGATAACCTCACATTTGTCAACATTTTATTCCATCTGACAGACCCTAGCCCATTCACTTAAACTATCCAAATCCCTCTGCAGACTTCCAGTATCCTCTGCACTTTTTGTTTTACCACTCATAAGAACTAGGAGCAGGAGTAGCTTTTTTAGTAGCTTTCTGTTGCCCCCTGACGATTTCCCAATCCTCTAGTCTCCCACTAATCTTTGCCACTTTGTATGCTTTTTCCTTCAATTTGATACTCTCCGTTATTTCCTTGGCTATCCACGGTTGATTTTCCATCTTTCTACCGTCCTTCCTTTTTGTTGGTATAAACTTTTGCTGAGCACTGTGAAAAATCACTTGGAAGGTTCTCCACTGTTCCTCAACTATTTCACCATAAAGTCTTTGCTCCCATTCTACCTCTTCTCTCATCCCATTGTAATCTCCTTTGTTTAAGCACAAAACACTAGTGTTTGATTTTACCTTCTCACCCTCCATCTGTATTTTAAATTCCACCATATTGTGACTGCTCCTTCCGAGAGGATCCCTAACTATGAGATCCTGAATCAATCCTGTCTCATTACACAGGACCAGATCTAGGACCGCTTGTTCCCTCGTAGGTTCCATCACATACTGTTCTAGGAAACTATCGCGGATACATTCTCTAAACTCCTCCTCAAGGCTGCCTTGATCGACCTGGTTAAACCAATCGACATGTAGATTAAAATCCCCCATGATAACTGCTGTACAATTTCTACATGCATCAGTGTCACTTGGAAACACTGTCAAAGATCCTTTCCATCACTTTGTTGATAATTGTAAGTAAACAGATGGGGTGGAAATATTGAATGGCCATGTTGAATTTATCCTGCTTTTTGTGTACAGAACATCCCTGGGCAATTTTCTACATTGTCGGTTAGATGCCAGTGTTGTAGCTGTAGCTGGAACAGCTAGGCAAGGGGCTCCAACTAGTTCTGGAGCACAGGTCTTCAGTACTACTGCCGGAATGTTCTCAGGGCCCCTAGCCTTTGCAGTATCCAGTGCCTTCAATCATTACTTCGTATCACAAGGAGTGAATTGAATTGGCTGAGGACTGGCATCCGTGATGGTAGGGACATTCGGAGGAGGCTGAGATGGATCATACACTTGGCACTTCAGGCTGAAGATTGTTGCGAATGCCTCAGCCTTATCCTTTTGCACAGACGTGCTGGGCTCCTCCATCATTGAGGATGGGATAAGTTGTGGAGCCTCCTCCTCCAGTGAATTGGTTAATTTCCCACCACCAGTCAACAACACTGGATGTGGCAGGACTGCAGAACTTTGATCTAATGCTTTGGTTGTGGGGTCCCTCAGCTCTGTCTATTGCTTGCTGCCTCTGCTGTTTGATATGCAAGTAGTCCTGTGTTGGAGCTTCATCGGTTTGACACCTCATTTTTAGGTATGCCTGGTGCTCCACTCTTCATTGACCCAGGTTTGATCCCCCATGCCATGGCCATGTGTTAATCAAAGATTATCATAAATTTACAGTGCAGAAGGAGGCCATTCGGCCCATCGAGTCTGCACCGGCTCTTGGAAAGAGCACCCTACCCAAGGTCAACACCTCCACCCTATCCCAGTAACCCCACCCAACACTAAGGGCAATTTTGGACACTAAGGGCAATTTATCATGGCCAATCCACCTAACCTGCACATCCGTGGATATCTCCATCCTTTGACAGAATTGTTGCTCTGCAGCAATAACAATTGAGTAAAACAAAAATAATAATCGATATGTATGTTTAATTATGTAACTAACCTTTTACAGAAAAAAAATATTCGTGTTTTGTTGCAGGGCATCTGTGGAACTTATATAACAGAGGAGATGGGCATTGGAAACAAAGCTTTGCAAACCCCTGGGATAAACCAACTACACAACCTTACTCCATAGTCACTGCACTGAATTCCCGAACTTATCATAACTTTATAACCCACACACTGCAATTCCACATAACTCCTACACTACTGTACATTATAACTCCCACACTCCACACCTCTCATGCTTATGTTTCAGGAACTGGTACTCAAGATATGAATTGCAGCTTCAGGTCATGAATTCTGCCGTCAGAGAATGGCAAGATGGCAATAAAAAGATGGAACACAGACATTGTGATCAATGAATTAAGTTCATACGTTCAGCCATCCATCACTCTATGTTATTGGCTGCCTAGTCCAGAATTGTCAAAGCTGAAAGAATTGTGTGCAGCCCAATATTTATGGCATTAAAGCTGGCAAAGCATAACAGCTGTACCCAAGTAGAAATGGAAGATTCTTCCATGATGCCGAATGAATGCCTTCACAGGATTTACTGATGAGGCGATGACATGATATGATTAAGTATGAGAAAGAAACAATTTGAATGGCCAGCAATGTGTCTTTTGGTCTGTCTTTCTTGCCACAGTGATGCTGCGATGTGCCAGACAGTGAGACCTTCTTGGACAAAGCAGCCATGGCTACAGAAATAACTTCAGATATTGAAGATGACTAAGTCCACAGTTGCTACAATCAATCTGAAAAGTTCAGAGAGCACGGAAAGGTGAGAGCTGTAACCACTGGCCTATTGAACAAATGTTGAAGGACCCCTTGCCTTTGAGATGTGAGAGTGTTAGTTGGGGAATTTAAATTCAGTTCATGAGACAAATCTGGAATTGTGACCATATAACAACTGGATTGTTGTGGAAACTCATCTGGTTCACTAATGTCCTTCAGGGAAAGAATCTTTACGATCTTACTTTGCTTGGCCTACATGTGACTCCAGATCCTCAGCAATCTACTCTCTCGTGGATGCATTTTATTTAACCGTGACAAAGATACAATGAGCATAAAACTGGATGGGCCAGCCCACATCGACCTCTGTGCTACATATGACAAAGAACTCTTCAAAGACTAACCTCTGGGTACTTGTGCCAAAGTTGGGAGAGCTGTCCCTTCGACTAGTCAAGCAGCAGCCAAGCATAATCATACTCATAGATAAGATCTTATAGGCAATGTCCCATATTCCTCCATCATATTCCTCATTATGTCCTATCCCACCGGCAGGTCAGACCCATCAGAGATGGTGGCACAGTCAGGAGGAAACAGCCCTGGAAGTTCTTGACATTGACCCCAGACCCCATAAATTCTGATCATCAGCACTAATATAGACAAGAAAATTTCTTGCTTATTACCAACTGATGAATCAGTAGTCCCCGATCTTGAACACCACTTGGGACGAAGCACGAAGGGCAGCAATGTATTGTGGGTGGAGCACTTCAATGTCATCACCAGGAGTGGACCAGTGACATCACTACTGACTGAGTCCTTAAAGATATATCTACCTGACAGCAGGTAGTGGGAAACCAACAAGGAAAAACGTAGTTGACAGTGCCTTCACTGATCTGTCTGTCAAAGATGTATCTGCCATGACAGCATTGTTGGAGTGATCACCCTGTAATCCTTGTTTAATCTGCACACTGAGGACGCTTTCAATCATGTTGCACTATAAAAAACAAGTTGTTGTTTGTGCTGGTTGTGTGGAACTATCACTGTGCTAAACAGGATAGATTCAAAAAGTATCTAGCAGCTCAAAACTGGACATCCAGGAGGTGTTGTGTGCCATCGGCAGCAGCAAAATTGTGTGTAACCACAACCTGTAACGTCATGGTCTGGCACATACTCCATTCTACCATCACCATAAAGCCAAGGAATCAATGAGGTATGTAGGGCACCTTGCCAAGAGCAACACAATGCAGACACATACCTAAAATCCAAGTCCTGACCTGTGAAATCATAATGCAGGTCTACATGTATGCCAGATAGTGGAAGCAGCAAACGATAGACAGAACACAGCAATCCACAAGCAAAAGATAGATCAAAGCTCTGTAGTCTTGCCACATCCAATCATAAATGGTGATCGACTTCTGGTTGTATCCATGGAGTGAGTGGTCACACACAGGGCAGCTCTCGCTTAAAGTCACAGGAAAGAGCTCTTTTTACCCAATACTGGGTGGAATTTTGATTAAAAAGGCTGAGGTGAATGTTGGAGGAGTAGTTTCCCCCGGGAGTGGTATGTCTGCTGGACACCAGACCTGGCAGAAAATAGAGATTTGGCTGAAAAGCTGGAACAGGCCTGTGCTGCAGCAGCCACAGTAAACGTGCAGGCGGGGGAAGGACTGATGCAAGCTGGAAGGCCCCAGATGCAGGAGCGGATGTCACCTTATCAAGGTGGAATTCCATCAACAGAAGAAAGAAATGCGTGAGGATCATGCAAAGGCCACTGAAGAAGCTGTGGCACCCCTGAAGAGTTTGTTGGAACGGGTGGAGAAGTGTTTGGAGGCGCAGGGGTCACTGATTCGGGAGATTGAAGGAGTGATCTCGGACCACAGCGATCGTGTGGTAACTCAGGAGGCGGAGATGAGGCTCCTAGGAGAGCTTTGTAAAACGTCGAGGGCAAAGCTGGAGGAGCAGGAGAATGCCTTGAGAAAGCAGAACCCGCGAATAGTGGGCCTACCTGAAGGATTGGAAGGTGTGAGTGCCATGAGGTACGTCTCGAAGATGCTGGCAGGGCAGGTGGCAGAAGGGGTGCTTGATAAGACCGAGCGCAGAGGTCCCTGAGGCAGAAGCCTATAGCTGGGGAAATTTGTGGAGAAAGAGAAAATTCTGCAATGGCCCAGGGAGAGGCGCACCTGCGACTGGGAGGGGAATAAGGTCCGAATTTATCATGACATCAGAGCCGAAGCGGCCGAAGACTTCATTGAGCAGCATAAACTGGGGGAGAACTGAGTGGACAATGCTTGGGAACCGGGGTGTTGGCACTATGTAGTGGTCGGGAGCATGTTTGAAGTGGGTGTAGGGATTGGGGGATTTTCATCTTTTTTTCGGGGGGGGGGGGTTGCTGTTTAATGTTGAGATTGTAAGGAGCTGTAAGGGTGAAAAGTTTATGTGGGGATGGATGTTCCCATCCCTCCCTCCTGTTTTCTGGGGCTGTTTGTGCTTAACATTTATTTGTTGGAGTTTAACATTTATTTGTCATCGGGAGGTGCCTTTGGGCAGGGGCGGCTGTGCTAGCAGGTTATGCTGGTGAATAGAAGTGGGGTGGGTGAGATGGCCGAGAGGGGTGGCCGGGGGGAGGGGGGAGAGGGGAAGTGGGGTGGGTGAGAAAGCCGAGAGGGGTGGCTGGGGGGAGGGGGGAGAGGGGAAGTGGGGTGGGTGAGAAGGCCGAGAGGGGTGGCCGGGGAGAGGGGGGAGAGGGGAAGTGGGGTGGGTGAGAAGACCGAGAGGGGTGGCCGGGGGAGGGGGGAGAGGGGAAGTGGGGTGGGTGAGAAGGCCGAGAGGGGTGGCTGGGGGGAGGGGGGAGAGTGGAAGTGGGGTGGGTGAGAAGACCGAGAGGGGTGGCCGGGGGGAGAGGGGAATGGGGTGGGTGAGAAGGCCGAGAGGGGTGGCCGGGGGGAGGGGGGAGAGGGGAAGTGGGATGGGTGAGAAGGCCGAGAGGGGTGGCCGGGGGGAGGGGGGAGAGGGGAAGTGGGATGGGTGAGAAGGCCGAGAGGGGTGGCCGGGGGGAGGGGGGAGAGGGGAAGTGGGGTGGGTGAGAAGGCCGAGAGGGGTGGCCGGGGGGAGGGGGGAGAGGGGAAGTGGGATGGGTGAGATGGCCGAGAGGGGTGGCCGGGGGGAGGGGGGAGAGGGGAAGTGGGATGGGTGAGAAGGCCGAGAGGGGTGGCCGGGGGGAGGGGGGAGAGGGGAAGTGGGGTGGGTGAGATGGCCGAGAGGGGTGGCCGGGGGGAGAGGGGTAGTGGGATGGGTGAGATGGCCGAGAGGGGTGGCCGGGGGGAGAGGGGTAGTGGGATGGGTGAGATGGCCGAGAGGGGTGGCCGGGGGGAGAGGGGAAGTGGGGGGGGGGGGAGGGGAAGGGGGAAAAGGAGGGGTTGCCGTGACGTGGCAGAGGTGAGAGATGACATGGTCAGGGGCGGAGAAAGGATCTATCTGGGATGGGCTAGGTATAGGGTGGAATTAAGGGGGCGGGAGTTAAGTGGGGAAGATGACGGACGGTAAAGGGGATTGGAGGCGTAAGCTTCCGGTAAGGTTGGTAACCTGGCACGTCCGGGGACTCAATTGGCTGGTTAAAAGGTCGCGGGTATTCACGCACCTCAGGAGCCTGAAAGCGGGCGTTGTTCTTTCTGCAGGAGACGCACCTCCGTGTGAAGGACCAGGTTAGGTTAAGGAAGGGGTGGGTCGGGCAGGTTTTTTCCACTCGGGGTTTGATTTGAAATCGAGGGGAGTGGTGATTTTAATGAGCAAAAAAATGGGATTTGTGAGTGCGAAGGAGGTGAGGGGTCCGAGTGGGAGATATGTGATTGTGACTGGGGTATTGGAAGGGGCACCGGTAGAGTTGGTAAATGTGTATGCCCCAAATTGGGATGATATGGGTTTTATGAGGGGGTTTCTGGCAGCGATCCCGAATTTGGCCACGCACCAGTTGATCATGGGAGGAGATTTTAACTATGTCCTGGAGCTGAAGGCGGATAGGTCCCGCCCCCAATCGATGGGTAGGGTACAAATGGCAAGGGGGTTTATGGACAGGATGGGTATGGTGGACCCATGGCAAATTCAGAATCCAGGGGAAAGGCAATATTGCGTCTTTTCACACGTCCATCGAGGATTTGTAGTGAGTCGGGAGATTTTGGTTGGGGTGGAAGGGGCAGAGTATGCAAGGATAGTTATCTTGGACCATGCACCCAACTGGCTGGAGATTTGGTTTAGAACGGGACGAGAACAGAGGCTGGGGTGGAGGTTGGATTCGGGGTTGTTGGTAGATGGAGGTTTTTGTGATAAGTGGTGGGGGAGGCGTGAATCCCGCCCCGCCGCTCCGACGCCGGCTGCCGAATTCTCCGGCGGCGGTTTTCGGGCAGGGGCGGGGTTCACGCCGTGTCGGATGGCGGCCGTTCACAGCGGCCTCCCCCGGCAATTCTCCGGGCTCCGATGGGCCGAGCGGCCATTCATTTTCGGCCAGTCCCGCCGGCGTGAAATGGACATGGTCCCACATGGCGGGACAAACTGCTCCATTTGCCAGGAGCATCAGAAGCTTCTGCCGGCCGCGCCCCTACATCACTGGGAATGGCCAGGGCGGCCTTGAGCACGCTTGCATGCGGATTTTGCCGGTCCTTTTTAAGGATCCATGTTCCTTCTATTAATCGATGCCCAGTCTAAATGATTAGAAGTGCATAAGATGGTAGGCACAACGTCCTGCGCAATAATCGAGAAGATGCGTTTGTCTTTCAGTACGCATGGCCTCCCCGAGGTGCTGGTCACGGACAACGGCACTCCGTTCACAAGTGAGGAGTTTGCGAGGTTCATGAAGATAAACGGCATACGCCATATCCGCACTGCCCCTTACCACCCGGCTTCAAATGGGTTGGCGGAGCGCGCAGTGCAGACATTCAAACGAGGCCTAAAGAAGCAATCTTCCAGGTCGATGGACACGAGACTGGCTCGTGTTTTGTTTTCATATAGGACCACCCCCATGCGGTGACTAGGGTAACTCCCGCGGAACTCCTAATCGGCTGGAGACTTCGCACCCGCCTTTGCATGGTTTTCCCGGACATTGGCGCAAAAGTACGGCGCACACAAGAACGGCAGGGACATAGTTTTTCTTGGTATCGGCCGATTCGGCAGTTTGCGCCTGGTGACCCAGTGTTCGTTCGGAATTTTGCTGGTGGTGCCCAGTGGGTCCCTGGCGTAATCTTTTGCAAAATGAGCTCTATCTCTTACCAGGTGCAAGCCCAGAGTCATCTCCAGCACAAGCATGTAGACCACGTTCGGTCCAGAAGACTATCCCTTCCAAATATTCCCTGCCCCCGGAGCTCATTTCTACAGCCACAGAGACCAGACACAGTGGAGGGTATGCTTCACAATCTTCCTCTGGTGCCGCACTCGAAGCCTGCGCAGGTCGTTGCAGAACTTAGATAGAGACGCCGAGATGACGGAGGCAGCGGACTCCGACTCCGAGATGGAGACACAGGACGCCTCAGAGGGGGAATCCTCGGGTCCACGGGCCGTGGATGTACAACCGCGCCGTTCATCACGGAAGCGCCGGTCTCCGTCTCGTTACACGCCGCCTGATCCAGCGCCGCGTGCAAATGGTGTCCGGCCTGCGGCCAAACGAGTCCGACGCCCTCCTTCGCCAGGGTCTTCGGTGGATTCCTTGGACGATGGGGGGGGAGGAATGCTATAACCTTCCTGCTTACCACTGGCTGGGGACTAATGGCAATCCCACAATCCTTTGGGAGTATGAGCTTCCCCCATGAGGGGGGCGGAGAAATCATGAGCAGATTTCCTGCATAAATAAAGCTGGCCAGTTTGGAACTGGCCAGAGGAGAGTGAGCAGCAAGGAGTAGCTGCTGCTGTTGTATGTATATGTTATTTATTTATTTCTATCCTTCAACTCATGCTGGATTCTTCGTGGCCCTCACAAAACTGACGATTGTCCCGGCCCCTCTATGGGGTAATCAGTTGTCCTCAGCCAATAGGATCCGGGTAGGTTTTCACAATCGCCATCCTAAATGATGGTGTTTTCCAGATGGTGGGCAAGCACGGTAGCACAGTGGTTAGCACAGTTGCTTCACAGCTCCACGGTCCCAGTTTCGATTCCCGGCTTGGGTCACTGTCTGTGCAGAGTCTGCACATCCTCCCCGTGTGTGCGTGGGTTTCCTCCGGGTGCTCCGGTTTCCTCCCACAGTCCAAAGATGTGCAGGTTAGGTGGATTGGCCATGCTAAATTGTCCTTAGTGTCCAAAAAATGGTTAGGATAGGTTACTGGGCTATGGGGATAGGGTGAATGTGTGGGCTTAATTAGAGTGCACTTTCCAAGGGCTGGTGCAGACTCGATCGGCCGAATGGACCTCTTCTGCACTGTAAATTCTATGATTCTATGATACATCAGTGCCAAAGACACTGCATTCACAACCATCTTCAGCCAGAGATGCTGAGCGCATGATATACATCAACCCCCCCTCCAAGATCTCACCAAAACAGATGCCAGTCTTCAGCCAATTTAATTCAATCTATGTGACGGTAAAAGCTACTGACTGAACTGGATGTAGTGAAAGCTGCGAGACCCAACAACACCTTGGCTATATTCCTGAAAGATCTCAGCTCCAGAACCCCTCTGGCCAAACTGTTGAAATGTAGCTACTACATTAACATCTGCCAGATAATGGGGAAAGTTGCCCCCGGATGTTCTGCTTACAAAAACAGGACAAATGCAATCTGGTTATTACCACCCCATGAGTCTACACTCAATAAATTCATTAACCTATCAATTGCAAAGAGACATTGATAGATTAAGTGAAGAGAGGCAGAAGGATTTCATTGCAGGCAAGTATGAGGTCAGCACTTAGGGTCTTAAAAGGATAAAAACGGGGTATTTTCTAAATGGTGAAAAGGTGGAAATGAGGCAGCATGGCAGCGCAGTGGTTTGCACTGCAGCTTCATGGCACCGAGGTCCCAGGTTCGATCCCGGCACTGGGTCACTGGCCATGTGGAGTTTACACATTCTCCCCGTGTTTGCGTGGGTTTCACCCTCACAATCCAAAAATGTGCAGGGTAGGTGGTTTGGCCATGCTAAATTGCCCTTTAATTTAAAAAAATGAATTGGGTACACTAAATTTATTTTAAAAAAAGAAAAAGTGGAAACAGTAAAACCTCAAAGAAATTTGCTGGGGTTGGGGGCGGCAGATACACAGTCCATTAAAATGTCACAAACAGGTAAAGAAACTAATCAAAAAAGCTAATGAAATGGAGTTTTTTTTATAACTAGAAGATGAAGATAAAAAGGAGTAGAAGTCATTGTTTGTGTGGACAACACCTGGAATACTGTGAGCAGTTCTGAGCACCACACCTCTCGAGGATCTGTTGGCTCTGGATAAAGTACAGCAGAGGTTTATTAAAGTGATAACTGGGCTCTAAGAGTTAAGCTGGCAGGAGAAGTTACACAAGCTAGGGACCAGTCCCTTGAATAGAATAGGTTAAGAGGCAGTTTGATTAGATTTCGCGATATCAAGGGAACAGGTAGAGCCGTCAGGGAGAATCTATAGGTGCTTGTTCTGGAGTCCAGGACTAAGGGGGCACAATCTAATAATTTGAGCCAAACTTTTCAGGCGTAAAATAAGGGAATACGTCTCAATAGAAAGGGTGATAGAAGTTTGAAATTCTCTTCTGCAAATGGTAACTGGGCTGGAAGTCTTCATTTGGGAGACTTTTCCAGACAGGGGTCTATCTCATGGGCGGTCTCCGGTAGGGGTCCCTGTAATTGGGGGGGTCTCTGGCGAGGGTCTCTGTAATTTTGGGTCCCCGGTGAGGGTCTCTGTAATTGGGGGCTCTCTGCTGGAAGACTCTTTTATGGGGGGTTTCTGGTGGGGTCTCTGGTGTAGGTCTCCACAATACGGGGTCTCTGGTGGGAGTCCCTGTAATAAGCGGTCTCATGAGGAATCTGATGAGGGTCTCTCATGTGGGGTCTCTGATGGGGGTCTCTCTCAATGGGGGCTCTCTAGCGGGGGTGCGGTGGGCAGATCTTGCATTGTGAGAGGGAGTGTGGCCCTACGATGGACTTTGGGGGCAACTCCCTCAAAGAATTACCCCTTTTTCCCACAGTGCAGTCCACTGTGTCAGGGCCATGTTTGTAAATACCTGCACCAATTATCGCACACGTGAATCACGAGGGCCCAGAGAATATAGTGCTCGGCCTGTAAACAGGATGCTGATGGATCTAAATGACCCATTTGCATCCTCCCACTGACACGGGGCACGAACCTCGTGGCCCACAACCAGTGGCGTCCAGAACAGATTCAGGGCACCATCCCACGTTTTGTCCATTGCTAGATGCTCCGCCGTATTGGAAACGCCGCTACCCTGGAAGGCAGCGGAGAATCCCTATCCTGACCGTTTCAGGTACCGAAAATGGGCTAGGAGCGGCGCTGCATCATTTACGCGTGCCAGGCCTTCGTGTCGCATACATGACGCGGCCGGCGCCACATAACTGGCGTCACCAGGGCATGCGCGGGTTGGCCGGCGCCAACCCGCGCATGCGTGGTTGCCGTCCTCCCCGAGTCGGCCCCGCAAGATGATGTCCGACGGATCTTGCGGGGCCGCGGAAGAAAGGAGGTCCTCCTTCAGAGAGGCCGGCCCGACGATCGGTGGCACCGATCGCGGGCCAGACCCCATTTGAAGCCCCCCCCCGGTGCAGGATCCCCCCCCCCCCCCCCCCCCCGCAGGCCGCCCCCCCCCCCCCCCCACAGTGTTCCCGTGCTGTTCCCGCCGGCAGCAACCAGGTGTGGGCGGCGCCGGGGGGAAACCCGCTGTTTTGGGCAGGCCACTCGGCCCATCCGGCACTGAGAATCGCGGGGGTACCGTTGAATCGCCATTTTGGCTGTCTCGGGCGATTCACTGGACCGCGCCGCACAAAACGCGATTGTGCCGATCTGGTCGCTTCCGTGAATCGCGGGAGGGCGTCAACCGGCGTCGCGGGAAAATTTGCCGACCCAGGCGATTCTCTGAAACGGCGCGGGAGCAGAGAATCGCGTCCCATGTGCCTTTGAACAGAGATGCCCCTGGGCGCCCACAAGGAAACATACCAATGTTGGCTTGTCATGCTCCTGAAACTGAAAGTAAAGTTAGTTAAGGTTATGCGCTCAAAAGATACATTGGAAAAAGAAAAGCCAAATTACATTTTAAATTAAAGAAGCGGGTGTGAGAAGTTTCGGAGCTCAAACATAAAGGGAGCTCCACCTTCTTTATATCTTTGGTGTAAGACCATAAGACCATAAGAAGTAAGAACAGATATAGGTAATTCAGCCCATCGAGCCTGCTCCGCCATTCAATGAGATTGTGACTGATCTGATGTGACAATCCTCAGCTCCACTTTCCTGCCTTTTCTTCATAACACTTGATTCCCTTACTGATTAAAAATCTCTCTATGTCAGCCTTGTACATACTTAACGACCCAATCTCTACAATTCTTCACTGCCCTCTGAGAAAAGAAATTCCTCCTCACCTCTGTCTTAAATGGACAACGCCTAATTCTGAGATTATGCCCCCTTGTCCAATACTCTTTCACAAAAGGAAACATGCTCTCAGCATCTACCTTGTCAAGCAGTCTGAGAATCCTGTATGGCTCAATAAGGTTCATAGAATCCCTGCAGTGCAGAAGAAGGCCATTCAGCCCATCGAGTTTGCACCGAACCTTTGCAAGAGCACCCTACCTAGACCCCCTCCCCGCCTATGCCCGTAACTCCAACTAACCGGCATATATATGGACACTAAGGGTAATTTAGCATAGCCAATCCACCTAACCTGCACATCTTAGGACTGTGGGTGGAAACCGGAGCACCCGGAGGAAACCCAGGTAGACACGGGAGAATATGCAAATTCCACACAGATAGTCGCACAAGGATGCCACCATGTCACCTCTCATTCTTCTGAACACCAATGAGTGGAAGCCCAACCTACTTAACCTCTCCTCAGGAGAAGAATGCTGCAGAGTTTTGTTCAACTTTGCCTTTAGTTTTATTACAGTCATTTTGAAAGGTAGTCATTTTCCTGAAGGGAAAAAGAAAGGAACTAATAATGTAATTTGTCCATTTTTGTTCAAAGCATGTGCTGTTATGTCCTGGGTTTAGTTAATGAACATTGATTTAAGTTGGAAGTGACAAGGTAAATAATCCGCTAAGTTGTGAAAACAAGAATCTCATTTGTGTCCATGGGTGACGTTTTGATTATTATGGCAGGTTACGTGGGAATTTCATTTTTGGATATAAAATTCTCTCCTATTGAAACTGGCAGTTTTTAGACAATGAAGTGTGGATTGGAATTTGGGACATTCTGGTTGTATGAAAATAGTAGATTGAAAATCATAGAATCATAGAATCCCCACAGTGCAGAAGGAGACCATTTGGCCCATTGAGTCTGCACCGACCCTTTGAAAGAGCACACTACTTAGGCCCCACCCTTTTTCTGTAATTCCACCTAGGGGCAATTTAGCATGGCCAATATCCACCTAATCTGCACGTGTTTGGACTGTAGGAGGAAACCGGACCACCCGGAGGAATCCCACCCAGACACGGGGAGAACATACAAACTCCACACAGCAACTCGAGGCCAGAATCGTACCTGGGTCCCTGACTCTGTGAGGCAGCAGTGCTGGCCACTGTGTCACCGTGAAATATCTTTCGAAGTGAAGCTAGAAGTTTTGAAACAATTGGAGTCTACAGATATGATTCGAGTAATTAACCAGTAGTGCCCTTGAGTAGAACCAAATGGATTATTTACATTTTCCTTTAACAGTGGTGTCCAGCTGGTCCACATGAATCCTAATGGAGCAGCAAGAAATCCAGCCGTTTTGAGAGTTAAAGCACAGTGCAGTGATAATTTATTCTAAACATATTGTAAGCACTAGGCTCTGATGTAAAATCACTATCTAAAACCACCAACCTGGGCAAAATTGTTTTAAAACTGGAATTGATCAAATAAATCGACATCCGTTGCAATTTTAAGCACTTAGAGGGAAATTAACCTGAATTTTAAGGCACTAATCTCATTTTCACGAAAGAAAATAACGAAAAATCAGCCTAGATGGTTTCTACAGAAAAAAAATTAAGTTTCTTGTGAGGAGAAATAAATTGAACATAACAGCACCCGTCAGCCCAACAACACTGTTTTTTGAATTGAGGATAATTTTTGCAATTATGGCATCATTTATTTTTGAGCTAAAATAAAGAACAGACAAACAAAATGTATGGATCCTGATTGGTGGGACAAACTCGGGAGAATTTAAGATCGATTGAAGACCCTCATGGGTAGAATATTGACACCTAGATGTCATGGTGAAATACCAGAGTAACATGTATGATTGTGAATTAAGGAAATCGACCCGGGTCAATCGAGTCAAACAGGAATGTGGTCAGGAGGGGGGCTAATTTAAACAGCCTTAATTTCTCCTCTTACCATCTATCCTTATACAGAAAGGTGTTTTGATTTGCTCCCTCCTTTATAAGAGGTGACATATTACCCAACTCCTCAAGTTTGGAGCAATCCAATTTCTACTAATGATGCACAGCAAATTCGAGATAGGATTGTGGTCAAGTGACCCATGACCTCCAGGATTGTTACAGAAATATTGATATTTTTTCAGTAGCGTGAATAAAAACTGGAAATGTGGAAGCCAAGTTTAAACCTAGCCAGACTGCAATTTTCAAACCACAGAGCTGAAACATTCAGGATTAATGCAGACAGGCCTTGGACAATCAGCTTCCCATCGAAACCAGACATCCCTGGAACTGCCTGGACAGGTACTAATGGTCACATTGCTTCAGAATGGACCATTGTTTACACCTCCAATGAACCTGTTTCTTAGAGGAATGCTACACAGACTTGGTGGCACCCAGCTCAGTAGGAGGCCAGACGTGTTGCGGGACAGCACTTGACAGTTGAAGGTACAAAACCATATTCTGTGGTCTCCAAATATGGAAGATAGTCACCTCATTGGATCTTCTTGCCCCCGTCCAATGCTAGTATTTGACACTGTCCGCAGAATCTTCAAAAGGGGCGCAAAGAGAGAAATAAAAGACTTGGAGTAGCAGAACTCTTTTTTGCACCTTATTCAACAGTGTCCCCAGAGTGCATATTCAACTGGTAGCTGAGCAGCTCAACATCTCCAGCTCCTTTTGCCTCGTGGCGAGTATCATCAGACAGCCCAAACCCAGAAAACCACCCTGATGAGATGGTTCAGTGACCAGAACCAGCCTTAGATGAGAGGGGAAGCCAAAATTGATGACTGCAGATTCTGAAACATCAGCTAAAAGACAGAGGAACAGCCAGTCCCAGCCTTATTGAATGGGTATTGTCATGGGAGTGTCCCTTTAAGAAATGTTTTTTTCTTATCACATGGTTTCAGTGATGTCATTGTGTGGGTGGAGCTGGGCTGTGGCTCTGAGTTTTACTTTCCTTTGAGTTGGAACTGGTGCAGAGGCTGAAGAGAAGTGTCTCTATCTGCATTTTAAAAATTGTTTCCAGATTACTCAATAACTTAAAAGAGATACTGTTTTCTGGAAGGATTTCAAACCTGTCAGAAAGTCGAGGATCCAGTTGCAGAGTGGGGAGCCAAGTCCTAGGCTTTGGAGCTTTGATATGAGCTTGGCTGGGATTATGGTGTTGAAGGCAGAGCTGTAGTCACTAAATAGGAGTCTGATGTAGGGGTCCTTGTTGTCGAGATGCTCTAGGGATGGGTGTAGGGCCAGGGAAATGGTGTCTGATGTGGACCGGTTGCAGCGGTATGCGAATTGCAGTGGATCAAGGCGTTCTGGGAGTATGGAGGTGATGCGCTTCATGACCAACCTCTCGAAGCACTTCAGTATGACCGAAGTCAGGGCCACCGGACGGTAGTCATTGAGGCACGTAGCCTGGTTCTTCTTTGGCACGGTGTGATGGTGGTCTTCTTGAAGCAGGTGGGGCCTCGGAGTGGAGTAGGGACAGGTTAAAGATGTCCGTGAACACCTCTGCCAGCTGGTCCGCGCAGTCTCTGAGTGCACGACCAGGGATCCGGTTGGGGAACGTACGTACTGCTTTCTTTGGCACGCAGTCGTCCACACATTTGCTGATGAAGTCTGTGACGGTGGTGGCATACTCATTTAAGTTGGTCGCTGAGTTCTTAAATATGGACCAGTCCACTGTCTCTAAGCAGTCACGCAAGAGTTCTTCTGTTTCCTCGGGCCGGCACTGCATGACCTTCTTAGCTGGATTCTCCCGCTTGAGTTTCTGCTTGTATGCCGGGAGAAGGGGCACCGTCTTATGGTCTGATTTCCCAAAGTACGGACGGGGGATGGAACAGTAGGAACCCTTGATTTTTGAAGCAATGGTCAAGAGTGTTGTCGCCCTTGGTGGATGCTGTCCCGGACACACCCATACCCACCATCACAGCTTCCGAAGTCAGATCGGACTTCCTGAAAGTGAACCCTCGGAAGGCAAAGGGTCCAGACGGGGTCCCTGGTCATCTACTCAGAGCATGTGCTCCTTGGTCCTGGAGATCCTGCAGCTGCTGCTTGAGGCGGTCTTTGAGTGGTGCTGGGACTCTACGAGGTGCGTGAATGACTGGGGTGGCGTCAGGTTTGAGCCGTATTCTGTAAGTGTAGGGCAGTGTGCCCATGCCCTCGAAAGCCTCCTGGTTGTGGGTGAGGAGCGAGTGGAGCTGTGCCCTAAATTCAGCATCCGGGAAGTCTGACGTGCCTTCTGGAGACAGAGCGTGTACCCGCTGAACGAGGTGGAGAACCTTGCATGCCTGTGCGCCTAGCAGGGAGTCCTTCGATGACCCAACTATCTCGCAGGACAGTGTGGCTGTGTATGCATTGTGTGTCACCTGGAGCTGGCAGGATCCAATGGCCGGGATAACGTTTCCGTTGTAGTCAACCATCTTACAACGGGACGGCCGAATTGGTGGTCTGACCTTCATGGCGTAGAAGGCTGCCCATGCTATTAGGTTGGCGGAGGCACCAGTGTCTGAACAGAATGTGATTGGTGATCCGTTGACCGTTAGGGTGGCACACCATTCATCACCCGGATTGACACTGTTCACTGGCATCGGCTGGTGGGTCCTGCTTGGGGACATCCGGTTCCTGTCAATGACCGCAACGCGGAAGGCTTCCCGGTCGTCTGTATCACCGGTCTGTATATCGTCAGGGTATGACTCGGTGTATGGAGGCTGAATGGTCCGCACGTCCCTGCAAGGCTGGCGGAATTGCGGAGCGTTGGCAGGTTGAGCTGCTCGACAGCAGGCAGTGTAGTGGCCCATCTTGCCACAGCGGAGGCATTGTCGGTTTTTAGCTGGACATTGCCGCTTTAAATGTGCGGATCCACAGTTGCCGCACGTCGTGACGTCATGGCGTTCGTTGCACCATCGCGCATGCACAGTTCGGTCCTGCGTAGAATGCGCCTGCGCGTCACGTCCCTCTGCATTGAAGTCTCTTTTGGCGCGTACAAGCGCGGGAGGCCATGGAAAGCGCGCGAAATGGCCGCCCTCGTCCGGGCCGCGGGCCGGGAGGAACTCGATCGGCTGGACCCGCTCAGCCTCGTAGGACCCCTGCCGTGCCGATTCGGCTGCCTGGAATTGGGAATAGCGGCTGGTCGCGTTTTCATGGAGGACGCAGGCTTCGATGGCGGTGGCTAGGGTAAGGCTTTTAATTTTGAGGAGCTGCTGGCGTAGGGTGCCCGAGGTGACCCGAAAAACTATCTGGTCCCGAATCATGGAATCGGAGGTGGCCTCGTAACCGCAGGACTGCGCGAGGATACGGAGGTGTGTTAGGAAAGATTGAAAAGGCTCACCGTTACCCTGGAGGCGCTGCTGGAAGAGTTACCTCTCGAAGCTCTCATTTACCTCGACGCTGAAGTGTTGCTCGAGTTTAAGAAGGACCGTCTTGTACTTCATCTTGTCCTCACCTTCCGCGAACACCAGGGAGTTATAGATGTGGATGGCATGTTGCCCTGCCGTGGAGAGGAGGAGGGCAATTTTCCTGGTGTCCGAAGCATTCTCCCTTTCTGTGGCTTCTAGGAAGAACTGGAAGCGCTGTTTAAACAGCTTCCAGTTGACGCCGAGGTTTCCAGCGATTTGGAGCGGCTGCGGCGGGCTGATGGTGTCCAAGGCGCAGGATGGCAGATTCTTGAAGATGTGTAGGTAGGTCTCACTGTTGCTGGGTTCCAATCCTGGTACTATGTCGTGTTGGGTGCTCTGCTGCACAGACGAACCAACACGGTTGCAGATGGTACAACTCAGTTTTATTACTTTAAATAACAACATCTGTAAACTTGTTACTGTGGTTCGTTCATTACCCTTTAACCTGTGGACCCAGCCCTAACACTATCTTAGAAAGGCACTCAGCACATGGTGAATGTCTGAGTGGCTTGCTGTGAGCTCTGTGCCCTGAGCTGTCTCCTGCTGGAGTGAGCGGGAACTGTGTTGTTCCCCGTTTTATAGTGCGTGTGCCCTTGCTTGTGATTGGCTGTGATGTTGCGTGTGTGTTGATTGGTCCGTTGATCTGTCCATCAGTGTGTATGTGTGTTTGCACCATGATGTTTATCTGAATATCATGACACTGCCCACAGATGACGTATTCCTACCCTCCCCAAACCACTCCAGCCAGCCCTCAGACACAACTCCAACACCACCCCCAGAGGCATGACTCCGCCTCTCCCTTCCCTCAACCAGCAGAGACGGCGACAGTGATTGTGATCACGTTGACGATAGCCACAGCACACCACGTTACGACAATACCCCTGTACCAGGCCCCACACCCAGTGACTCTGAGCATGATTCTACTTACCCATTCGAGATCACTTATATCAAAGCCCCTCACCCAGGCCCACCGCCCGACGATTACGGATTGAAGCATAGTAGCTCCAACCTCAACACACGATTCTGGCACCGAGACAATTCGTTCAGGCTCATCCGGAATGATGAGATGGACCCCAATTCGCCCCAAGCAGCTTTAGCACGGTTACTACAGGCAAGAGTTTGGCAGCCGGGAGAAGATGATGACTTAGAGTCTGACTCCCACCAAACAAATCCCTTTGCGACCCTGTTCGCTATTGAGCAGTGAGGTGTCCAGATGATGGAGAAAAAAGGAACCGATGGAGAGATACGGTGTTCTTTCTGATGGAACCTGCACCATGTTTGTTGAATGTTTGTTCGTTAGTGTTAACGTTAAGTGTTGTTCGTAAACTCGAAAGTTATCACGCCCCCATGTCACCACTCCTTTAACCGCACCCCCCCCCCCCCCCGCCCGGCTGTTAATGGAACAAGTTTGTCCCCAGACAATAGTTCAGAGGAACTAGTTTGTCACCAGAAACCAGTTTAAAGGTACAGGTTTGTTGCCAGACAACCATTCAGAGGAACTAGTTTGTCGACAGACACGACTCATAGTTACTCTCCTAATTCGAGAGGCAGCCTCCCACGACGACCACATTCTTACCCGTTCTTGCCAGTTGCTCAGGCAGTGGAGAAACGGCATTGGTCCCCGCCCTGCCTGAGGACCCCCCTCTGGTCAGCTACACTCGGGTCGAGCACAAACGGCACTGATCACCGTCCTACCCGGGGATTCCACCCATTTCTTACCCGCCGCGGCCCATACGCACCCCATTTTGGCTCGTTACATTCAAAATTCTTTTGTTTGGTTTCCCTACGCTATTTACATCCTCAAACACTGGGATGGTAAATCACACAGGTTGCGAGACGGCTCACAGTACGGCAGTATTTTTCTTAGATGTCTAGTCCAAATATTCGGTTTTTTAAAAAAAATGAGGGAGTCACAGATGGGAAATTGGCAATAAAGGACAGACAGACAGACATACGAGATCTTAAGCAAGATAATAACAGAAATTATGCTTGTGTTCACAGAACTCCAGAACCCCAGGAACCCCAGAGGAAGACAAAGAAGAAGACCGACAAAGATGAAGACAGCCTTCGTCTTCACATGGATCTTAGCGGGATCCCTTCAGTTGCGCGCGGACGCTACCCCCCTGACCCCTACCACACAAACCGTAAATGATTCCCACCCCTGTAATACACGAAACCCCGAGATAACTAGCCCTGCGACAGCTAGCAATATCCCAACCTGGTGTGATAAGTTTATCACCTGGTACTCACACTCATATGTAGTCGAAGCACTCTTAGTGCTGGCGATACTTTGCAGTGTCGTGCAAACGTTTAGAGTTAGGAAATGGCGTAAGAGAGCATATCGCTCTCGCACCCCGGTATAATTGTTTAGGTCCCCCATTTTCGGATTTCACCAGACCCCCAAACCCATTGGGATGGATTAAAATGCATCCATTTTCTTTATGTATTCTGTGGAATAAAGAGATGTAAACCTCTGTGTCTGACTGCCAGGCCAGAGAAATTTGTGTGCTGCTATTTTGTACAGTTTAAAATGTACATATTATTTTTGGATTGTTTGTATTTTTGGATTGTTTGAATAAGGATAGTTTATTGAGTATAGTTGGAGGTTCCAGTTTTTTTATTTTTCTGTAATGCATGTATTAATGTCATAGCCCCCCATAGAGTTTTTATGATAATGAATGTATTTAAAATGGTTTAGGTAAAATTGTGTTGCATAGGATAGGACAGTGTAGAGCCTACGTATGGGTGCCCCGTTTGGTCAGAGGATGAAGGCGACATAGTAGTGTCATCCTTCACGCTTCACGTTGAGGATCACAAGGAGGGATGTAGCCATCTGGAATGGCCATGTACCGGTTACAAAATGGACACTTGCAGAGAATGCATGGAAAATTGGACAATACTAAGAAACAAGCAGGTGCAAGGTCTGCCTGTTGATTAGAACCTTAAGCTGTCAGACTGGACAGAAACTGCCAAGCAATCTACTTACTAATGAGCCATCTCCGGGGACAAAAGGGAAACATTTAGATACACAATGTTAAGGCAGACACCCCAGCGCCAGAAGAAGCTAAGACAAAGCAGACTGACAGTCACCAGGACACGCCCAGCGATCAGGGAACCACCCCTCTATTGGAGGAAGATCGATACGGATGATTGAGAAAGACCCAATTAATTGAGGCCAAGTTCAAGGCCCGCCCAAAAGCACATGAAGCCCTTTTTAGTATAAAAGGTATTCCCCAAGGGAGAACCGGCCCCCTTTGGCTTTGGCTCTCACCGGAGAGAGACTTGCCTAGCAGCTACAGCAGACCAAGTAAGTTCCAAGTCAACACACGCTACGAGATAGACGCTCCTAGTTGCTACCCTGTAAACAGCTCAACCCAGCAGCCTCAGAACCGAGCAACGGCCATTGTTCCTCTGACTGAGTGGGCACCCGAAGCTAAGTATAGGCTTTAGTAATAGTGGTAGTTTAGTTTGTAGAGTTTATGCATGAGTAGATTTGACTGTGTGTAAATAAATGAGCATTGCTTTTAAACTTACTAACTGGTGTATCGAGTCATTGATCAGTATTCGGTTCTGAACCTTGTGGCGGTGTTGAAAGATACCTGGCGACTCTTGAGCAAACGTGATTAAATAGAGCCAAATTAAGAAACAGCCAAAGTTAGCAATAGTCTGCGGTGCTGATGTCCGTTTCGTTTCATTCCTTTTTAGACCTCATAGCAGTTGGTTTCAATTTAGTGGTTTATTAAGAGTCAATCACCTTGTTGTGGGTCTAGAGTCACATGTAGACCAGACCGGGTAGGGACAGCAGGTTTTTTTCCTTAAAGGGCAATAGTGAGCCAGGTGGGTTTTTATGACAATCGGCAAAGGTTTCATGGTCATTAGATTTTTAATTCCTGATTTTTTAAATTGAATTCAATTTCACCATCCTCCAAGGTGGGATTCGAACCCGGGTCCACAGAGCATCATCCTGGGTCTCTAGATGACTGACTGGGCAGCTGGTTCATGTTGCAGAGTGAGGTCAACAGCATGGATTCAATCCCCGAAACAGTTGAGGTCATTATTATTATTCGTGACGGCCCTCCTTTCTCCACCATGTCCCTTGCCTGAGGTTGACGAATGTGATATAAAATAGTTACTTTAAAGATATTAGTTACTGTAATGTAGACATAGGCCGGTCTAATTCATGTTAGTTCACAGACAAAGGATTTCAGAGAGCATGGCAAAGGAGGGGGGGATGGGGTGTTTAGAGTATGAGGAGAAAAGGATGCTGGGTAATAAGAGGCCAGGGGAAGGGATGAGAAGTGAGCCAATTAGGATGTATGGCCAGGTCAGGAGGGGTATAGGATGACCTATGGGAATCGTGTATGTGAAACTTGATGCCATTTGAATGTGTTGGTAGAGATTTCTTTGTTCTTGAGAATCACTCGATTCTGTAGACCTAAGGGACTGCTTGTGTTCTTGGTTCTGAGAAACGAGTCAGACTTGCAGTGTCGAATAAAAATAACTAATGCTATGCCTACAAATCCATCTCGGGTTTTATTGAGGCCAGACTGACGGGTAAAGCATTTATTATTTCTCATTTGGTGCCGGAAACCCGGGATTTCTCAAGATGGTTCTGACCAACCACGAAATCAGAATTAGACTGATTTTAGACAAGGAGAGTGGAAAAGTGCCCACAATGTATAGCTGGAAAATGACCGCGTATTGATTTTTCCCCTCTTCTTATGGTCTGATTAGTCTGGTCACTCGCGGTTGGTACGGAAAGATCATCTCGACGAAATCAAAGGTCAGTCTGGGGATTAGAAATTTAACTGATGGGATTTCATAATTGATGATTCGGTTTTGGGTTAAGTTTTGGAATTAATGGGACATCAAAAAAGATGGTTTAATTCCATGTGTGAGTGTTTTTGGAGAACTAATGGGACCTCAGGAAGAGGGTTTAGTTCAATGAGTGTTTTTAAATCTATAGTTGATTAAGCTAAAATTGTATCCTTGGACTGTAGTGGCGAGAAACGATAAATTTTAAAACAAACTGGATACTGCATGTTAGTTAAAGCAGAAGTCTCTCAAAGGGTTAACAGCAGCTTGAGATAACAGGCAGCTTGTGGTGTAATTGGATACCTTTCTTTTGAGTCAGTGAAACTCCAGCAAAGTTATGTTTTGAATTAATTAAAGTAAACCAGTGGGTTTCTCCACCTCTTTGATAAAAGTTTATTATTTTCGCAAGCAATTGATTGAAATTGCCAGAATCTTAAGTTTTAATTACTTGAAATAATGTTTATCTCATTTTATTTGTGAATTAATAGAAACTTAAAGAAACACACTGACACCATTTTAAAAAGTGTAAATCTGGAGATGACAGTTGACTTTGCTCCGGTATAAATCACCGCAGCTAACTGCTCCCTCATTGATAGCAGCCAACATTTTTGTGAATGTAAGAAAAACTTGTTAAAAGAAAAATTGTTAAGATAAAGAATTAATTAAGTTGTAAAAGTTATACAAGTTTGTGTTAAGCAAATCGTAAATGTAGTTCTGAGTTGAGTAATTCAATTTGAATTTTCAAACAAAGTTTTAAAAGAACACTGTGAAAACCTTTTCAATAATTTTGCCAAGTAGCAAAAATTGCCATTGGTTATAAATAGGCAAAAACAAAAATAATAATTTTTTAAAAAGGGAGCCAAAGTATGAAAGCTAAAGAGTTAATTAGATTATGGAGACAATATTGTCAACATGAGAGGGATAAGATCATGTTATTAAGTTGGCAAGAAAATGCCCTTAAAATGGGGATTCCAATTAGTGAAGGGGGAAACCAGAAAACACTAGAGATCTTGAAAAAGGAGTGTGCATTCAAAAAAATGCGCAAGTAAAGAGAGGGTGCAAAAAAAAAAACTAATGGGCTACGTAATTCAATGGCTGGCCTTGCATTGACAGAGACAGAGGATGAACTAGAGAATTGGACCGACTGCACCGGTAGCATTGTCTGCATTAATTCCAGAACCACCAGGGTATTATAATTTATATCCAGTCACTGCTCCCCAGATTCAAATCATGCCAGCCTCTCCAGCCCCTTCGGTTGATAGCGTGGGTCTTATTTTACCATCTTCACTGTCTGCGAGAGAAGGAGAGCTCTGTTCCACAAGCCCAGTTAGTTCTAGGACCTGATCTCGGACAGCGAGAGAAGGGCCTGATCCTATCCAGAAACAATCACGAATACCACCTAAATCCCTTCAGACCAATATAGTAGGACAAAGAAGTACGAGAACAAAGGAAGAGGATAGGGATGGTTCTGAGGAGCTGGAGCTCCCTCTAGTGACAGGGAAGGACGTCGAAGTCTTGGAAGAGCCAGAGGAATCAGCTAGAGCGCCCCCTAAGTGAGACTCTGAGACAGTTGCCGATTAGGAAAATACCAAACCCTGACGCTGTGACGGCAGCGGCCCAGCCCACGATAGATGTTTATTTCCCATGGAGACCCAGTGAGATGATGGCTATTATGGCTGCAATCCCAGACAGGAAGAAAACTCCTGCTGCTTTCGTGGATCATCTGAGAACTACCATCTCAGTTTATCAAGCTGATTCTAGGGACCTCTGGGCCCTAGTCCAGCAGGTTTTAAGCCCAGCAGAGTACCGCAATCATCTCAATCACTTGAATTATGCTAGCCACGCCACACTTCAGCAAGCCCATGCGTTGGACGATGATAGACGGATACAAATCCTGAATGCGTTGAATAACACATTTCAAAAGCCCATAAACATTTCTGCTATCTTAGACCTCAAACCTAAAAAGACTGAAGAGCCAGAGGAATTTCTGGAACGTTTTAATGAAATCTACCGTGGGCAGTCAGGCGACTTGCCAGGATCACTCAGCTCTGAATCTTACTGGTCCAAACATGGATAAAAGAGCTGAATTCCAAAGATGGCATGAATGTGCCCTTGATATTGACGTGCATATCGATGCTAACAAAGGTGGAGGTAATTTGTGGCGCCAATCATCTCAACTCCAGGATATTTCCTCAAGAGTCTTCCTCAAGACATTGTCTTTGTTTCACTCATCTATCCCCCATCGTAAGGTCAGAAGTGAGGATGTTTTAGAATTACCAATTTGTATCCTCCCACTGGCAGAGCCGTTCACTGCTGTCACCATCAGGGGACTAGAGCATCGGAACGGGGGCACCGATCCTGTTTGCCCAAAGTGTGATTCTCCACTGCATCAGAAAGCCCATTACCGGTGACGTGTGGCGGAGGATTAATCCCCTAATTTTACTCAATAAAACTTTTTTGTTTAAAAAACGTTAGATTTTTGTGGCAAACTTTCATGTAACTTAAAATAGATACTATTAACATAACAATATGGTTAACAACTGTCTATGTTATGCACTTACTGTCCCCAAGAAATATCTTGGGAGGGATACTCCCATCGGGCGGCTAGGCCCCGGCGCTGGAGTAAAAACGGGAGTGTTTTACTCTGCCGTCGGCGCCCGTTCAGAAACCCGATTCTCCGGGCCACAGTGGGGTAGCACGGCACTGGAGTGGCCCATGCCCATGCCGCTCCAGCTGCCGATCCCTGCGTGAACCTGGCGCCGCAGGGTCCGCGCATACGCAGTTGGCCCAGCGCCGACTAGCGCATGCGCAGTGGCCTTCCCCGCGCCGGCCCCGACGTCAAATGGCGCAGGACTACAGGAGCCGGTGCGGAGAAAAGGAAGCCCCCCGACAGAGAGGCCAATTGGTGGGCCCCGATCGTGGGCCCGGCCACCCCGGACCCTTCAAGGCCAAGGTTCCGCCAGCTCAGAGGATGTTAGAATGGAGCCGGTGGGACTCGGCTTTTTGTTGACGGACGCTCAGTCCATTTGGGCTGGAGAATCGGCCCGCCGTCCCGGGCCAGAGAGACAGAGCATACCCCGACCGGCTCCACGCCAGCCACGCTGGCCCCAGTGGCGCCGATTCTCCGCTCTTAAGAGTTATTCACTTCTGTTGGGACTGCCCAAAGTATGGCTCAGTCCTCTGGGAATTATTATTTCTTCTCGGTTCCCGCTATTCTTAAAGGTAAGATTTTTATACCCTGGGCGAAGTTCTCCCGAAACGGCGCGATGTCCGCCGACTGGCGCCCAAAACGGTGCCAATCAGACGGGCACAGCGCCGCCCCAAAGGTGCGGAATGCTCCGCATCTTTAGGGACCGAGCCCCAACATTGAGGGGCTAGGCCGGCGCCGGAGGGATTTCCTCCAGCTAGCGGAAACGGCCTATGTTGCCCCGCCAGCTGGCGCGGAAATGACATGTCGGGGCGGCGCATGCGCGGGAGCGTCAGCGGCCGCTGACAGTTTCCCGCGCATGCGCAGTGGGGAGAGTCTCTTCCGCCTCCGCCATGGTGGAGACCGTTGCGGAGGCGGAAGGGAAAGAGTGCCCCCACGGCACAGGCCCGCCCGCGGATCGGTGGGCCCCGATCGCGGGCCAGGCCACAGTGGGGGCACCCCCCCGGGGCCAGATCGCCCCGCGCCCCCCCCCCAGGACCCCAGAGCCCGCCCACGCCGCCTTGTCCCGCCGGTAAATAGGTACTCTAATTTACGCCGGCGGGACAGGCAATTTATCGGCGGGACTTCGGCCCATCCGGGCCGGAGAATCCAGCGGGGGGCCCGCCAACCGGCGCGGCCCGATTCCCGCCCCCGCCGAATATCCGGTACCGGAGACTTCGGCAACCGGCGGGGGCGGGATTCACGGCGGCCAACGGCCATTCTCCGACCCGCTGGGGGAGCGGAGAATGACGCCCCCTGCCTCTTTACTATGGATGCCTCAACCCCTTGTTCAGGCTACTTCTTCTATACTTCCAAGCTAATCTGCTGGTTGTTTTCTTTGCCACAAGATTCAGTGAGGAATACCATCGATTCTTCCACAAGTTTCAAACAAGGCAATCTTCCAGCTTCTCTCAAAATTCAAATTGAGATTATGCCTCACCCACGCTCTACACGGTGAAAAATGAAGTTAGTTTTTCGCTCTGCTGACAGTGCAAGCCTAGCTAACTATAAAAAAATTTTTAAAAAATAAGTGAGGATTTTTGCTGATGATTGTACAGTCTTCGGTACCATTCACAATTCCTCTGATAATGAGACATTCATTGCCACATGCAACAAGACCTGGACGACATTCAAGGCTTGGGGATCATAAGCACCGTGTAACAGTTGTATCACACAAGTGCCAGACAATGGCCATCCTCAACAACAAAGAGTTCAGCCACATTACCAGGACATTGAATAGCATTTGTTTCATTGAATCACAATCATCAACATACTGGAGGAAGAGCACGTAAGAATCTGGGAATCCTGTGGTGAGTAATTCACCTCCTGATTCCCTAAAGCCTGCCCACCATGTGACGGAACCAACTCCAGTTGTCTGGATGAGTGCAGCTCCAATAACACTCAGGAAGCTCAACATCATAAGAAAAAACAGCCCACTTGATTGGCACTCCATCCACTGCCTTAAACATTCACTCCCTCCACCACCATGCTTGGCGACAGCTGCAGGTACCATCTACAAAATGTGACTCACCTTTGGCAGTACCTTCCAAACCGCCGACCATTACTATTGACTTGGAACAATATCGCCGTTACTCCATTGTCGCAGGGTCAAAATCCTGGAAGTGGTGTACCTACACTATATGACTGCAGTGGTTCAAGAAACTGGCTCACCACCACCCTCTCAAGGGAAATTTGGGATGAGCTATTAATGCTGGCCCAGCAAACTCCACGCCCCATGGAAGACAATAAAACAATTGTGAGGTCTTTGGATTTAATATGTTTTGAATTTTTGGTTGCATAAACTTGAATATTTATTTAATGAAAGAGAAGGGTGTCTGTTAATTTTACAGCAATTCCATATAGGTGGCGGACATTAACTGGGGATTCGCGTGTGCCACTATAAATAGACAATATGTTGGTTTAGGAGGTCCATGTTTGTATTATGTATCTCTGTAAATAAATGCTAAAAATGTGTGTGAAGATCAGGGGCTGGATTCTCCGATTTTGAGGCTATGTCCGAATGCCGGCATGGGAACGGTGCCGTTTTACGCCCGAAGGTTTGGCACAAAACGGGCACCGATCCTCCGTGTAGCTGGGGGCTAGCATCCTGGCTGCATAGAGCACCCGGCACTAGCTGCCGATACGGCCAGGCGAATTGCCGGGTCCGTGGCCGCACATGCATATGGCGGCGGCCTGCAGCGGCCGTGCTGTGCAACATGGCACCTGCCACTCGCGGACCTGGCCTGCGAAATAGGGCCCCCCTTGGGCCAGCTCGCGCCCCTCGAACCAGCCGCCCCGCAGTGCTCCAGCCCCTTACAGAGACCCCCTGTCCGCGGATCGGCCCTCTCCCGACTGTCGCGGCGCTGGATTAAGTCGGCAGCCGCCACGCCGCGTTCCCAACAGGTGAGACCATGAGAGACCCATGCCGTTGGGAATTCGGCCGCTCGGAGGCAGAGCATCGGCGGGGGGGGGCCTCAGGCAACCTCCTGAGACGGTTGATACTCGGAGAGTACACCGCTTTGGAGGGGGTGGAGCATTCCGAAAGCGGCGCCGCCCCTGATTTGGTCAGGAACCTTGATTCTCCAGCCAATCGCCGAACACGCTTCCGGAGTCGCCAGCCGGACAATCCAGCCCCAGGTCTCGTTCTGTCCATCACCATCTGGTTTTCTGGAGTGTGACACAGGTGATCACACCCCCTTCTTCTGAACAAGATACATGTAAACCCAAGTGAAAATCTAGAGTATGCCACATTTAAACGAAAACTGCATAACACACATTGCACCACCTCACTAGGCTGCAGACCAGAGCCCATATGTCCAACTCCGTACCCATATGAAGTTATAGGACTCCAAGGGTAATTTTTAAAGGGACATTTGGAAGTGGTTGTGCATTTGGAGTTTTATTGAAATTAGTTTGAATCATTGAAAAAAGTTATTGGGTCCTCCAGCCTTCCACTCTGTGAGGCAGGCTTCCTTCTTAAATCAATAGCTGTGAATTAGAATACCTCAAATTGAGTTAGTCTGTTGTTTTCCCATGCCTGCAGCATGAATCATTAATAAAAAAAGTCGGGTTAAGGTAACAAATTTCATGTAGCACTAATGATAATGTCAGTGAGTCATGGATCAAAAAGCTATATAGGGTTATGAAAAAAACAGATTTGCAGATGCATCTTATTGTATTTTTCAACAGTAAGGAAAAATGTCACAGAAAATCTTGCATTTTTGCAATTCCAGTTCACTATTGCTATTTGTGAGATGCTTTTGTGTGTAAAATGTCTTCCATGCTTCCTGGCATATAACAGATTTCAAAATGTAATTCCCTGTATTTGAAACACTTTGAAATATTTCTCAGAGATGCTTTAGATGCTACAACAATGCTCCTTTCTAAGTGTGATTTGCTGTGCTGAAGTAGCTGAGGTCATATCGAGATGCCTTGAATAGCAACACACCATGTAGAGGTTGATCAGTTACAAGGGGATGAATTATGGTGGTGAATTTACTCAGTGTATTATAGAAGTAATAGGAGTTCATTTTCACTTTAACCAACATGAGACAGTCAATAGCAAATTGACAACCTACAATTGACTTCACTGAAAATAAAATCAGGAGAGGTGTAAAATTGGTGGCTGATTCATCATCATCCATTTGCGACTCTCATCCAAAATCAAGCTTATCTCTATTGTGTGTTCAGACACAGTATGCAGAATTTCCCCCCAGAAAACGGTCACGTGTCATTATCGACACGAATATCTGTGTGATTCCCGGCTGCCCCGACAGTACCCATGTGCATAGAAAAAAATAATTTTCCTCACATGAAAAACATCACCCCCTGAGGCGCAAAGTCCCATTCGCCCATCCAGGGGTCATCTGAGCACTTCAATGAAGTGAGAGCTGTATTAAACAACTCCACAGCACTCACTTTCATTCAAGTCAGGAAGATGGCAACGAGGAAGCCTGCTTCTCGATTCATGAAGGGGGCCCCCACCTGTATGCTGAATGCCGTGGAGGAGAGGCAGGGGACAATATACCCTCGGGCTGGCAAGGTGTTGAATCCGCTCCCAGGAGATGGTTGCAGCATTGGTCAGTACCAACAGCCTGAACAAGAGGTCAGGGGTGCAATGCCGCAGGAAGGTGAACAAACTGCTCCATTCTGCCAGGGTAAGCACTCCCTGTCTCCTCTCTGCCCTCCACCTTGACGTAACTTCTCGGAAAGGCACCTCGATCCCACATGCTGCAACCTCGCAGGACCCCAGAACCTGACCTCCTATAAATTTCATCACAGCCCCCTTGTACTCATCATCAGGACCCCCCCCTACTTACACGCAGTGCGCACACATGCCAGGTATCATTGACACCTGACCAGCCAAGTGTTTGTCTCACATGATTTCCATTTGTGGTCCTGAAGGATAAACTTGCCCACAACCACCGCGAGTGAGCGAAGATGGATGGTGACATCCTGAGTTGAAGGTCCTGACTCCTTTCAAGGAGAGAGCTCACAGGGGAGGAGCAGGAGCTGAGAGCGAAGTGGACAAAAGTGAGGAGCTACTGCACCTTCACCAGATGACCAAACTCAAGTGAGATCCGTGTACTCCAAACCAATGACCAGGCCATGTACTAATAGCATCTTCATTGTCTTGCAGGAACACCACTCAAACAGCCTGGCCCATTCACCAGCAGTGTCTGTCGTGTTGGATGCTCTGCTACACAGACGAACCAACACGGTTGTGGATGGTACATCTCAGTTTTATTACTAACAATATTTACAAGGGTAAACTGGTTACTGTGGTTCGTTCATTACCCGTGAATCTGTGGACCTATCCCTAACACTATCTTGAAGTGGCACTCAGCACATGGTGAATGTCTGAGTGGCTTGCTGTGAGCTCTATGCCCTGAGCTGTCTCCTGCTGGAATGAGTGGGAAGTGTCGTGTTCCCCGTTTTATAGTGTGTATGCTCTTGCCTGTGATTGGCTGTGGTGCTGTGTGTGTATTGATTGGTCCGTTGATCTGTCCATCAGTATGTATGTATGTTTGCACCATGATGTTTCCCTGAATATCATGACAGTGTCCACCACCCACCATCAACACGACCTCCGAGGAGATGTCCAAGGAGGACATTAAAGAAATGTTGCGGCTATTACCTGCACCATCACAGAGACATATACCCCATTGGCCGAACCTAGCAGACAGGCTTCTGGGTCACTGTCTGGTGAGCACCACACAGCTGCTGATGCACTTCAGGTGGAGGTAGGAACATCTCAGGGATTGGACAGTTGGAAGTCTGCTGGTTCCCAGGACTCAGCTGTTCCCTAGCCAAGTGCTGTGTCACTGGACATGTTCATCCCTCAGCTGCTTGAGGTGCAAAAGCAGAGTCGGGAATACCAGGATGGGTTGTCAGCAGCGTTCCTGCGACTGCAAGGCCAAATGGAGGTGCATCACAGCCTTCTGTCACAGAAGATGGTGCTGGCAATGCGTGGCACCCAGGCCAATACTGCAAGGAAGGCATCCGCAGTGGAAGGCCTGAGGCAAGATGTCAGATCAATGACGGAGAACTCCGAAGCATGGCTCAGTCCCTGAGAAACACGACTGAGGGCTTCAACTGCATGGTTCAGTCAATGACTGGCTTCCAGGACTGGCAGTGCCAGATGACGTTGAGGTTTCTAGAGCTCACTCCAGATGCCCTCCGTCCCATTGAGTAACCCAGGGGTGCACAAGAGAGTGGAGGATCTGCCGGAGCACATTCCAGGACCTTCCACCCAGGAGACCCTGGGAATGACCAGTCTGAATCCCCCCTTCCTGAGACCGGCGCAACTCAGGCACAATGGACAGAATAAGGTGATGTGCCAACACCAGTGCCACATGAAAGTAGGACGGAGCCCTCCAGGTCCCGGCCTTCCAGAGGATGCCCGCCAAGTGTATCTCAGGAAATAGGGCATTGAAGGCAGCAGACAGCCTCCACCTCTGATGTGCAGACTGGGAATGGACCCAGACATAGTGGGAAGATTCACAAGCATAAGGGTTTGTAGGGCCACAGTGTGGTTACGGGTGAAGTCAGACACAGGGAGTTAGGGGCATTATCACTTGCTAAATTTGGAAACGTCATTGAATTAAATATTATTGTTCATCACCACCTTAATGCCTCAGAACCTTTAATCCTCTTCCTAGTGGCAGGACACTTCTCCACATCAGAACACAATTGTTCTCATTGGGCCTCCAGGGCCACCAGACAAGTAGGCCCTCTCAGTGTGAATGTTTCATTTGCAGTGATAGGACATGATTCAGTGAATCTGACACTCTCACCCCTAATCCCCCTCTAGAGGAAAGGAAAAAAGTAATGTAGGAAAGAACTCATCAGACATGAGCTGGGAGTCAGCGTGCTGGCAGCAGACAGGCAGGAGCCAGACATAAGCAATAGCTGAGGAGCATCACAGAGCATTCCTCACCGTGAGTCATCATCCTCTGGATCCTCAGCTCAGCTCGTCAGTACAGGAAGAGACTGGGGGGGGGGTTCCATTTTTAAATGCTGCCCCAAAGTCTCGACGCTCCCCCCCCCCCCCCCCCCCCCCCCGACTGTGGCCTCCAGAACCAGGGTACCACTCTGCCCTGAGCCTGACCACCTGGAACCCCCGATCTCCTGGGCGACTGCCCCCCACCCCCAGGTATCGTTACGCCTCTTCCTCGTTTGCATAGTCCAATGCTAAAGAGCGCCCCGGCAAGGTCTCTGAGGCATGGGCGCTCGATCCCATGCCTTGGGAGACCCCGGCATGAACATATTTAAGTGAGCTTAACTGCACACTTAAACATGCAAATCTGGATCCTGCCCAGTGAGAGCAAGATCCAGAGAGGCGAGAGGCCTCTTTAAAGAGATTTATGGTGCCCAGGATGCCTCACGAGATCCCGTTCGATCACGCGGGGCATCCTGAGCACCATCAATCTCTTTAAAGAGGCCTCTCGCAAGACATAACGGCCTCATCTTGTCACCAAATGGGACGCAGCAAGGCTGTACAATCGCGCCCAAGATACGTGATGTGGCCGGAAAGGAACAAGAACAATTATGTTGGACAATGTTTACTGTCAGAGCAAATACACACAGGAGCACATTGGGACTGTCCTGCTCTGGTAGTACTGCCCAATCAATTATTGACAATTCTGAATCTCTGGCTGTGAGTTTTCAGGCCTGTTGATCACGTGCAAATCCTGTTCTGACCACTAAATCGCACAAGAGGGCTATAACGGGATTTGTGCCGGTGCCATCTCAGTTTGAGATTTTCCCCACCCTCCACAGGTGAGGTGATCAGGTTCACGATATGCATTTAAATATAATTAAAAGGATTTAAACTGCAACATCAGGCCCCTTGAAAAGCTTTTCCTCTGGCAGCATAACGCTCGAATCATTATTGGTTTTTGAAACTTAAAACCAGTCGTGATGACCACGCCGAGGGTGTGGGTATGCCTGGAGGCCCTGGGGTTGACAGTGCCAGGAAGCACTGAGGTGTGAAATGAGGTGGGCACTTCAAAGGGGGTTTAACCCTCCTCCACTGGCAGGGGGCATCCCCTTATATGTGGTAGGGGGGAGAGCGGTGCGTGCCAACGAACACATGGAGGGGGAAGAGTGGTCCCCGATACTTCCGTGGTGGAGGTGGGGGGGGGGGGTGTTGTCTTGAAACTTTTAGTGGGTGGGGGGGGGAAGTCCTCTATGGCCATAGGGGATGGGAGGAAGATTACCTTTCTTGCAGAAAGGTGTGCCCTTTAAAGATGACACCTTGATCTCTGCGTAACTGGATTTGCCGGCTCTATCACACACAGCCCCGCAAGAGTGACAACGCAAACTGTAGCCAATTTTTTTTGACAGGTGGGTAGATTCCCCATTGCCTCATGTGGGTATCAGGATTTCCGATCAGACAGAGAATGAAGCACTGAGGGAAAAATGGGTTTGGCGCCCAAGCATCAAACCAGCTGTGATGCTCCCATCCCTCACTAGCAGCCTCAGCACACTGCTCCCCCACCCCGTGTTATGTTCCCCACGCTACCCTCACTGGGCCGGTGGAAGTAAATACTCTGGGCGGGCTTTGGTGCAGCTTTGCCAAAATGTGGCCCTTATGGGTTGGACCCCGAGGTGGGTCAAGGAGGTCAGTGCATAACTGAAGTGCAACCCAAAGTCTGTCAGAAGGCCCCCTCACCCACAATGCAAATCCTGCCGTCCAGTGACAAGTAGGGGCCTCCTCCCGACCACCATGGGAATAACGGGTCACACCCCCATTGTACACACACATGAGGTGACCTTACCCCCCCACCCACCAAGTCCCCTAATTCCTCTTTTTCTCAACAGAAACCACTTAGCTCCTTTTGATGTGGATGCGAGCAGTCAATCATAGCAAGAGCGCTTATAAAAATCGTGGTTAGGTCAAAGCAAGGCAATTGAGATGCATTCAAGTATGAAGGGAAAAATAAATAAACAAATCCCCTAAGCAGCTGTGTCTGGGCCAGTAAAACTGTCAATCAATGGCTCGTGCAATGTACTGCTGTGTGAAATTGAATGTAAGATTTGTATTTCAAATGTTGTCAAGGGATTTGAACCTCTTTGAAGTTTATTGGCATTCAAGTAAGCCTCTGACACTTGTAAAAGCTGTTGCTAGAAAGACTTTTGACTGAGGCAGCAGATTTTAGGGAAGGGTGAAAATAAAATGATTTTTCACTCTACTGCCAAGACTGCTCTTCAGCTTTCAGGCAGGGGTGACCAATGGGAGTCGCTCTCGAGGGTCTCTCTTGGGCGTCTCTGGTGGGGGTGTCTGATGGGGAGGGCGGGGGAGTCTGAGGGGGCTGTCGGGCCACCCTCATGTGCGCAGGCTGTGGGGGGTAGTGACCTAGTCGGGGGGGGGGGGAGGATGCCCCTACTTCTCAGTGGGGGGGGCAGAATTTGCATTGTGGAGGGGGCCCGCCGCCAGACCTCGGTATGGGGCCGACCACTCAAAATGATGGAATCCAGCAAGTTCTCCCCCATCCATAAATTAACATGTTGAAGCAGCGAGACTCGCATACCAGGCCCCACTCCCAGTACCAGGAAAGACCAGTAGCGATTCTCTGCTGGAGGCAGCACTTCAACTCCAGAATGGAGAGTCCAGCCCCTGGTCAGTATTTCAGGGGAGAAACAAACTGATTTTCAGTCAGAACCTGACATTTTTCCATTTTTCTGGAAAATTCTGTCCTTTGCCATCGGAACGCACCACAAATTCTACTCCCTAACAACTGACCCCATTCCTCTCCAGGGAGCTGTATGAGTCAAAATAGGAAATTGGCATGTATTTGAAATCCAGATGAGCTTCTGTCGTATATCTATTTCCACTTGCATAACATTATCCGATTTGACCCTTGCCTTAGCTTATCAGTATCAGAAATCCTCATCTTTGCCTTTGTTAAGTCTATACTCAACTATTCCAACAGTCTTGGCCGGCCTTCCAATTCTACCCTCCATAAACTTGAGTTTACCCAAAATGTGACTGCCTGTTCTTTGACATGCATCAATTCCTTCATCCATCACCCCTGACATACTTTGACTCCGAGTTGAACAATCACTTGATTTTAAAATTCTCATCCCTGTTTGCAAGTCCCTCCCTGGCTTCAGTCCTCCCTCTCTAATCTCCACCAGCCACACACCCCTCTGAGTGATGTTACATCGAAGTTGCATGGCTGACACAAAACTCTGCACGTTACCCGTGCATACATGTTGACCCCTTTAAGGTATTGCACAGGCACAGCTAGTGCAAATAAAATTAAAGGGACTACACACTTAAATAAATCACCCTTGCACTCCAAAAGAGAAAATAGAGGGTTAGTTGTCCCTGAGATACCTGTTGAACCTTTAAATTCGGTATTGGCAAGGGAAAGGCAAAAGAGGATTAGTCGCAAATACCTTCAAAAATTGTGAACTTTGGATCTGAATGAATATGCATGGAAGCTTAGTGTTGCTGTATCAATAGAATTCCAAAATTTATCATAACTAGTTGACATTTCACTTGGTCTGATTAAAATTGATTTTTATTTATATACAATACAGGCATCAAAGTTAACGACCTGTAAAGGACATCTGAATATCATATGTCATTCCAGAATCTGATGTCAAAAGGACATTTCATGTACTGTGCACAGAGTTTCACAGCCGTGGCTGGAATTTGGAATTACTTGCATTACCTACAGCACCAACCAAGAAGTTTACAAATTGTTGGTGCGCTTGCTCGACCGGACCTGTACATGTCTCCTGTCTCACACTAACATGGCTGACTCTCAACTACTCACACATGAATACTAGAAAGCCATTTAGTTGTATCAAAACGTGACAAAGTCATACACACAGCGGTGGCTGTTCAAGGAGAAGGCCACCTTCAGACTTGGGATGAACAATAAATGCAACCTTTGTCACAATATGTGGATATTGTAAGGAACGTAAAGGGTTAATGTAATGTTACTATTCTAGTCACTAGATGGTGCTATAGAGCAACCGTGTAAATATCACATGCCTCCTTAATTCCTGGGGGAGAGACAGGCGAGAGATGGGAGACACAGGAGAGAGTGGAAGGAAGTCAGACTGAGTAGATGTGAGATAGTTTAGCTGATAGCATAATTTAGTATTGTAGAAGTGCAGTGTATTCTTAATTTATCTTCTTCCTTAGTAAATGTTCAAATCTAATTAAGTGTAGTGTAATAAATTAGCTTTGTTTGTTAAACACTGCTTGCTGTTCTTTGTCAACACTACAGCCTTCACCATCCTGAAGAACAATACAAAGAACACAACCTTGGCAGCAATACTCACAGCCTGAGAGTGAATGTATAATATAAATGTATTTTTACAAAATTTAACCCCACACATCTCTTTCATAATACTTTGATTGTACCTACACCACAAGGACTGCAGCGAGTCAAGAAGGCAGCTCACCAACACCTTCTCAAGGGCCATCAGGGATAGGCAATAAATGCTAGCCCAGCCAGCGACTCCCACATTCTGTAAATGGATTGAAAAATGTGTATAATTGTGGCTGTTTAGGGTGCAGGTTGTCAAGCAGAAAAAAATAAACTAACCTTGTTTGGTAGTTCAGTCTCTAATTGCCCGGCGATGCTGTAAAGAATTAGTGAGGTAAATAATAAATATTATGAATATGGTCTGATCTCCCGGCTGATGGAAGGAGTGGCGGTTTCAGGGTGTGGAGTTAAAGCTTTTATCAAACATCTGACTGCACTGATGTCACCCATATAAACTGAATGCTTCGAGAAACTAGTGTGTGATTGTTTTCTCAATCTCTGTCCTGACGTAACAAAACGCAATTACAGCAACATAAGTGCTTTTACTTGTTGACTTCTGGTACATTTTTTCACAAAGTAAGTTGTCAATAAAATTGGTAACTCCATGGCTACAATGTGTAAAAGAAAAAAAATCATTTTCCCGGTGCTGTTCCTGACAGCAATTCACCGTGTGGCAGCTGCTTTCTTTGTGTTCCTGTTAATCTGCAGCCTGAACTCAGCTGACACCTGGGCTGGGATCGTCATGGACTTTAAAGTAAGAACTTAAATTTCACCAATGTTGCACTTTTGAAATTTAATCAGTGTTGTCAATAGGAAAATGCCCAATCAATGTGCACACAGCAAGATGCCTCAGGTAGAAGTGTGCTTATTTTCAAATAACCTCGGCTTGGTTCTCTTTTCTGAGACTAAGTATTGAGGCCGGGGCAAGATTCCTGGATTTCCATGACAGCAAAACTGCGCCGCACCTGGACCGATTCCGCGACTGTCGCTAGCACCACGTGGAACACAATCAATTCCAATGAGAAACTGTGCCGGATTCGCCAGATACGCAATTAACACTCAGGAGGCTGACAAGCTGGAGCCGCATATACACACTTCACTCCCCGCACACATTATCCCAGCAAACACGATGGCACTGGTTGCGCTGCAGCTCTCCCATACGGCTCCCAAAAGGGAACAAAGTCCCCGAGCGAGGGAGTTTAGCTGCATGTTTCCCTGCACTCACAGTGCCAGGAAACACACCGCTATTCAACGTGACATGCGTTGAATAAGGGCCTGAACGGGTCGGAACTCGCCATTGTAGTGAGAGATTGGGATGCTATCCGAGGCTCCGAAAACGAGGCTATCCTGGCACCCAGGTGGCATTGCCGGGTTAACATGCTGGCCCTGCCAGGGTGCCAGAAGGCACCAACAGTGTCAGGGCACCATCCTGCACAAAGGGCCTGCAGTTGGGCACCTCCAATCTCCTTGGAGACCCCCACAAGTGCCGTTCTGCCTGGTCCCCATTTGTGGACATTAGTACCAAATGTCGCTCGCCTGAGGTCCCCGAGGCGAAGGGTTTGAAACCCAAAGCCTCAGGTACCTCAAGAATCTGTATATTAGAATGAGGCTTACTGCCTCACTCCAATATGCAGATTTGGTAAAAAGTGATCCCGCCTATTGTGAGCGGAATTCACATCGCAACGTCTCGCAAGATTGTGTTGACTCGCGCGGCGGGTAGAACCCGGGAGCGGGGTATTCCAGCTTTCAACGGCCATGCTGCGCCATGGTGAACTGCTTTTCCAGTGCAGCATGGGTGTTGGATCACCCCCATTAAGTTTTTTAAAATTTAGAACACTCAATTCATTTTTTTCCAATCAAGAGGCAATTTTTTAGCGTGGCCAATTCACCTGCCCTGCACATCGTTGGGTTGTGGGGGCGAAACCCACGCAAACACGGGGAGAATGTGCAAACTCCACATGGACAGTGACCCAGAGCCGGGATCGAACTTGGGACTTCGGCACCGTGAGGCTGCAGTGCTAACTACTGCTCCACCACGCTGCCCGGATCGCGCCTATTATTAATAATTTTGCTTGGAAATGTTTGTGTACTTTTCTATTTCTGCAATCTCTCTTTGCATGAATGTTTAGGCTTGTTGCTTGCTGCCCCTCACCTTGTCATCTGAACTGATTTGGCAGATATTATTACAATTAGAAAAATACAGTTTTGTGACCTGTTGGATTATTGTGGTAGTATGCATTAGGGGTCATGTGGGACTGTGAAGCCGTGATGCCATTGGCTGACAGATCCCGGGTCCTGGTTGGCTGTTGATCTCTAGCTCCGCCCTGAAGGCGGAGTATAAGAACCAGGAGTTCTCCCCGCAGCTCCAGTCTGTTGCTGAACTGCGGGGAACAAGTCACGCTTAATAAAGCCTCATCGACTTCATCTCTATTCGTCTCTCATGAGTCATTGTGCGCTACAATTTATTACGCGTGCTTAAAGGACTATGGAGCTCAGGATCGTCCTGGAATGCCTGAGGATCAGCCCCCACGCAGTGAACTCAGCAGCATTTTTTAAACACTGGCAGACTTGTTTCGAAGGCTACCTCCGAACGGTCCCCGGCCGGATCACAGAAGACCAGAAACTGCAGGTCCTGCATTCGAGGGTAAGCCCGGAAATTTTCCCTCTAATAGAAGACGCAGAGGATTTCCAGACGGCGTTCGCAGCACTAAAGAGCATCTACGTTCGCCCAGTGAACCAGGTCTACGCACGCTACCAACTCGCAATGAGACAGCAAAGTCCCGGAGAATCGCTAGACGAATTCTACGCCGCGCTGCTAATTTTGGGACGGGCCTGCAGCTGCCCGCCAGTAAACACGGCTGAACACACAGACATGTTAATTCGCGATGCGTTTGTGGCAGGTATGAACTCTCCCCAAATCCGCCAAAGACTTTTAGAACAAGAGTCGCTAGGACTCTCAGAAGCACGGGCCCTTGGAGCTTCCCTAGATGTGGCCGCGCAAAACGCCCGCGCGTACGGCCCCGACCGCGTGGCAGCCCCTTGGGCTCCGTGGACCCCCGTCGCGACAAACCCCCCCCTCACAGGCTTGCGCGGTTAAAGCGCCAGATCATCCCGGGGGGCCCGCTGCTATTTCTGCGGCCAGGCGAAACACCCCCGGCAGCGCTGCCCGGCCCGTGCAGCGATTTGCAAGAGCTGCGGCAAAAAGGGCCATTTCGCGGCTGTGTGCCGGTCCCGGGGGGTCGCCGCTGTCCCCGGAGAAGAAAGAGTCCACCGCATCCCAAACGCTCCCCAACCCCCCCAGCGCCCCATGTGCGACCCGCAGGCGCCGCCATTTTGGGTCCCGGCCACCACGAGGGGAGGATGGGCGCCGCCATCTTGTGACCCCCCAGCCATGTGAGATGCATGGGGGCGGCCATTTTGTCCACCCCCGCCACCATCTTGGGACCGCCCAGCCATGTGCGATGAATGGGGGCGGCCATTTTGTTCACCCCGCCGCCATCTTGGACGACAACAATGGACCCCAGCATCGACGGCTCCACGGGGTTCGACGAAGACGCTGAGACACTGCGACCATGTCTGGCCTCGGGAACGCTGGACCAAGCACGGCCCCGGACGCTCCAGACGACGACAACAACGGTGCTCATCAACGGACACGAGACACCATGCCTGATCGACTCCGGGAGCACAGAAAGCTTCATCCACCCCGACACGGTAAGACGCTGTTTTTTGACCATCCGTCCCAGTACGCAGAAGATTTCCCTAGCTGCAGGATCCCACTCCGTACAGATCAAAGGGTTCTGCATAGTGACCCTAACGGTGCAAGGGAGGGAGTTTAAAAACTACAGGCTCTACGTCCTTCCCCAACTCTGCGCGCCCACATTACTGGGATTAGACTTCCAATGCAACCTGCAGAGCCTAACATTCCAATTCGGCGGCCCAATACCCCCACTCACTATCTGCGGCCTCGCAACCCTCAAAGTTGAACCCCCATCCTTGTTTGCAAACCTCACCCCGGATTGCAAACCCGTCGCCACTAGGAGCAGACGGTACAGCGCCCAGGACCGGACATTTATTCGGTCCGAAGTCCAGCGGTTGCTGAAGGAAGGCATAATCCAGGCCAGCAATAGTCCCTGGAGAGCACAGGTGGTAGTAGTAAAGACAGGGGAGAAGCAAAGGATGGTCATAGACTATAGCCAGACCATCAACAGGTACACACAGCTAGATGCGTACCCTCTCCCCCGCATATCCGACATGGTCAATCGGATTGCCCAATATAATGTCTTCTCCACCGTGGACCTCAAGTCCACCTCCCACCAGCTCCCCACCCGCCCAGGTGACCGCAAGTACACAGCCTTCGAGGCAGACGGGCGACTATACCACTTCCTAAGGGTCCCATTTGGCGTCACAAACGGGGTCTCGGTCTTCCAACGGGAGATGGACCGAATGGTTGATCAACACGGGTTGCAGGCCACGTTCCCGTATCTCGACAACGTAACCATCTGCGGCCACGATCAGCAGGACCACGACGCCAACCTCCAAAAATTCCTCCAGACCGCAAAAGCCTTGAACCTCACGTACAACGAGGACAAGTGCGTGTTTAGCACAAACCGGCTAGCCATCTTGGGATATGTAGTGCGCAATGGGATAATAGGCCCCGACCCCGAACGCATGCGCCCCCTCATGGAATTTCCCCTCCCCCACTGCTCCAAAGCCCTGAAACGCTGCCTGGGGTTCTTTTCATATTACGCCCAGTGGGTCCCCCAGTACGCAGACAAGGCCCGCCCCCTAATACAGACCACTACCTTCCCCCTGTCGACAGAGGCTCGCCAGGCCTTCAGCCGTATCAAAGCGGATATCGCAAAGGCCACGATGCGCGCCATCGACGAGTCCCTCCCCTTCCAAGTCGAGAGCGACGCCTCCGACGTAGCTCTGGCGGCCACCCTTAACCAAGCGGGCAGACCCGTGGCCTTTTTCTCCCGAACCCTCCACGCCTCAGGAATCCGCAACTCCTCAGTGGAAAAGGAAGCCCAAGCCATAGTGGAAGCTGTGCGACATTGGAGGCATTACCTGGCCGGCAGGAGATTCACTCTCCTCACTGACCAACGGTCGGTAGCTTTCATGTTTGATAATGCACAGCGGGGCAAAATTAAAAATGACAAGATCTTAAGGTGGAGGATCGAGCTCTCCACCTTCAACTACGAGATCTTGTACCGTCCCGGAAAGCTGAACGAGCCGTCCGATGCCCTATCCCGCGGCACATGTGCCAACGCACAAATAAACCGTCTCCAAACCCTCCACGAGGACCTCTGCCACCCGGGGGTCACTCGGTTCTACCATTTTATAAAGTCCCGCAACCTCCCCGACTCCGTGGAGGAGGTCCGTACAGTCACCAGGAACTGCCACATCTGCGCAGAGTGCAAACCGCACTTTTTCAGGCCGGATAGAGCGCACCTGATCAAGGCTTCCCGTCCCTTTGAACGCCTCAGTCTGGATTTCAAAGGGCCCCTCCCCTCCACCGACCGCAACACATACTTCCTGATCGTGGTGGACGAGTACTCTTGTTTCCCTTTCGCCATCCCCTGCCCCGACATGACAGCGGCCACAGTTATTAAAGCCCTTAGCACCATATTCACACTGTTCGGTTGCCCCGCATATATCCATAGCGACAGGGGATCCTCCTTCATGAGTGACGAGCTGCGCCAGTTCCTGCTCAGCAAGGGTATAGCCTCGAGCAGGACGACCAGCTACAACCCCCGGGGGAACGGGCAAGTAGAGAGGGAGAACGGCACGGTCTGGAAGACCGTCCTACTGGCCCTACGGTCCAGGGATCTCCCAGTTTCACGGTGGCAGGAGGTCCTCCCGGACGCTCTCCACTCCATCCGGTCGCTGCTGTGTACTACCACTAATGAAACGCCTCATGAGCGCCTCCTTGTCTTCCCCAGGAAGTCCTCCTCTGGAATGTCGCTGCCGACCTGGCTGGCGGCCCCAGGACCCATCTTGCTCCGGAAACATGTGCGGGCGCACAAGTCGGACCCGTTGGTCGAGCGGGTTCACCTCCTCCACGCGAACCCGCAGTACGCCTACGTGGCGTACCCCGACGGCCGACAGGACACGGTCTCCCTGCGAGACCTGGCGCCCGCCGGCAACACGCACACCCCCCCGACACCAATCACCCCCTCCCTGCCACCGGCGCACCCCGCGACCGCCCCCTTCCCGGGAGGATCGGTCCTCCTCCCATGTCCGACCAGGAGTGAAGCAGAAGCAGACACCGTAAAGCTCCCGGAGACGACAACGCTGGAACAAGCACCTGCACCACCACCGGGGCTGAGGCGATCGACAAGGGAGACCAGACCGCCCGCTCGACTCGTGGCATCGGTGTAACACAAGAATGTTATGGACTTTAACGAGAATGTTTTTTTTGTTCATCCTACGAATATTGTAAATAGTTCACAAACCCTGTACATAGCCCAGTGTAGGGCAAAGTGTAGGGCACTGTAATGACATGCAAAAGTTTTTTTCCTCCCAGGACCAGCCTTGTAAACCCCTACCACCATGCGAAGCACCACCCCGCCGGGTTCATTTTTAACAAGGGGTGAATGTGGTAGTATGCATTAGGGGTCATGTGGGACTGTGAAGCCATGATGCCATTGGCTGACAGATCCCGGGTCCTGGTTGGCTGTTGATCTCTAGCTCCGCCCTGAAGGCGGAGTATAAGAACCAGGAGTTCTCCCCGCAGCTCCAGTCTGTTGCTGAACTGCGGGGAACAAGTCACGCTTAATAAAGCCTCATCGACTTCATCTCTATTCGTCTCTCGTGAGTCATTGTGCGCTACAATTATGAAATAAGCATTCACAAAAATCAGCTTTGTTGCTGAAGAGACAAGTTGCCGTAGATGTTTGTCTTGCACTATCATCCTGGACAAATGTAACAATGCCATATTTTAAACAATCACAATATTAAATACGGCAGGAGGAAAAGGTGCTGATTGGTTGGCAAGTTAACTCTGATTGGCTGAGGCACTGATCATCTTAAGTTGGTTTTCAGTGTACTTCTTAGCACAACCAGGATTGTTTCAACTGAACAAACACATGAAGGACAGCCATTCCCTGGTTCGTTCCCCATTCTTTAACCACAGTCGGTCAGCCTGGTTTGAATTTGAACAAAAACTTAGCAGTTAACTGTTCCCTGCTGCATACTCCATGACAACATCTCTACCAATCAGAGTCCTCTTGCCAACCAATTAGTACTCTCTTTGCATGCAGTATAAATTGTTGTTCTCTTTACTGTTGGTAATCTTGCGCTCTGTCCTAATGGGCGAAACACTAAAATCTGAGACAAAATGGGTGGGATTCTCCGTCCCGCCGCACCAAAAATCTGGTGTGGTGCACCCCTGGGAATTTCCATCTCACCAGCCGGCCAATGGGGTTTCCCATTGTGGGCAGCCCCACGCCGTTGGGAAATCCCTGAGCTGTCGGTGCAATGGAGAATCCCGACAGCGGAGGATCCAGCCCCATGTCTCTTTTTCAAGTAGAACCCTCAAGGAATGATCCTTTAAAACTGAGAGGAGGTGGAATTTCTTCAGCCAGAGGGTAGTGAATTTGTGGAACTCTTTGCCGCAGAAGTCTGTGGAAGATTAATCACTGAATATCTTTAAGTCAGAGACAGATAGGTTCTTGATTAATAAGGGGATCAGGGGTTATGGGGTGAAGGCAGGAGAATGGGGATGATAAACATTTCATGATTGAATGGTGGAGCAGGCTCAATGGGCTGAATGGCCTAATTCTGCTCCGATATCTCATGGTCTTATTGTACTATCAAGCGACCATAATTATGTGTCATTGAATCATAAAATCCCTGCTGTGCAGAAGGAGGCCATTTGGGCCATCGAGTCTCCACCGACTTCAAATGAGTACTCTACCCATGCCCACTTCGCCCCTATTCCCGTAACCCCATAACCTAACCTGTACATACCTGGACACTAAGGGACAATTTAGCATGGCCAATCCACCTAACCTGCACATCTTTGGACTGTGAAAGGAAGCCAGAACACCCGGAGGAAACTCACACAAGTAAGGGGCACGGGGAGAACGTGTACAAACTCCACACAGACAGTGCCCCAAGCCAGAATTGAACACGGGTCCATGAAACTGCCAGGCAGCAGTGCTAACCACTGTGCCACCTCAAGAACTACAGTCTCATGGTCTCTTTGTTTGGCTTGCAAATTCGACAAGTATTCAGTTGACCTCGAATTACCCTGGAAAAGCAAAGTTATCAAAACTTTGAACAGGCTCAACAAACTATTTCATGCTGTTACTGTGCAGTGGCTACCTGAGTGGTATTTTCCACAAATATAATGCTGCCATCAGTCCAAAAAGACATTCTGCATCCCATAATTGAGCAATGTTCTGTAGGAATGCCAGTGCCAGCTGCATAGGCTTTACATGTCAATGATTTGCTGATCAAATCACACACCATTTGCTTGTCCATAATAGGTAGTACACCTATAACAGACTGTACTCAACTAGCCTGCATTTGCAAAACCCAAAACAAAACATTGACTGTGAGATGCAATTCTGCAATTGGGCAACACTTGCTGAACAATCCTGAGTGCGCTAATATCTATACTTACAACCAATTTAAGATGATTGGATGAGCTTACATTGTGGCTCATTTACATTTGCTAGAACCAACACAAATTCCTACTCAGGGACCTGTCCTGCAAACAAAAGGAACATGTTCAAGCCTTGCGCAGTTTTGAATAACTGGGAGCTTGGGAAGCCAATAGTTTCCTCTTGTTTTCTTCATGGAAATGTCTCGGCCAAACAGAGTCGGCTTGCCAACCAATCAGTACCATTTTGTTCTGTCGTACAAAGTTGTTGTAATCATTTGAAATTTGGCATTCTTGTGTTTGTCCCGATGAGTGCAAGATGAAAAGCTTCAGCAATGTCTTTCTTTTCAGAAATGCTCAAATTTGTACCACCAAGCAACCAGAAGTCAGTTTTCTTTTTTTTTAAAAGCCATAGTTCCATGAAAAATAGTAAATAATCCTTTGTTCCAAAGGAAAATGAGTTTTGTCATGACAGCACTGCACACAAATGGCTGGCATGGTAACACAGTTGGCATATCTTTGAGGAGTGAGTTTACATATTATGAAAAGCTATACCAGATCCTTTCTGATGAAGATGGTGCCCATCTAACTCTCAAGTTATCATGTACAAAAGCAGCATCAATTGGATCCTTGAAAATGAAACATTGGTTCACGAAAAATTCCTGCATTTGATTAAAAAAGATAAATGCATACAATCCTGGAATAATATGGATGGATTTGCTTATTGTCAATATGTGAATATGTTAATTAATGTATATTAATATGTTAATGCTTTGAATATTTTCGCCGCAAAATTCACCAGCCATAGTTTTGTTGATAAGGGAATTGTTTATTTTAAACCATGCTGCTTTCCTAACATTCCTTCTCAAACAGACAATTTAACATGTATTTGGCAGTAGGAAGGCAACCCCGACCCCTCGCCATGCTATTTCTTGGGATTCATCAACTATCATTGAATCCCTACAGTGCAGAAGGAGGTAATTTGGCCTATCGAGTCTGAACTGACCCTCTGAAAGAGCACCCTATCCCCGTAACCCTATCTAACCTGCATAACTTTGGACACTAAGGGGCAAATTTAGCATGGCCAATTCTCCTAATCTGCACATCTTTGGACTGTGGGAGGAAACCAGAGGGCCTGGAGGAAGTGCATGCAGACACGGAGAGAATGTGCAAACTCCAACAGACAGTCACCCAAGGTAGGAATTGAACCCGGGTCTCTGGTGCTGTGAGGTAGTAGTGCTAACCACAGTGCCACCATACTCTCAGGCTAGTTGCTAATTGAACTCCACTGGCTCTGTCTGAGTTCAAAGAAATGCTGTTATTGTTTTTGTTAATGCTATTTAAAGTTAGAGAGGTCAACGCAGATTGGTGTTACATGTGGTGTAGGCCTTGGTTGTGATGTCAAGTGTCCAGTTAGAGCACTTGCTCTCAGTCCTGGTTGCCATAGTTACCAGCCCTCTTCACCCGTAGAACAAAAGAGAGATTGATCAGAGGTAGCACAGGGGAGGAGAAGCTGCTCACAAATGGAAGGAGAAAGATGGGTTAAAGGACTCTCAGCTGGTGGCCTTCTGCACCCAAGGTGTTCAGGAACCATTTCTCTTGCCTCAGTCCAAGTTAATAAAGCATTGTCCATTGTCTCTGTTTAGGAAGGAGCCGTTCACTGAAATCTGCCACCGCTTTCACACAGATCTCAAAGTAGGGGATGGTGCCGTCATTAGCTGTGTAAGTTACTATGGCCATACATTTACTTGCAGGGGAAGCACTGTGGTGCAGTGGATAGCACTGCTGCCTCATGGTAAGAGGATCCGGGTTCGATCCCTGCTCCGGTCACTGTCCGCGTGCCGTTTGCACATTTTCCCCATGCCTGCATGGGTTTCACCCCCACAATCTAAAGATGTGCAGAGTATGTGCATTTATTTATTTATTTAAATTTAATGTACCTGATTTATTTTTCCAATTGACCCTTAATCGTCCAAGATACAGTAGGCCACATCTCTAATGTCTTCCCAGTTCATCATCCACTGCTGAATAAAGGAGGGGACTGGGGTTCTTATGCCAGAAAAATGATTGCATTAGGAACACAATTTCCCACTTTGTCAGGCCTGGCACGTGTAAATCGTGAGAGAGGCCCAAACCAGACTTTGCGCTAGGCGCAAAACCTCACACGAGTCACCCTCGTTGGACATGATCGAGACAATTATATTTAAATGCCTACAGCTGGGCACTGGAGTTATGAGCCACGTGGGTTCAGCAGATAGCCCTTGCCACCCAGCAGCTAACCTCTCGTTTGTCCTGATGAAGACTGGTGTCTTAAATGTTCACCCGGCGACAGGCGGTCAATGGCCATGCTGGCTAGGCCTCAACCAGGCGCCATTTATTACTGCCTTCCACAATCGCGCACCAGATGTGATGGCACCTCGGGCAGTCTCAGAGGTCATTAGAGCCCCCTGGATGGCCAGAGTCAGGGAAGGGTGGTGTACTGGAACTCCTCTCGCTACCTGGGCACCTTGGCACTTCCAACCTGGCATCCTGGCAGTGCCAGCCAGGCACCCTGGCAATACCACCCAGGCACTGTAGCAGTGCCAACCTGGAGCTCTCAAGGTTCCTGGTTGGCACTTCCAGGAGCACTGCCAGGGTGCCAGGATGGCAGCTCCAAAGTTCCCAAGTGCCATGTTAGCACTGCCAAGGGTCAGGCCTTGGGGGGGCCATTCCCTTGAATGGGAGGGCGGGGATGGTTTTGGGGGCTGCAGAAATGCTAGGGTGCTTGAGGGGAGGAGTTCCTGAAAGCAGGAGGCCCTGAAAGGGGGTTGTAGAGATCGAGGCAGCCTTTCAAAATGACATCCCGGTCCGTGAAGTTCCGGTCCTGCTGGTGGCTCAGCTCCCCAGTGCCGGAAAACTTTCAAAGCGTGGCCTCTTCCGGGATGAACTCCCCGAATCCCCAAAAACGTGCTAAATGTTGTTGAATAATGGGGTCAATTTTGGCATCGCAGCCATCACAAAACACGCCGCTAAACATGCCCGAAAACACACTTTGAAATTTTTCCGATGAATTGCGCCCCATGTTTTTTTCTGATCAGAGAGAAACAGGTGGAACTTGCACATGGCTCTGTCAGCACAGCGGGCTTCCCCACACACACATGGCTGTGTAACTGCTGCGCCTAAATGCAGAGATGTATCAAAGCACAAAATCTCTGAATTTGCAGCTGGTGGGAGATTATTTAATATAAGATGCAGGTGAATGCCCAGTATCCTGGCAACAGTCAGAATTCTGCACTGGTCTTCATCAGGACAAACAAGAGGCTAGCTGCTGGGTGACAAGGGCTATCTGCTGAACCCACGTGGCTTATAACTCCAGTGTCCAGCTGTAGGCAGCAGTTTTTTCTTTCATGGGATGTGGGCATCGCTGGCCAGTCCAGCATGAATTGTCCATCCCTAATTTCTCTCGAGCCAAGTGGCTGATAGGTGATTTTAGAGGGCATTTAAGAGTCAACTACATTACTGTGGGTCTGAAGTCACATGTAGGCCAGACCTAAGTATATACGGCAGATTTATTTCTCGAAAGGACATTAAAGAAGCAGATGGGTGAGGGATGTTGAGCAGCCTGTTGAGGCGCTCCGTGATCTTGACTGTTATGGAGGAGTCTTCCCATGCTCATTGGGGAATGTCACGATTTGTCGAGATCTGCAGCATGCTACACAATGTCGCCATGAAGAGCGCGGAGCCCTGTCACCAGGGATCTGGCAAATAGCTGAGGAGGATGTGAGAGAGGAAAAGGAGGAAATGGAACGTAAAAGGAAAGAAGGTATCCGACATACCCCCATTCCTGTTGGGTTGTCCTGATTGTCTCATTCAGCCAGGGAATGCAATCCAAATTCCCCATTCTACGACCATCACACACCTTCCCTTCTTGCTATAAATGACCAACACAGTGTACTCATGGCCACAGCGTCGGAATGAAAGTCGTCACAAAACATCCATTCCAAAACAACTCTATCAAATAAAGCAATCAAAATACTATACAAAAGCCAATTAATCACCCTTGTGCATTCACTTTTTGAATTTCTTGCAGATGTCTTTACCTGACCTAGTGCTTCTACATAGTGCTACCCTGGTGGCTGCGGCCTGGTTGTTAACTTTCACTGAGGGACTTTGTAGATGGTTTACAGGATACTTTTGAAACTTTGAGGCTAGAAGGCCCAGCTTCAGACCTTACCTTGGCATAAATGGCAGCAGTCTGCATTGGCTGGCATGACTGGAGTGGCAGTGTGGACCATGATTGCATCATCTTGAGATAGAACTGCAGGATTGTGCTCCACGGTGACTCAGCCACCCCTGTGAAGTGATGCCTCCTCAATCCTAGTAACAGATTACTGGACTGCTACGACAGTCTGCCAGTCCCTTTGAATTTAAGAGCCGCGAGGTGATGATGCAGCTGTACAAAACTTTGGTAAGGCCACATTTGGAGTACTGTGTACAGTTCTGGTCGCCTCATTTTAGGAAGGATGTGGAAGCTTTGGAAAAGGTGCAAAGAAGATTTACCAGGATGTTGCCTGGAATGGAGAGTAGGTCTTATGAGGAAAGGTTGAGGGTGCGAGGCCTTTTCTCATTAGAACGGAGAAGGATGAGGGGCGACTTGATAGAGGTTTATAAGATGATCAGGGGAATAGATAGAGTAGACAGTCAGAGACTTTTTCCCCGGGTGGAACAAACCATTACAAGGGGACATAAATTTAAGGTGAAAGGTGGAAGATATAGGAGGGATATCAGAGGTAGGTTCTTTACCCAGAGAGTAGTGGGGGCATGGAATGCACTGCCTGTGGAGGTAGTTGAGTCGGAAACATTAGGGACCTTCAAGCAGCTATTGGATAGGTACATGGATTACGGTAAAATGATATAGTGTAGATTTATTTGTTCTTAAGGGCAGCACGGTAGCATTGTGGATAGCACAATTGCTTCACAGCTCCAGGGTCCCAGGTTCGATTCCGTCTTGGGTCGCTGTCTGTGCGGAGTCTGCACGTCCTCCCCGTGTCTGCGTGGGTTTCCTCCGGGTGCTCCGGTTTCCTCCCACAGTCCAAAGATGTGCGGGTTAGGTGAATTGGCCAATGATAAATTGCCCTTAATGTCCAAATTGCCCTTGGTGTTGGGTGGAGGTGTTGAGTTTGGGTAGGGTGCTCTTTCCAAGAGCCGGTGCAGACTCAAAGGGCCGAATGGCCTCCTTCTGCACTGTAAATTCAATGATAATCTATGATTAATCTAGGACAAAGTTTCGGCACAACATCGTGGGCTGAAGGGCCTGTTCTGTGCTGTATTTTCTATGTATATCTGCAGTCATGTTGGCAGCAAGCCGCACTTGCACAGCAACAAGATGAGATTAGATGGCCTCAGTCTGAGCTTCCACTGAAACATTGAGGCCTTGGTGGCTTTGGCTTGTTTTGCAGTGAAAGCTGACATATTGACCACCAGATTCTGCCTCATGGTTGAACCTGTAAGCCTTCATCGAGAGCTGAGCACCACATCCACACTGGAAAGAATGGGCTCCAAAGCCCATCAGGTTGGTGCCAGACCTTTCCATGCTCCTTCACATTGACAGCAGATATACTGCAGGCCTGTTAATGCACCAAGCATTTCCTTGTGCATCAGCCTTTTTCTGCAGGCCATAACATCAAAGTTCTCTTCTGCTTTACCTGCAACAGAACTTGTAGCGATATCATAGTTGTGTTGTAATTCACCGAGTGACCACTAGGAGTCTCATTAGTATAAGTGAATGCTGGATTCAGGTGACCTCAGACTGACTAGGGAGTTCAGAAAGAGATGTTGGTTTGTGCATGTTCCTCCTGTTATCCATCTGTTGTTTTGTACATGTTTGACCCACAGCTAATCATAGAATCATAGAAGTTACAGTGGAAAAGGAGGCCATTTGGCCCATCCAGTCTGCACCGGCCCTTGGAAAGAGCACCCTACCTAAGCCCATAACTCCACCCTATTGCCGAAACCCCACCTAACCTTTTTTGGACACTAAGGGCAATTTATCATGGCCAATCCACCTAACCCGCACATCTTTGGACCGTGGGAGGAAACCGGAGCACCCGGAGGAAACCCACACAGACACGGAGAGAACGTGCAGACTCCGCACAGACAGTCACCAAGCCGGGAATCGAACCTGGGACCCTGGAGCTGTGAAGCAACTGTGCTAACCACTATGCTACCATGCTGCTCCATTTAATAAAGCGTTTATAGCTTTAGCTACAAGTGTTCTCGTAATATCAGGCCATCCGACAAGAACATTACAGAACTTGTGCAAGATCTCACACTCCATGGATCTGGCATTTTTCTCTATCCTGGCTGCAGGCCACTTGCGCCCAATGATTCACCATGTGCATCCTGCTTTTATGCCCCACAATGCCAGTGTCTGCTCTGATGGCTGCCAGTGTGAGAACAAATGACAATGTTTTGTCATATGTGCCTTGTGTCTCTTGGACTTCACAGCTCTGCACCATTGCCTGACTCATTGAAGATACCTTGGGGCCTGAAAGGAGAAAAGCAGAAGGGTAGCATTGCAATGAGGCAAGGTGCGTGAAGTAAGAGACACCTGCTTACACCATCTGCAAGTTCTGTATCAGAAAAGAGTGTCGGATGAGGGCAAGTGAAATGGGAGATGTTGGATTAGATAAGAACAGCCCTTCGCCTTCAATGGTCTCAGCTCTGTTTCTCATGGTTGTTCCAATGGTCCACAGCATATACTCCTCAATGGAGATAAGAACATGCAGGAATACCTATCGTCTGCTTAAGGTTAGATTTTGCTTTCTGTCATTATGCGCTAACCTGTCCAGCATAATAAAGGAAAGTGTGTCAGTGAATGTGGCACAATATGTTTGGGTGATGTCCTGTCATATTTAAACAGCTGGCAGTCTGTGCAAGCTCAGAGATGTGTATTTGTGGCTTGAAGCAACGCTAAGTCTGTGAGGATATGGTGGGGATATGAATGGTAGGTTTGAGTCATGCTTGCTAGAGAATATTGGAAATGAGTGAAGGATGGGGTGGTGAATGCAGCAGTGAGTGAGGCCTGTGCTACATTGGTCAGGACTTGCCATTTCAAGGTTAATTCACTGACTTTGACAACTTTCTGGGGTCATTAAACTTCTTCCTGAATTCTTTCATACTCTTTCACAGGATGTGGGCATTGATTACAGGCCAGCATTATCATCACTAATTGGTGATGGTGAGCTGCCTTCTTGAACTGCTGTAGTCCAGTTGGTGTAGATACACCCACAGTGCTGTTAGGGGGTTCCAGGATTTTGGCTCAGGGACAGTGCAGGAATGCAAGAGTCCTGACCAAAGGTGAGATGTCCTCTATTCACTGCCCACAGTTGCGCAGATATATTCCAGCAAGGTCATCACCCCTGTCTGGGAGGCAGTGGCAGCCCGAGTCAGTGTCAGCTCATTACACTGGTTTCTCAGCTTCCGCCGCTTGTCAATGGGGTTTACCATTGAAGCCACCCCACGCCACTGGGAACCACACAGGCGGAGGTGCCAGCGAGACCAGAGAATTATGCCACCTGCGAATGGCCAGAGATTTACAGCCCCTGTCATTTTGTGGTGCCAAGCTCCGCAAACCTCAACGCACTCTCGGCGCTTCATCCCTGTGGCTTGTGAGAATGGCAATTTTACAAGCAAGAGATATTAGGAACTTGGGTCCAGAAATGATATCGAAGATGTAGCAGATGTAGGGGTTAAACAGATGGAGGACAAAACTGCTAGCACATAATCAAAGATATACGCCCACACCAGGCCTGGGTTACATTGTCCCATTCAGACTTATACACGTTACTGGGAATACACAGGATGCCCCTGTTCAGCAAGGGTGAGTCACTAAAGATCCATTGTCCTTCGGGACACTCCAGTCTGATCAGCTATTAGGCTATTGCAGAATCTAATGGCCTCTTTATCAGTCAATGGAGGTTATTTGCATTTAAATAGCATGGCTCTGTTGTTTTGTCTAAACAGCAGTGGGCAATCAAACAGCCAAGGTAATGATGATGGGTTCAAATCTGGAAACCCCAGGAGAGGACCTTTGCTTGAGGGGCTTGGTGGAGCTCAGAGAGGGAGAGAAAGAATTTTTGAACAGGTACAGAGGTGATGGCTTTGGAAAGCGACTGAGAGAAGTCATGAAAGGTGTCACTGAGGCAGGTTTTGGAAAAGGGTTCTGAAAGAACTTCCCCAACTGAAGAAACATTGCTTCATAAATGCAAGTGTCGCCTTTGCCAACCTGTGTAAGTGGAATGAAATCTGCATGTTCATTTAAAGCACTGTTTAATGGGAATTCTTGTGTTAAAGTTAAGAAACTACATGTAATTTGTTATTGTTAGGGTTGAAGTTTAAAAGTTTAAATATTGTTTCATTTTATTTTAATAAAGTTTTTAAATAAAATGACCAAGCCATGTTTCTTATGTTATCACTCCTGTAATTAACTGATCTTTCCGCACTGCCTTAAAACTAAAAAAGTTGCGACTCTGGTCCAGTATCTTAGCCACTGCTGAGAACTGACCAGGCATCCATAAGTGGCAGTGCTACATCTCTCCCACCTCCCACACTGATGATGTAGTGAAGACATGCTGATGCCGGCACAGCACCCATCACCCCCACCTCCTCCAGCATCAATGCTCAGGCCTCTCATTTCTGCCATTCTTCTCCAGTGGTGAGGAGGCCATGAGTTGACAAAGTGTATTGAAATGAGCTCCCTGGGCTCCCGCGGCGTGTTGTGCATTACTCCATCAGAGAGAGGCGGTTAATGATTGGAAATGCCAATCTTGCCAGAGAGAATAGCGTTTTCCGATTCCATCCATCTTTTTCCTCCCCGTCACTGTTCTCACCAACAGCTAACCCAGGTTCAAAATCCTTAACCAAAGCAATTCAATAATTGTGAAAAAATGAGAGGAGCAACAGAGAATAATAAAAAAAGTCAAATCATGTGTATGAAGAGAAATAAAGAAAGGGAAATAAAGATTTGATTCAGAAAATATTTTAAAATGAGTCAGAAGGGAAATTTAAACATTTGAAACTGAAATTTAAAAAATCTCCAAGAACAAATTATGAAACATAGAAATGAGACTCTACAGTTCTTTAAAAAAAAAATTTAGAGTACCCAACTATTGTTTTCCAATTAAGTGGCCAATCTACCTACCCTGCTCATCTTTGGGTTGTGGGATGAGACCCATGCAGACACAGGGTAATGTGCAAACTCCACATGGACAGTGACACGGGGCCGGGATCGAACCCGGGCCCTCAACGCCGTGTGGCAGCAGTGCTAACCACTGCACCACCGTGCCGCCCCTGATTCTACAGTTTCTAATGTTGTTTTTCTAGGCCAGAATGATTGATTAACATTTCAGGTAGATATGACGAATGTGATATAAAATAGTTACTTTAGCGATATTAGTTAATGTAATGTAGAAATAAGCCACTTTGATTCTGGCAAGTAGAGACAAAGGATTTTAGACCGCATGGAAAAAGCAGGAAGAGGTGTGTCTATGAGAGTGATGCTGAATTGATAGGGGCCGGAGAAAGGGATTGGAAGTGAGCCAATCAGAATAGATCAAACAGGTCAGGAGGGACATAGGATGACCTATGGGCGTCGAGTATGTGAAACTTGATGCCATTTGAATGTATCAGTACGGAGCTCTTTGTCTGGGACACGCCACTTAGTCCCGGAGCTGCAGAGAGCAACATGTTATCTGTATCACTGTGGACTAGGTAGCTTGCAAGCTGAATAAAATAACTAATGTTATACCTGCAAATCCATCTCGACTTTTATTGAGGCCAGACTGACGGATAAAGAAATTTGGGATTCAACAGATAAACATCTTCATTAATGAGGTACAAGTTAATGTGTGGGACTTGTGTAAATAGCACTCCCCCCGTCCCCAATAATGATGCTATAAGAGAACACATGAGGAGGAGTCAGGGGGGAAGAATTTTCATGTAACACACAGTCATGAGGAGCTGTACATAGTTCAGTTGTGTAAATAGAACCTTGTTTGAACATACCAACATCTACATAATTATTCCGACGCTCAACGAACCAAATACAACAATTAAAAAGAGTTGTGCAAAACCAACTCACTGAGAAATCCCACACTTCTCTTCCCACACTTCCATTCAGTTGGAATAGAAGAGACTCTCTGATGATAGCTGTTGTATTTCCAGGAAAAACTCCACAACATTCAATATACAACATCTGTACCAGCCAATGGGTTTGATGCTGGGCAGGACTGGTTGCAGGACCTATATCAAGTATAGGGCTGGATTTAATGGCATCACTGGGACCCCCCCCCCACTCCCCCCACCCCCCCATCCCCCCTCCCCCTCACAACCTCCCCAACTCCTCCACCCACATTCCCACCCACACCCTCCAAACCCCTCCGCAGCAAGTCCTGCCCCGCTTTGACCAAACTGGTTAAGATCTGAAAGTATTGAACATAATCTCAGAGTCTGGAAAGTTCCTAATGGGGAAAATGCGGTGCTGTTGCTCAAGCTTGCTATATTTCATTTGTCAATGGTCAGGGTGAGAATGGTATGGAGAATTAAAGTAACTAATGACCAGGCGTTTAGGATCATGCTTGCAGATTGAACAGAGGTCAAAGAACAAAGAACAAAGAACAAAGAAGTGTACAGCACAGGAACAGGCCCTTCGGCCCTCCAAGCCCGTGCCGACTATGCTGCCCGACTAAACTACAATCTTCTACACTTCCTGGGTCCGTATCCTTCTATTCCCATCCTATTCTTGTATTTGTCAAGATGCCCCTTAAATGTTCCTATCGTCCCTGCTTCCACCACCTCCTCCGGTAGCGAGTTCCAGGCACCCACTACCCTCTGCGTAAAAAACTTGCCTCGTACATCTACTCTAAACGTTGCCCCTCTCACCTTAAACCTATGCCCCCTAGTAATTGACCCCTCTACCCTGGGGAAAAGCCTCTGACTATCCACTCTGTCTATGCCCCTCATAATTTTGTATACCTCTATCAGGTCTCCCCTCAACCTCCTTCGTTCCAGTGAGAACAAACCGAGTTTATTCAACCGCTCCTCATAGCTAATGCCCTCCATACCAGGCAACATTCTGGTAAATCTCTTCTGCACCCTCTCTAAAGGGCAACATGACTTGCCAATTCTTATACTCAATGCCCCGGCCAATGAAGGCAAGCATGCCGTATGCCTTCTTGACTACCTTCTCCACCTGTGTTGCCCCTTTCAATGACCTGTGGACCTGTACTCCTAGATCTCTTTGGCTTTCAATACTCTTGAGGGTTCTACCATTCACTGTATATTCCCTACCTGCATTAGACCTTCCAAAATGCATTACCTCACATTTGTCCAGATTAAACTCCATCTGCCATCTCTCCGCCCAAGTCTCCAGACAATCTAAACCCTGCTGTATCCTCCAACAGTCCTCATCGCTATCCGCAATTCCACCAACCTTTGTGTCGTCTGCAAACTTACTAATCAGACCAGTTACATTTTCCTCCAAATCATTTATATATACTACAAAGAGCAAAGGTCCCAGCACTGATCCCTGTGGAACACCACTGGTCACAGCCCTCCAATTAGAAAAGCATCCCTCCATTGCTACTCTCTGCCTTCTATGGCCTAGCCAGTTCTGTATCCACCTTGCCAGCTCACCCCTGATCCCGTGTGACTTCACCTTTTGTACTAGTCTACCATGAGGGACCTTGCCAAAGGCCTTACTGAAGTCCATATAGACAACATCCACTGCCCTACCTGCATCAATCATCTTAGTGACCTCCTCGAAAAACTCTATCAAGTTAGTGAGACACAACCTCCCCTTCACAAAACCGTGCTGCCTCTCACTAATACGTCCATTTGCTTCCTGTCTCGAAGAATTCTCTCCAGTAATTTACCTACCACTGAAGTAAGGCTCACCGGCCTGTAGTTCCCGGGATTATCCTTGCTACCCTTCTTAAACAGAGGAACAACATTGGCTATTCTCCAGTCCTCCGGGACATCCCCTGAAGTCAGCGAGGATCCAAAGATTTCTGTCAAGGCCTCAGCAATTTCCTCTCCAGCCTCCTTCAATATTCTGGGGTAGATCCCATCAGGCCCTGGGGACTTATCTACCTTAATATTTTTTAAGACACCCAACACCTCGTCTTTTTGGATCACAATGTGACCCAGGCTATCTACAACCCCTTCTCCAGACTCAACATCTACCAATTCCTTCTCTTTGGTGAATACTGATGCAAAGTATTCATTTAGTACCTCGCCCATTTCCTCTGGCTCCACACATAGATTCCCTTGCCTATCCTTCAGTGGGCCAACCCTTTCCCTGGCTACCCTCTTACTTTTTATGTACGTGTAAAAAGCCTTGGGATTTTCCTTAACCCTATTTGCCAATGACAAATGTGAGAGTTAAGGCAGCAGAGAGCACAAAATAGTAGACTTCCGATTATCACCTCACAGCTAATACCATTTTCCAATACCCAACACCCTGCATCCCCACCGAAAATCAATGCATTATTTTTATACGAATTACTCCACTGTTATGATTGTCATTTTGGATTTAGAAGAGGTCTGGGTGCTGCAGTTTTTCATTTTCCTATTCCCCTCTTTGATATAAATTGATCTTCAATTGAGCCATATTGGTGGTCAGATATCCAAGACTTACTGAATTAATGTTAAACAGGAACTGTTCGAGAAGGAGGACTTCAGCATCTGCCCATAGTGTGGCTGAAAGAGGATGAAGTGGCACTGCTCACTCAGTAGGAGCCTGTTTTATCCTCTTGAATGTTCTGAACAAAAGAATGTTCACATTAATCTTGCTCTGATCTGCTGACCACTTGCCACTTGCATTGTCATGGATCATGAACTTATCCAATCTGCTGAGGAAGTCCAACATCCACAGGGATAGCTTCTAGAAGTGAAGATTTGACGGAATTTGTCCTACTTCTAATCGAATGGAAGAACCTGTGTGTCAAGTAGATATTGGCTGGGATTCTCTGCTCCCCCAGTTGTGTCTTTGTCAGTGGCATGCCTTTCACTGATGGCAGAATTCTCTCTTCCTGCCGCTTGTCAATGGGATTTCCCATTGAAGCCACCCTCACGCTGTCAGGAAACCGGCAGGTGGGGGTGCGCTGCCAGGTGGGAAAAGAGAATCCCAATGGTTGCAGAATTCCAGCCATTATATATATTGCTCTGCAGTGACAGATGACATTCCATGGAGGTTCCCCGCCACGTCACTCACCATCCTAACTTATAAATATTTTGCCGTTCCTTCACTGTTGCTGGGTCAGAATCCTGGATCTCCCTCCCTAACAGCACAGTGGGTGTACCTACACCTCAGGGACTGCAGTGGTTCAAGAAGACAGCTCACCAGCACCTTCTGAAGGGCAACTAGGGATAGGCAATAAATGCTGGCCTGACCAGCGACGCCCACATCCCATAAATTAATTTTAAATAAATTCCATTGGCAATCCGTTGAACGTTTGATTCTGTTCTTCAATCTGCAAATGTTTACCTGGATCTTGATGTTAGATTGTTGCCATTTTATCTTTGGAAGAAAATTTGTCAGTGAAATCAGGGAGAAGTTTTTTGGGAGATTGTGAAATGGAATAGCAATTAACCCAGGTGAATAGTTCAATCATCTGGGACTTTTAAAAATCTGGAATAAGAAGAGCAGTTTGACTGATCTTTCCCACAGACGTTAAGAGAATTCTGGTGCAAGTTTATGAAGCAAAGCAAAGATAAGGCCAGCAATGAGATGCTGGGCGTTAGGGTTAATATCTGTAACAGGTGAGGTTATTGAGCTGAAGGGTGTATTCTGATTTTGCCAAAAGCTAACTCTGTTCTGTCACCTGCCAAAAGAATGTTTTTTTTAATCAATTGCATCCTATTCCCAAAGTGTGTATTGAACTAAGGTGTGGCAATATGGTTAAGATAGTGTTTGCCTCCATTTCCCAGATGCCTTGTTCACTCTCACCTTTCAAATTACTCGTATCCTTCCGCAAGCAGGACAGGCTCTTAGCCCACCACAACAAGGGAACCTCGCACAATGACTTTGATATTTTTGTACATACCGTCCGATGATTGAGGTGCCCTCAATGTGAAAATTTTGGAATCCAAAGTAATGAATCTGCTTCTGGTATATTTTGTTTAGATGTGAAGATTGGTTCAATTTAACTGCATGATCAATACTTTTGTCTCCAGGTCCTGCCTGAACTTCCAATTTTGGTCCAGGGTGGGGGATGCGCTAGAATGGAAGTCGGGGTAGATGGCCACAGAGGGAGTGAGGAGGCTGCTGGGTGTGGAGACCGGCCGGGCAGACCACTGCTCTTGCGACTCGAGCACTGTGTCCAGAAATACAAAGATTAAAACATAAAACATCCCTCCAGCCCTCACCCCTCACACCCCCTGACCCTCCATACACTCCTTATGTCGCATCCATGCCAACCCATGCCTCCTTATGCTCTCCATGCCAATGAATGCCCCTATGGCCACCCCATGGCCCTTCACAATCCCAATGACAACTTAGTACAAACTCATGCAAATCCATGCCCCCCAACCACTTTCTTGCTGCCATGACAACTCACCTGGTAGCAACCATAGGCAGACTTCAGGGGCGAAATTCTCCCCCAACGGCGCGATGTCCGCCGACTGGCGCCAAAGACGGCGCCAATCAGACGGGCATCGCGCCGGCCCAAAGGTGCGGAATGCTCCAACGTTGAGGAGCTAGGCCGATGCTGGAGGGATTTCCGCCCCGCCAGCTGGCGGAAATGGCGTTTGTTGCCCCGCCAGCTGGCGCGGAAATGCGGCGCATGCACGGGAGAGTCAGCGGCCGCTGTCAGTTTCCCGGCGCATGCGCGGGAGCGTCAGCGGCCGCTGTCAGTTTCCCGCGCATGCGCAGTGGGGAGACTTTCGTCCGCCTCCGCCATGGTGGAGGCCGTAGTGGAGGCGGAAGGGAAAGAGTGCCCCCACGGCACAGGCCCGCCCGCGGATCGGTGGGCCCCGATCGCGGGCCAGGCCACCGTGGGGGCACCCCCCGGGGTCAGATCGCCCCGTGCCCTCCCCCCAGGACCCCGGAGCCTGCCCACGCCGCCTGGTCCCGCCGGTAAATACCAGGTTTGATTTACGTCGGCGGGACAGGCAATTTCTGGGCGGGACTTCGGCCCATCCGGGCCGGAGAATCCAGTGGGGGGTCCCGCCAACCGGCGCGGCCTGATTCCCGCCCCCACCCAATCTCCGGTACCGGAGACTTCAGCGGGGGCGGGGGCGGGATTCACGGCGGCCAACGGCCATTCTCCGACCCGGCGGGGGGTCGGAGAATGACGCCCCAGGATCCACACAGACACAAAATAAAATAAAGTTCTATAAAATAAAGTTCTAAATGTCTATTGTACTATAGTGAAAAAACTCTCATTCATAAAATCCATTTACTACATTTACATCCCTTCAACTAAATAAAGCCTTGTAGCAACAAATATTTAATTCAAGTATACAATCTTTTCTCAGCATTGGAATTCATAGTCCCACATCAAAAAGTCTTAGCTGACAATCAAACTGTGAAATATCAAGATACCTACTGCGATAATGGATGGTTGTGCCACACTAATCCAGTAACAGCAACCCTCAGGTTTATGTCAACACAAAAAGTGAAATAGGAAGTAATAATATTTTTTAACACTCCAGACTTTTTTGGGAAGGATTTAAAGGACTGGATTTTTCAACGCCTTGTCTGAACTGCACAAATCGGTTTCACACATGTGATCGACCAAAATATCACTTCAGTGGAGGCAGCTGGTGTTTTAAATGGTCAGCTTCCTCTGTGCATTGCACTTGTGTGAAATGCACCTTGCCCATATCTCAAACCCACAAAAATGGGAATTGCTATATTTGGGGGTGGGCTGATTTTGGGGCATTTGGACCATTTTCACCAGAGTCTGTGTTCCAGAATCATTACGCCAATGCAAGCACAGCCATTTGGAGGTTTTAGTGTTTGAACTAGCAGGCTGAGAATCAACCCAGGGATAAAGTAGGGTTGAATAATAGAAGTGGAAATGACTGCTTACTGAATTATCAGTGTGTAGCCTCTGAGCTCCAGGGCAGTGCATCTGAGGCTACCCCTCAATTTGCTGAATCCCTACCACAAATTCCCACTTAAGGACAACACGGCAATTGCCAGGATGTTCAAATTTCCGATAGACAATCACCCTCCAATCGGGACCATCCAAAAATATGATTTAAATTAAAGTTTTGATGGTTCAAACTGTGTTACATCAATAGCTACCCAGAAAAGGTTAGAAGAATTAAAACCTCTTCTAACTTCTGTGTAACTGTAGTAAAGATCTATTCCAACCCCCATGGGACCCCGACTACCCTCGACCGCTCCCATCCCATCCGCACACTGCAACTCATGCAACCTTCCCTCCCCAAGCTACACAACTTAAACAACCCATGACTCCACCCCCATTACACCAGCCACGCTCCAACCCCTCGAACCCACATGGAATCTGCCTACGCTTTCAGCATCTTCCCCCACCCCTGACACCAGCCCTGACAGAACTTCACAACTACCCACACACCTACCCACCAGCCAACCACCCTCTCACCCTCCCGTCTGACTGTACACATCACCCCACCTGTGCAGATACCCCACTGCACACTTCCAAACCAGCTGATCCCCTCCCAAATGGGCAAACCCCCAGGCCACTCTGCCAGCTTCCCCAGCTGACCACCCAATGCCCCCTCCCCACTGACTACACACACACCCAGACTGTTAAATCACACCCTCTGTCTTCTAGACCCCCCCTTCCCATCACCATCACCTGACCACCGCCCCCTAAACGGGGCTCACCGCCTAAACCACTGTTATAACCTGCTTGCTTACCATTGGCTGGGGACTAATGACAATCCCACAATCATGTGGGTGTATGAGTTCCCCAATGAGGGGGACGGAGAATCCATTAGTAAACTCCAAGTATAAATAAAGCTGGCCAGTTTGGAACCAGCAGGAAGGAGTGTGCAGCAAGGGAAGTTGCTGCTGCTGCTGTTATATATATATATCTGTTATTGTCAATAAATGTTATTACTTTGTATCCTTAAAACTCGTGCTGGATTCTTTGTGGCCCTCACAAAACTGGCGCCGAGGGTTAAAGTGAATAGCTGTCTACACTGCTGAAGCCACCTCCCTGGATTTTTGTTGGATACAGGTTGGAAGTTGTTTTCTATTATACCATGCCTCTGTACGGACGTTTGGATGTTTTTGACGCTGCGCTGGAAAGCTGGAACCAGTACGCACAACGGATGCGTTACTATTTCCGGGCAAACAATATCACTGAAAACGAGCAGCAGGTGGTCATATTGCTCACCGCCTGTGGCCCGCATACGTTTGGGGTAATTAGGAGCCTTACGTACCCAGCTGCGCCAGACACCAAAACGTTTGATGAACTTGTGAATATAGTGGGGCAACATTTTAACCCAACCCCATCCACGATAGTCCAGCGTTACCGGTTTAATACCGCTGAGAGGACCCCTGGAGAATCCCTTGCCGATTTTTTTATCCAGGCTACGCGGGATTGCGGAGTACTGTGACTATGGTGAGACCTTGTCAGAAATGTTACGCGACCGTTTGGTTTGCGGTATTAACACTGTGGCCACTCAGAGAAAGTTGTTAGTGGAGCCAACATTGACTTTTCAACAGGCCATTCAAATAGTACTGTCCCGAGAGAGCGCAGAACGAGGACTGCAGGAACTACAGGGAATGGAAGTGCATGCCTTGGGGCGCAACCCCTTCCGTCCGAAAACGTCCCCCCGCACTCCTGCGGTACCTTGGGCGAGGCGACGTCCGGACCGACGCCCGTGGCCATCGGACATTCCTCCCCGAAGGGAGCCTTCTCCAGAACCAATGGATGAGGAGCCATGTCCGTGTCAGACTTGTAGGCGCTGACCCCGTCGCAGACGCCGGTCCTGGGGGTGCCAGAGGTGCCGTCGTTCCGACCGAAACTGGGACCAGCCCAGGGGCCGTACCTTCCATGTGGATGAACCTGCGGCGACTACTCCTGAGGACGTGGAGACGGAGGACGACTGCCTGCAGCTGCATTGTGTGGCAGCTGCCCGTGTGGCCCCCATTAAGGTGACAGTACGGGTCAATGGTCACCCGCTTGAGATGGAGTTGGACACTGGCGCAGCGGTCTCCGTGATCGCCCAGAGGACATTTGACCGCATCAAGCAGGGTATACAGACCCTTATATTAACCGACTCACAGGCCAGGTTGGCCACCTCCACGGGGGAACCATTGGACATTGCAGGAACTACAATGACCCCTGTTGTTTATGGACGCCAGGAGGGGCGTTTCCCACTTATCGTGGTGCGCGGCCATGGGCCCAGCCTGTTGGGTCGGGACTGGTTGCGCCATTTGCGGTTGCAATGGCAGCACATCCTCCAAACAGTTTCTGAAGGGTTGACTGAGGTGCTAGGATGATACCCAGATGTATTCCAGCCTGGCTTGGGGAAAATAAAAGGGGCCGTAGCCCGTATCCAAGTCGAACCCGGAGCCACGCCGCGCTATTTCCAGGCGGGCCCGGTGCCTTACGCCCTGCTCGAGAAGGTAGAAGGGGAGCTCACTCGTTTGGAGAGTTTGGGTATTATCAGGCCCGTCCGTTTTGCTGACTGGGCAGCACCAATTGTACCTGTAATGAAGCCAGATGCCACAGTTCGCTTGTGTGGCGACTCTAAACTTACAGTGAATACGGCTTCCCGCGTCGACCGATACCCAATGCCTCGCATAGAGGATCTCTACGCGAGGTTTGCAGGCGGACTCTCCTTCACAAAATTAGATATGAGTCACGCCTACCTGCAGTTGGAGCTGGACCCTGCCTCCCGACCATATGTAACAATTAACACACACCGGGGCCTGTATGAATATACACGGTTGCCCTTTGGAGCATCCTCTGCCTGCGCTATTTTTCAACGTGTTATGGAGGGAATTTTGAGAGGTTTACCACGTGTTGCTGTCCACTTAGATGACGTTTTAATTACAGGGACGTCGGAGCAGGAACATTTGGAAAATCTGGAGGCTGTCCTTAGACGCTTTTCGGGGGCTGGAGTCCGTTTACGTCGCACAAAGTGCGTATTTCAGGCAAAGGAAGTAGTCTACCTAGGTTATCAGGTGGACCGCGAAGATTTGCACCCCGTCGCAGAGACGATGCGTGCGATTCAACAGGCCCCCGCCCCGACGGACACTTTGCATCTTCGTTCTATTCTCGGCCTCGTAAACTATTACGGGGAGTTCCTCCCCAATCTGGCAACTATGCTGGCCCCGTTGCACCTTCTGCTAAAGAAAAATCACACCTGGGTTTGGGGTCAGCCGCAAGAAACCGCTTTCCGGCGGGTAAAGCAACAATTGTCGTCGTCTGGGTTACTAACCCACAATGATTCTGGAAAGCCTTTGCTCATCACATGTGATGCATCCCCGTATGGTATTGGGGCCGTCCTGTCCCACAATATGGAGAACGGGGCCGAGCGACCGATAGCTTTCACCGATGCACATTGACTGCAGCGGAGAAAAAGTACGCGCAGATTGAGAAGGAGGGCCTGGCAGTGGTTTTTGCGGTGAAACGCTTCCACCAGTACGTGTATGGCCGCCATTTCACTATTGTGACTGATCATAAGCCTCTGCTGGGACTTTTCAGAGAGGATAAGCCAATACCGCCCATTGCTTCTGCACGGATCCAGCGCTGGGCTTTGTTGCTTGCTGCATACGAGTATTCTCTGGAGCACAAACCAGGAACGCAGATAGCAAATGCCGACGCACTGAGCTGATTGCCTTTATCGAGCGGCCCCATGTCGACCCCCACGACCGGTGAGGTGGTTGCAACCCTAAATTTTATGGACACCTTGCCTGTCACGGCATCACAGACCTGTGAGTGGACCCAGACGGAGCCAGTCCTGTCAAAGGTTCGGCACATAGTCCTGTATGGTGGGCAGCATAGACAGCTCCCAGGCGAGTTGCGGGCATTTTCCTCCAAGCTGTCAGAATTCAGCGTGGACGACGGCATCCTCTTGTGGGAGACGCGTGTGATTGTCCCGGAAAAAGGCCAGGAGCTGATACTAACAGACTTGCACAATGGGCATCCAGGTGTGACCAAAATGAAAATGTTGGCCCGGAGTTATGTCTGGTGGCCAGGCCACGACACCGACATTGAGAAGGTGGCCCAAAACTGCTCCATTTGCCAGGAGCATCAGAAGCTTCCGCCGGCCGCGCCCCTACATCACTGGGAATGGCCAGGGCGGCCTTGGGCGCGCTTGCATGCGGATTTCGCCAGCCCTTTTCAAGGATCCATGTTCCTTCTATTAATCGACGCCCAGTCTAAATGGCTAGAGGTGCATAAGATGCAGGGGACAACGTCCTGCGCAACAATTGAAAAGATGCGTTTATCGTTTAGTACGCATGGCCTCCCCGAGGTGCTGGTCACGGATAACGGCACTCCATTCACGAGTGAGTAGTTTGCGAGGTTCATAAAGATGAACGGCATACGCCATATCCGCACTGCCCCTTACCACCCGGCTTCAAATGGGTTGGCAGAGCGCAGACATTCAAAAGAGGCCTAAAGAAGCAGTCTTCTGGATCAATGGACACGAGACTGGCTCACTTTTTGTTTACGTATAGGACCACCCCCCATGCAGTGACTGGGGTAGCTCCCGCAGAACTCCTAATGGGCCGGAGTCTTCGCACCCGCCTTAGTATGGTTTTCCCGGACATTGGCGCAAAAGTAAGCCACACACAAGAACGGCAGGGACCGGGATTGTCTCAGCATCGTCTGATTCAGCAGTTTGCGCCCGGTGACCCAGTGTTCGTTCGGAATTTTGCTGGTGGTGCCCAGTGGGTTCCTGGCGTAATCTTTCGCCAAACGGCCCCTATATCTTACCAGGTGCAAACCCAGAGTCGTCTCCAGCGAAGACATGTAGACCACGTTCGGTCCAGAAGACTATCCCCTCCAACAGTACGGGCAGCATGGTAGCATTGTGGATAGCACAATTGCTTCACAGCTGCAGGGTCCCAAGTTCGATTCCAGCTTGGGTCACTGTCTGTGCGGAGTCTGCACATCCTCCCCGTGTGTGCGTGGGTTTCCTCCAGGTGCTCCGGTTTCCTCCCACAGTCCAAAGATGTGCAGGTTAGGTGGATTGGCTACGGTAAATTGCCCTTAGTGTCCAAAATTGCCATTAGTGTTGGGTGGGGTTACTGGGTTATGGGGATAGGGTGGAGGTGTGGACCTTGGGTAGGATGCTCTTTCCAAGAGCCGGTGCAGACTCGGTGGGCCGAATGGCCTCCTTCTGCACTGTAAATTCTATGAAAGATTCCCCGCCCCCGGAGCTCATTTCTACAGCCGCAGAGGCCAGAGACAAGGGAAGGTAGTCCTCACAATCTTCCATTGGTGCCTCACTCAAAGCCTGCGCAGGTCGTTACAGAACCGAATGGAGATAGAGACGCTGATATGACGGAGGCAGCAGACTCTGACTCCGAGATGGAGACACAGGATGTATCAGAGGAGGAATCCTCGGGTCCACGGGCCGTGGATGTACAACCGCGCCGTTCATCACGGAAGCGCCGGTCTCCGTCTCGTTACACGCCGCCTGATCCAGCGCCGCGTGCAAATGGTGTCCGGCCTACGGCAAAACGAGTCCGACGCCCTCCTTCACCAGGGTCTTTGGTGGATTCCTTGGACTTTGGGGGGGGGGGGGGGGGGGGGATGTTATAACCTGCCTGCTTACCATTGGCTGGGGACTAATGACAACCCCACAATCCTGTAGGAGTATGAGCTTCCCCAATGAGGGGGGTGGGGGGGGGGGGGGGCGGAGAAATCATTAGTAAACTCCAAGTATAAATAAAGCTGGCCAGTTTGGAACCAGCAGGAATGTGTGCAGCAAGGGAAGTTGCTGCTGCTGCTGTTATATATATATATGTTATTGTAAATAAATTTTATTACTTTGTATCCTTAAAACTTGTGCTGGATTCTTCGTGGCCCTCACAAAAGCCACCCTCCCCCCCCCACCTGCCCGCGACTTCGCCGCCTCCGACTGCCCAACCGTCAGATCCCCTCCTGGACCACGGCCAATCCCCCAACCTGACAACCCAACTGCCACCGTCCTCAACCCCAGACTGCACACCGTCCCCCAAGGCCACCTGACACCGGACCACCCAGCCACACCTCACTAGACCATATGGCATCCCTAACCCCACCCCCTGGACCAGCCGGCACTCCCCTCCCCCACACAATCTTCCTACTTATTTTATAAACCTATCTTTCCCCTGGTTTACAAGTGGCTGCACTTTTAAACTCACCTGATTTACGGCAGCTATAAAAAAGGGTGCATGGCTCCCTCATCTCTCACTCAGCAGTCCTAGGCAGAAGACCTCTGCCCGACACTTTCGGAATGACAGGTGAGAAAGGATTGACAGGATTTGAGGTCAGAAATTAGGATCAGATTGGCAATCTGAGTCTGATTGCCGAGGTTAGGAATACCTCCTGTGCAGAAGTTCATTCAGCCCATCGAGTCTACACTGACCCTTCAAGAGACCACCCTACTTCGGCATATTCCTCTGCCCTGTCCCTGTAACCCCACCCAACCTTTGGATAGTTTGGGGCAATTTAGCATGGCCAATCCACCTAACCTGCACATCTTTGGACTGTGGGAGGAAACCGGAGCACCCGGAGGAAACCCACGCACACACGGGGAGAATGTTCAAGCTTCTGAAGTCAGAACCGAACCTGGTTGCCTAGCATTGTGAGACAGCAGTGCTAACCACTGTGCCACCATGTCGCATGTGGAGATTTATATGGAGAGTTACAACTTACGAAGAAAGGTAGACAACGAAAAGCAGTTTCTGTTTGAATATCGTACAGGGAATCGGGGGACACGGATTTAAGTTTATGGGCAAGAGACGCAGGGAGGATGTGAGGAAGAAGTTATTTTACACAGGTAATGACCTGGAATATGCTGACTAGGTGGCTGCTGGCAGATGAGATGATTAATTATTTCAAAAGGCAATGGGATTGATACTTGAGGAAACAAAACTCGCAGAGCTATCGGGATAGAATTGCTCTCCAGAGAGCTGCCATGGAATCGATGGACAGAATGGCCTTCTTTGGTGCCATCATGACTTTAAACTCTAAAAAATGACATGCGGTGTCACTACATGCAGCGTAAAATAAATTGAAGAGACATCAGAAGCAATTGTGAGAGTTGGAGCAGGGGTTACAGGAGGTGAATGTGACAAAACATGCCTTAGTCTCCCCTAAGCTTGACCTATTCTTTCAGAGCAAGGAGTGTAGCCTGTAAGTTTGAGAGCCGCTTCAAAGGTTTCTGAGACAGCTTGCCAAAGCCAGCCATGTTTTCGAACCCCTTTGTTAAGAACATCTTGGTAGAGCTGATGAGGTTTGAATGTAATAAGCAGCTCACGAGAGTTTTATTCAGTTGGCATTGCTACATCTGCATGTATCCAGAGAATGATTTCGCTGCCGGGCAACTGATGTATGTGCAAGCTTGTCATTCACGAACCAAGCTAAAGAATCTCTGTTTCAATTCCATAATGATGGACACCAGGGGTTCCTCCCGCTGTCCAGCATAAAGCTGACAACTTCAGACTAAAAATCAGTGAAACTGAAGCAAGCTGAGATCTCACACTGGGAAACTGAAAACATGAAGCCGTTGTGGAAAAAGTGCTGCTCAAATAAATGTTAAACATTCCTTTCTGAATGTATACTTGGATCTTTGTGTCGAATCACGATTCCAGCTGACCCAAAAGCTAATTCATCATCCATGGCTAGTTCATTAGTTGCAGCACATGGATCCTGTCCTCTTACTCTCACTGAGATAAGCAACCCCATTATACATGGCTGGAATCCCATGGGTCCAGCTGATAGTCCTGTCGAGCACAATAGATTCTTGTCGTGGTGGATTTTATCTGACTTTACCACCTGTGGGAGTAGGTCTAAGCACAAATGTAGAGAATTAAGCTGTGGCTTATCAGTTCCCCAAACTCCTCCAGCCCAGGTTATGGCTCGTCACAGCTGGTGCTAGAAACAGGGAACGCTTACATAAAATTAGATGGAATTTACAGAGCAGAAACTGACCATTTGGCCAAACTGTCTACACTGGGCTTTATGCTCCAGTTGAAGCTCCTTGCTTCCTACTCATCCGTCAATTTAACAGTGTCACCACGGCTTATCTGTTGCCAGCTTTTGCCTCGGCATCACAAGAGTCCAGGATTACATTCCACTTGGGAGGCTTGAAGGCCAAAATGTAATCTGACATGACAGTGCTGACCTGTCAGGGGTGCTGTCCTGTTCAGCATGCTGGCCTGTCTGGGGTGCTGGTCTGACAGGGTTGATCCTGTCAGGGGTGATAGTCTGCCAGGGGTGTTGTACTGGCTGGGGTGCTGTCCTATCAGGGGTGCTGACTTTAGCCCTGTCTGCACTGGATGTAAATAAGCCGGTGCTGGATTTTACACCCCCCCACTGGTGGTTTCGGTGGGAGGGGAGATGCTGGTAAAAAGCAGCATGTGACCTTCATGCTGCCTTCCCGCCCACCCCGACCTATCTCTCATTTCACAAGTGGCATTGGAATTGTTGGACACACTACCTGCCCTTTAGCCTACTAAGGCCCTTGGATGGTCAATTAATGTCCCCTTACGGACCTCATCCCACGCCCTGCCACTATTTTATCCGCTGCAGGGAGAGGTGCACTCTAAGTAGATGGCATAAAAGCTTTTATCTGGTAAGCTGCTGTCAGGCAAGGGGGAACCTCCTTTTTGGGGTCCCCTGTGCCAGCGGAGGCACCCGACTGCTAAGATCATGTTCACCCATTAACCCTTCTTCACGGCCACTCAATCAAAGTCCCCCAACCCCCTCACTCTCCTCACTGGGAGCTGCCAGCCTGGCCTCGCCAATACCCCAAACTTAACTTCAGAGTGGCCTCAATAACTTCCTCTTTTTCAAGGATTTGCTGTAGCCCAGCAGCGGGCAGCACTCAACCCTAACACTGCTGGGACCACCGAGCTGCTGCACATCAGGTGGGGGCGGAACTTTGCACCTGAACCAGCAGCCAGCCTTTTTGTGGGTGGGTTCCTGATTGAGTTTTTTGAAATTGGGGCGGCAGCAACCTGTAAAATCAAGCCCCCCCCCCCCCCCCCCCCCCCCCAACACCATTTTGAAGAAGGGCAGGGGAATTATCCCTGGTGTCCTGGACAATATTTATCACTGTCTCCCAAAATCAGTCTGGGCATTATCACATTACTGCTTGCGTGAGCTAACTGTACACAAAAGGACTACTTCATTTCCTGCATTACAACAGTATAATATTAATGCAAGTGTTCTGGCAGCATGGCCGCACAGTGGTCAGCACTGCTGCCTCACGGTGTCGAGGTCCCGGTTTCGATCCTGGCCCTGGGTCACTGTCCGTGTGGAGTTTGCACATTCTCTCCGTGTCTGTGTGAGTCTCACTCCCACAACCCCAAAGACGTGCAGGGTAGGTGGATTGGTCACACTACATGGCACCTTAATTGAAAAAATCTTTAAAAAATTAATGCAAGTCTTTTTATTTTCTTTCTCATGCGCTTACCTAGATTCCTCGTAAATGCACCTAGCTATTTGTCTTCGGTACTCGGTGGATTGCGATTGTACCCCTCTGTCACGGTGTGGGGCAAAGCTGGGAAACACAGCCATCGGTTCAAAAGACTTCAGCAGAACCAAAATCTCCCACCGACCGGAGGGTCTGTAAAATCCCCCCCATGAGTAAAGAAATTGTAAACATGACATTGATGGTTAAAGTAGCTTTCCAGCTGCATTAAGATCAATCTGGCAGCTTACTATTGCCCCCTCCTCTTACAAAGCACCAATGGGAATTCACAGCCATTTAGCCTCTCAATTCTCAAGTTTCCAACCAGCTGAAGGAAAGGCGTATCAGGACGTCAGGACATCCCACAGTGTTTCACAGCCAATTAAGTACTTTGGAAGTGTAGTTACTCGGAAACACCTGGACAATGCGTCGCAGTGAGTTCTGCAGCACTGGTTAGGTATTGTTCTTGAAAGGGTTCAAAGGGTATTAGCATTTCCAGTCATGAGGAAAGGTTAAGGAAGTGGGTTGCTTTTGCTTTGAAATTAGACTTGAAGTTGACATAATGGAAGTGTTGAAAATGGTGCAAGGATTGACAGGTCAATGCAAAATGGTGCCCGCTTTATGTCACCTATGGGCAGCACAGTGGCACAGTGGTTAGCACTTCTGCCTCACAGCACCAGGGACTTGGGTTCACTTCCAGTCTTGGGTGACAGTCTGTGTAGAGTCTGCACATTCTCCCCGTGTCTGCGTGGGTTTCCTCCGAGTGCTCCGGTTTCCGCCCACAGTCCAAATATGTGCAGGTTAGGTCGATTAGCCGTGCTGAATTGCCCCTTAGTGTGCAAAGATGTGCAGATTAGGTAGGGTTACGGGAATTAGTGAGAAACAACACGTGAGTGAGAAATAGCGCAGAGAGAGGCAGACCCAGTGAGTCAAAGCAGAGAGAGGTGAACCCCGCCAGTTCAAACAGCGGGGGAATGGAGAGGAGCTAACAGCGAGAAACAGGGTGGAGAGAGGTGAACCCAGCCTGATAAAACAACGAGAAAAGGGAAAGGAGCTTCAGAGTGAGAAACAGCGCGGAGAGAGGCGGTGTCGGAGTGTTAAAACAGCGGGAAAAGGGGGAGGACCTCACCATAAACAGAGTGGGAAAGACAAAGAGTGGTGTTATACGAAAACGGTCAGTTCATGGTAAGTAACTGCTAATTTGCATTACCTATTCTAAGATGCTTTCAGATTTAGGATAAAAAGGAAAAATATTTTAAAGATTAGGAAGACTAAAAATCGACTGGAAATTTAAATAAAAAGCTAATTAAAAACAAATTAAATAAAATAGAGATGCAAGGCTAGCTGATGTACTGTTCCTGCATGATGTGTGAGCTGGGTAACCCCCATTGTGGTTCCTGGTGAACACATCTGTAGTAGTGTTGGTTGCTCGAGGAACTTCGGCTTGGAGTTGATGAGCTTGATTCTGAGCTTCGGATATGTAGCACATCAGGGAGGGGGCGAGGTACCTGGACACTGTATTTCACGACGCAGTCACATCCCTTAGACTAACTACCTCGAATTCGGGCAGTAGTTGGGGACAGGAGGGTGTGACTATAAGTGAGGTAGGTAAAGGGATCCAGGAGGTGGGGTTTCAGGAGCCTCAAGCCTTTGTCCTTTTCCAACAGGTTTGAGATTCTTGCTCGCTGTGTGGATCAGAACGATACTGTGGGAAGAATGAGCAAACTGACTACAGCACTGTGGAACAGGGAGCCATTCAAGTTGGAGGAGAGAAAAGCAATGTAGTCGTAATAGGGGATGGTATAGTAGGGGCATTGAAACTGTTCCATGTGACCAGGTTCTGAGTTCCGAAGGTTGTACTGCCTACCTGGTGCTCAGGTTCAGGATATTGCAGCTTGGCAGCAGAGGAACTTGGAGTTTGAGGGTAAAGTTCCAGTTGCCGTGGTCTACGTAGGTACCAATGACATAGATAGAACAAGGATAGAGGTTCTGCTGAAGGAATATGAGCATCTCGGGGCTAAATTAAAAAGTAAAACCAAAAAGGTGATAATCTCTGGATTACTACCTGAGCAACGAACTAATTGGCACAGGGTCAATAAGGTTAAAGAGGTAAATGCGGGGATCAAAGGTTGATGTGGTAGAAGTTGGTTTGAATTCATGGGAAATTAGCACCAGTACTGGGACAGGAGGGAGCTGTTCCGATGGGATGGTCTTCAGCTGAATCATGCTGGGACCAGAGTTCTAGCGAATCGCATAACAAGGGCTGTGGATAGGGTTTTTAACTATCAGTTTAAAGGGATTTAGTTGTATGGAAAAGTTAAAGGAGAAAGTAGGAATGTAAGGTTAATGATGCGGACTTTAAACTAGTTAAAGTAGGGGGGGCTCATGAGAGGTTAGTAAAGTTGCCAGAACAAGTAGAACAGAGAGTATAGAAAGCGGCAGGAATTGCAAACGAAAAAAGACCCTGATGGGAGTTATGTACAGGCCTTCTAGTCAGGAAATGGGACAGAAAATAAATCAGGAGATAGAAAAGACACATAAAAAAGGCAATGTTGCAATAATCATGGGGAACTTCAATATGCAGGTGGACTGGGAAAATTAGGTTGGTAGCGGATCCCAAGAAAAGGAATTTGTGGAATGTCTACAAGATGTTTTTTTGGCGGATAGCTTGTGGTGGAGCCCACTAGGGATCAGGCAATTCTGGATTTGGTGATGTGTAATGAGGCAGATCTGATTAGGGAATTTAAGGTGAAGGAACCCTTAGGGAGCAGTGACCAAAATATGATAGAATTTACCCTGCAGTTTGAGAGGAAGAAGCTGCAATCAGATGTAACGATATTACAATTAAATAAGGGTAACTACAAAGACATGAGGGAGGAGCTGGCCAGAGTTGATTGGAAAAGGAGCCTAGCAGGGAAGACAGTGGAAGCAATGGTTGGGTTTTGGGGGGTTATTTGGGGGGGGGAAACAGAAAATCATCCCAAGGAGGAGGAAACATGCTGAGGGGAGGACGAGGCATCCATGGCTGATGAGGGAAGTCAAGGACACCATAAAAGCAAAAAAAAAACACAATATGGCAAAGATTATTGGAAAGCCAGAGGATTGGGAATCCTTTAAAAGTGAGCAGAGGACAACTAAAAAACTAAAAAGGAGGGGAGGGTGGGGGGGAGATGAAATATGAGTGAAAGCTAGCTGGTGATATATAAAAGGTCAGAGAGAAGCAAGAATAGACATTGACCACTGGAAAATGAGGCTGGAGAAGGAGGAATGGGGAACAAAGAAATGGCAGAAGAATTGAATAGGTCATTTGCATCATTCTTCACAGTGGAAAACACCAGTGGGATGCCAGAGCTCCAGGAGAACCAGGGGGCAGAGGTGAATGTAGTGGCCATCACTATGGAAAAGATTCTGGGGAAACTGAAAGATCTGCAGCAAATGGACTACACCCCAGGATTCTGAAGGAGATAGCTGAGGAGATTGTGGAAACATTGGTGGTGATCTTTCAGGAATCACTGAAGTTAGGGAGAATCCCAAAGCACTGGGAAATGGTGAATGTAACACCCCTGTTTAAGAAGAGAGAGAGGCAGAAGATGGGAAATTATAGACCAGTTAGCCTGGCTTCAGTCATTGGTAAGATTTTAGAGCCCATTATTAAGGATGAGATTACGGACACTTGAAAACAATAATCTTTTAATAATAATCTTTATTGTCACAAGTAGGCTTACATTGACACTGCAATGAAGTTACTGTGAAAAGCCCCTATTCGCCACATTCCGGCACCTGTTCGGGTACACAGAGGGAGAATTCAGAATTTCCAAATTACCTAACAGCACATATTTCAGGACTTGAGGAAACCAAAGCATCCAGAGGAAGGGAACTGCATGGTAAAATAGGGCTGAGTCAGCACAGCTTTGTCAAGGGGTGATCATGCCTGACCAATCTGTTCGAATTATTTGAGGAAGTAATGAGGAAGTTAGACAAAGGAGAGTCAGTGGATGTGATATATTTGGATTTCCAGAAGGCCTTTGACAAGGTGCCGTACAGGAGGCTGCTCAATAAGATAAGAGCCCATAGTGTTAGGGGCAAGGATAGAGGATTGGCTGACTGTAAGAAAGCAGAGCGTGGGGATAAAGGGATCTTTTTCAGGATGGCAGCCAGTAACTAGTGGTGTGCCTCAGGGGTCTGTGGTGGGACCGCAAATATTCCTGATATACATTGATGATCTGGAAGAAGGAACTGAGGGCACTGTTGCTAATTTTGCAGATGACGCAAAGATATGCAGAGGGACAGGTAGTGTTGAGGAAACAGGGAGGTTGCAGAGGGACTTGGACAGGCTAGGAGAGTGGGCAAAGAAGTGGCAGATGAAATACAATGTGGAAAAGTATGAGGATATGCACTTTGGTAGGATAGACTATTTTCTAAATGGGGAAAGACTTCGGAAATCTGAAGCACAAAAGGACTTAGGAGTCTCAGTTCAAGATTCTCTTCACGTTAACTTGCAGTTAGGAAGGCAAATGCAAAGTTAACATTCATTTCGAGAGGACTAGAATACAAGAGCAGGGATGTGCTGTTTAGGATGTACAAGGCTCTGGTCAGACCCCATTTGGAATATTGTGAGCAGTTTTTGGCCCTGTATCTAAGGAAGGATGTGCTGACCTTGGAGGGGGTCCAGAGGAGGTTCACAAGAATGTTCCCAGGATTGAAGGGCTTGTCTATCAGCAGTGGTTCAGGATTCTGCATCTGTACTCGATGGAGTTCACAAGGATGAGGGGGGATCACAGTGAAATTGACAGAATACTGAGAGACCTAGATAGAATCGTCTGCAGAAGATGTTTCCACTTATAGGAGGAATTAGCACCCGAGGGCACAGTCTCAGACTGAAGGGACGATCCTTTAAAACTGAGATGAGGAGGAATTGCTTCAGCCAGAGAGTGGTGAATCTGTGGAACTCTTTGCCGCAGAAGGCTGTGGAGGCCAAGTCACTGAGTGTCTTTAAGACCGAGATAGATAGGTTCTTGATTAATAAGCGTTGGATCCACAGTAAGCAAAACGCATAGACCATAGAAGAAATTAACGAACAAAGTTTATTACAATGCAATTCCAATACTTTTACACTCCCCTAAGGGTCTCCTGCCCTGCCCTGCACCCAGGCTGGGGATTTTATACAGCTGGGGCTCTTCTTGTTGAGAGGAAGTCTCGGCCCCTTCACGAGAAGTTCATATTCCAGACAGGTCATGGAAAACTGTATGGCCTTGAGTCCGAGACCTGCATTGGGGCCATAACTTTTATTTTTTTACAAATTTAGAGTACCCAATTTTTTTTTTTCCAATTAAGGGGCAATTTAGCGTGGCCAATCCACCTATCCTGCACACCTTTGGGTTATGGGATGATACTCACGCAGACACGGGGAGAATGTGCACACTCCACATGGCAGTGACCCGGGACCAGATCGAACCTGGGTCCTCAGCGCCGTGAGGCAGCAATGCACCACCGCGCAGCCCCATTGGGGCCATAACAAAGGAAATCAGAGGTTACGGGAGAAGGCAGGAGAATGGGGATGAGGAAAGTATCAGCCATGATTGAATGGTGGAGTAGACTCTATGGGCCGAATGGCCTAATTCTGCTCCTATATGTTATGGTCTCATGTTGCTCTTTCTAGCTTTATTCTATTTGCTCTGTTTAGGTCACCTTTGCTCATGCGTCGCCAGGTATCTTTATGATACCGCCACGTGGTTGAAGTTTAGGTTATGATTAATAACACAGCACACCGCTTAGTAAGGATTAAAACAACGGTCATTTATTATATACAACAAGCAATATTAATACCCTAATACTACTTTCTATACAATAAACCTATCACTACTGGCCAATACTTAACTTAGGAAGAGCCCACCAGGTCAGGGAAATGAATGGCTTGTCCAATCAAATCTGGCCCGCGGGATTCAAAAGGGCTGCTACAGGTCGGTGGCTAGGTGTCTCTACCGGATAGCGATCGTTGGATTCAAACTTACTGCTACCGGTGGCTGGTCTTCCGAAGGTCTCGAGCAGGTGAAGATGAGAGAGAGAGGGATCTGAACTTGGAGCTTTACTTTTATAGGGCCCAGGGGCTTCCCGCCTCCCGGGGCGGCCCTTGACCCTGAGTCCCAAGTGATTGGATTCTGTCCCCAGTCTCTGGGGTCGATGTGTCCAATGGTGAGGCGATTCCTCGATCGGGGGTTGGTCGCTCACCTGTCTTTTTTTCGGCCACTGCAGGCGCCGACAGGTCTGGCCCAGTATTCAATTGCTAATATGTTGCAATTGTTCCTGGGGATAGCCGATTTAACTGTGGATGTCTGAGTTGATTAGGTGTAAACAGTCCTGAATGAAACTGCGGATACCTGGGTTGAAGGGCTGTTGATAGCCCTGAGTATCGATCTGGGCTACGTTCCCAGAGCTGAATATGCAAAACTGTCTGCAGCTGCCTGCTTGTGTCTTCTTGGCTGCTTTTCCCAGCAGTCTTTCGGGTTAGCCATTTTAAACTGGGTTTTGGCCAGATTAATCGGAACGCAGCCATTTTACATGGCTACACTCATGATAGGGCAGGGGAGTGGGCCTAGTTAGGGTGCTCTTTCAGAAGGTCAATGCAGACTCAATGGACCAAATAGCCTCATTCTGCACTGTAGGAATTCTATGTCTATGTTTATAGCAAAGGGCACAAATGCTATAGAATGTGAGCTAAAAAAGAGTATGAAGGGAGTTGGTGAGAACTTTTGCACCCAAAAGGAGTAAAATTGAGGGACAAGCTACCAGAAGCAACCATTGGGTTCATGTGGCCATCACGGACTTTATTGAGAAGATAAATTATTTGAGGGACATGGGGAGAGACTCACCTAGATATAAAAAAAGAGTTAGGCCGAATAGAAATCATAGAAACTCGACAGTGCAAAAGGCGGCCACTCGGCCCATTGAGTCTACATCGACCCTTCAAAAGACCATCCTACCTATGCCCAATTGCCCACTCTTTTCCTGCAACTCAGCCTGAAGGGGAAATTTGGCATGGCCAATCCACCTAACCTGCACATCTTTGGACTGTGGCAGGAAACCAGAGCACCCGAAAGAAATCCACGCAGACACGTGGAGAAAGTGCAAACTCCACACAGTTACCCGAAGTCGGAATGGAACCCAGGTCCCTGGCGCTGTGTGGCAGCAGTGCCGACCACTTGCCATTATATCCTTCTTATTGGTCAGAATGATTACTTTTTGTTCTAGTGAAACCTATGCTCCAAAAAACATTGCGCGGGTGAAATTGATCTCCACTGCACAGTGGAGAAGTCAATTGAAGTCACAGGAAAATAAAATTGGTGCGTTGTCCAAAACGAGTTAGCAGTTCACAATGAGACCATTACTGGCATAAGTCAATTTCATCCCAGTGCAGCTTATGACATTCCAATTATATTTTTAACGTATCCTCTTGACATGTCAGCCTGCAAACACGTTATAATATAGATAATGGTAATTTAAGACAAAACTGCTGCTTCGCATCTCGAAGGGTTAATGCCAATTCTGACTCGTCACTGCTGACTGCAAGTTTCTGGCACTCGCATTGCATTTCAAAAAAGTAATTGCTGATGTCCTACAATTCCAGAAGATGCAGAATGGTGAGCTAAGCTTCTGAAAGTGCTGTCCTTTCTCATAGCAGATTTTGGAAGTAATTGAATCACATTCAGTTACAATGAATGGAGGTCGAGTTTAGGTCTTCCATTGTTTAAAAAGATTAACAGAAGATGAAATAAGTAGTAAAAAGGTGAAAGAATCATAAAAGGCAAACTGCAGTTTGCAGTGAGAGGAATCCAAATAATTTATTCAATGTAGCAGTTGATGCGCCATAGGCTAAACAAGCCCGCTGAGAACTGAATGTAATGAAGACCACTATGGAAAATAAGTAAGTAACAAAGAAGTTAAATTAAGTCTTCACATTAGGTTTCATATATTTTGCCATCTTAGCTGAAGAACTAAATAACAAACAAACATTGTTGAAGTTAAAGTTCCCGTACCAGCCTCCCCGAACAGGCGCCGGAATGTGGCGACAAGGGGTTTTTCACAGGAACTTCATTGAAGCCTACTTGTGACAATAAGCGATTATTATTATGTGAGAGTTAAACTCCAGGTAATAATGGCAGATAGGCAGTTAATGGAGGCGGAAATTCAATACATAAATAGGTGTCGCTCTGGATAATATTTTGGAACTGCAAAACTAATCAGCTAATTCGGAGAACTGAATGTAATGAATATGTCCCAATTATCAAAATAGGAGCAAAAAGAGACATTGGAAATTATAGATCAATTAGCTGAAGATTGATATTTGAAAAATGCTGAAGAATGATGTTAAATAGTCAACAATGATTTGAGAAGCAGTGGTGAATAGAGTACAATTCTTGGCGAGCCTAAACAAATTAGCGAATTTCAGTAGGTAATTTATATCGTTCCACATATAAGGCTTTAAAGATTGTCTAGATTCATGAGTCTACCGATTACTGAAGGTAGTTTTAGCAGACAATTAACACTTAAAGGAAGCATTTGAAAGGGCTGGAAGGCTGGGAACAGATGAAGCCCGTGAGGAATATAAAGAAAGTAGGAAGGAACTTAAACAAGGTGTCACGGGCTAAAAGGGGTCACGAAAAATCATTGGTAAATAGGATTAAGAAAAGTCGCAAGGTCTTTTATACGTATATAAAGAGCAAGAGAGTAGCCAGGGAAAGGGTTGGCCCACTCAAGGAGAGGGGAGGGAATCTATGCGTGGAGCCATAGGAAATGGGTGAGAATTAAATGATTACTTTGCATCAGTATTCATCAAAGTGAAGGACTTGGTGGATGATGAGTCTGGGGAAGGGTGTGTAGTCTGGGTCACATTGAGTTCAAAAAGGAGGAGGTTTTGGGCATGGTGAAAAACATTAAGGTAGATAAGTCGTCCGGGCATGATGGGATCTACCCTAGAATACTGAGGTAAGCAAGGGAGTCAATTGTTGGGGCCTTGACATGAATCTTTGTACCCTCACTGGCTACAGGTGAGGTCCAAGAGGTCTGGAGAATAGCTAACATTGTTCCTTTGTTTAAGAAGGATAGCAAGGATAATTCAGGAAACAACAAGCCAGTGAGCCTTACGTCAGTTGTAGGGAAATTATTGGAAAGGATTCTTCAAGACAGGATTTACTCCCATTTGGAAGCAAGAGAGACAGAATGGTTTTCCAAAGGGGAGGTCGTGTCTCACTAACCTGATCACATTTTACGAGGAAGTGACGAAGATGATTGATGAAGATAGGGCAGTGGATGTTGTCTATATGGACTTCAGTAAGGCCTTTGACAAGGTCCCACATGGCAGACTGGTATAGAAGGCGAAGTCATACGTGATGAGAAGTGAGCTGGCAAGATGGATATAGAACTGGCTAGGTCATAGAAGGCAGAGAGTAGCAATGGAAGGGTGATTATCTGAATGGAGGGCTGTGACTAGTGGTGTTCCGCAGGGATCAGTGCTGGGAACTTTGCTGTTTGTAGTATGTGTAAATGATTTGGAGGAAAATGTAACTGCTCTGGGGCAAAATTCTCCGGAAACGGCGCGATGTCCGCCGACTGGTGCCCAAAACGGCGCAAATCAGACGGGCATCGCGCCGCCCCAAAGGTGCGGAATGCTCCACATCTTTGGGGGCTGAGCCCCAAACTTGAGGGGCTAGGTCGGCGCCGGACGAATTTCCGCCCCGCCAGCTGGCGGAAAAGGCCTTTGGTGCCCCGCCAGCTGGCGCGGAAATGACATCTCCGGGCGGCGCATGCGCGGGAGCGTCAGCGGCCGCTGACAGCTTCCCACGCATGCGCAGTGGAGGGAGTCTCTTCTGCCTCCGCCATGGTGGAGGCCGTGGCGGAGGCGGAAGGGAAAGAGTGCCCCCACGGCACAGGCCCGCCTGCGGATCGGTGGGCCCTGATCGCGGGCCAGGCCACCGTGGGGGCACCCCCCGGGGCCAGATCGCCCCGCGCCCCCCCCAGGACCCCGGAGCCTGCCCGCGCCGCCTTGTCCCGCCAGTAAGGTAGGTGGTTTAATTTACGCCGGCGGGACAGGCATTTTAGCGGCGGGACTTCGGCCCATCCTGGCCGGAGAATCGCGCGGGGGGGCCCGCCAACCGGCGCGGCGCGATTCCCGCCCCCGCCGAATCTCCGGTGCCGGAGACTTCGGCAACCGGCGGGGGCGGGATTCACGCCAGCCCCCGGCGATTCTCCGACCCGGCGGGGGGTCGGAGAATCTCGCCCCTGATTAGTAAGTTTGCGGACAACACAAAGTTTGTTGGGATTGAGGTTACTGAGGACCGTCCGAGGATACAGCAGGATTTAGATCGGTTAGAGACTTGGGCAAAGAGATGGCAGATGGAGTTTAATCCAGACAAATGTAAGGTAATGCATTTTGGATGGACTAATACAGGTGGGAAATATATAGCAAATGGCAGAACCCTTAAGAGTATTGACAGTCAGAGGGATCTGGGTGCACAGGTCCACAGTCACTGAAAGGGGCAACGCAGGTGTAGGTGTAGTCAAAAAGGCATATGGCATGCTTGCCTTCATCGGGCGAGGCATTGAGTATAAAAATTGTCAAGTCATGCTGCAGCTGTAAAGAACCTTAGTTAGGCCACACTTGGAATATGGTGTTCAATTCTGGTCGCCACACCACCAGAAGGATGTGGAGGTTTTGGAAGAGGGGGTAGAAAAGGCTTAACAGGATGTTGGGATGGCACCGTAGCACAGTGATTAGCACAATTGCTTCACAGCACCAGGGTCCCAGGTTTGATTCCTAGCTGGGTCACGTGCGGAGTCTGCACGTTCTCCCCGTGTCTGCGTGGGTTTCCTCTGGGTGCTCCGGTTTCCTCCCACAGTCCAAAGATGCGCAGTGTAGGTGGACTGGCCACGTTAAATTGCCCTTAGTGTCGAAAAAGGTTAGGTGGGGTTACGGGGATAGGGTGGAAGTGTGGGCTTTGGTAGGGTGCTCTTTCCAAGAGCCGGTGCAGACTCGATGGGCCGAATGGCCTCTTTCTGCACTGTAAATTCTATGTCTATGTCTATTAAGGGCATTAGCTGTGAGGAGAGGTTGGATAAACTCAGTTTGTTTTCACTGGAACGACGGTGGTTGAGGGGCGACCTGATAGAAGTCTACAAAATTATGAGGGGCATAGGCAGAGTGGATAGTCAGAGACTTTTTCCCAGGGTGGAAGAGTCAATTACTCGGGGACATCGGTTTAATGTGCGAGAGGAAATGTTTAGAGGAGATGTGCGAGGGAAGGTTTTTACACAGAGGGTAATGGGTGCCTGGAACCCACTGCCGGAGGAGGTGGTGGCAGTAGGTACGATAGTGACATTTAAGGGACATCTTGACAACTACATAAATAGGATGGAAAGAGAGGGATATGGACCCCAGAAGTGTAAAAGATTTCAAGTTAGACAGGCAGCATGGTGGCGAAGGCTTGGAGGGTCGAACAGCCTGTTCCTGTGCTGTTCATTGTTCTTTGTTTTTTTTATGAAACGCCTGCACTATTTGAAAAGTTATTTCAAATGGGTTAACGCTAAAATAGTGACACAAGGAACATCAAACAAGTATATTGAGTATTTGTCTGTTAATATCAACAATAGACATTTCTAGCTACGGAGTAAATGACAACTCAGTCATGAGGTATTGACATTCACCTCTTTTGCAAGGGTGAGTAAGGATACGGTTTACATTTTGAATTCATGTATAGAGGTGGGGCTGGAAGGTGGTATGCGAGTGACTCTAGTTCCAATGGAGACCTGTGCCCCGCAGGACACATGGACCAATGATGTTGTGGAAAAGCATGTGCACCTTAGAATAATGACTCATGAATGTGCTCTTTTCTTCACAGGAGAGGAGCACAATGCACAGGGACACATCTGGACAGATGCTGGAGTTTCAAACCTGGCAATACTGAGCCCAGGTTCTGAGGAAGATGACAGTGGAAGGGGCACACTTTCCATGGAGGGTGGGGTTGGGCATGGGTTCAGGGGCAGGATATGCAAAGTTATGGTGACCGCGTTTTGTTATCCTGCATCATTATGTATCTCAAGTGCACCATGCCCAAGTGTAGGATGCGGCGGAAGCTACTTACTCTGTCTCAGTAATGCTGATGTATACACACTATTGTTTTTCATCCATGGATCATCATCCAGACCAAACAAGGATCGAGGTAGTGCACCAAGGTGGGGTCCCTCGCATGACATCCTCTCCGCACACATCCCACCTATGGCACCTGGGTGGGACTACGGTGTATCTGTACAGATGGTTACACACACTGGGTGGGATTGGGTGTATCTGTACAGATGGTTACACACAGTGGGTGGGATTGGGTGTATCTGTACAGATGGTTACAAATGCTGGGTGGGGTTGTGTGCATCTGTACAGAAGGTTGTACACACTGGGTGGGGCTGAGTGTATCTGTACAGATGGTTACACACACTGGGTGTGATTGGGTGTATCTGTACAGGTGGTTACACACACTGGGTGTGATTGGGTGTATCTGTACAGGTGGTTACACACACTGGGTGTGATTGGGTGTATCTGTACAGATGGTTGGACACACTGGGTGTGATTGGGTGTATCTGTACAGATAGTTACACACACTGGATAGGATTGGGTGTATCTGTACAGGTGGTTAAACACACTGGGTGAGATTGGGTGTATCTGTACAGGTGGTTACACACACTGGGTGTGATTGGGTGTATCTATACAGGTGGTTACACACACTGGGTGTCATTGGGTGTATCTGTACAGATGGTTACACACACTGGGTGTGATTGGGTGTATCTGTACAGATGGTTACACACACTGGACAGGATTGGGTGTATCTGTACAGGTGGTTAAACACACTGGATATGATTGGGTGTATCTGTACAGGTGGTTACACACACTGGGTGTGATTGGGTGTATCTGTACAGGTGGTTACACACGTTGGGTGTGATTGGGCGTATCTGTACAAATGGTTGGACACACTGGGTGTGATTGGGTGTAACTGTACAGATAGTTACACACACTGGATAGGATTGGGTGTATCTGTACAGGTGGTTAAACACACTGGGTGAGATTGGGTGTATCTGTACAGGTGGTTACACACACTGGGTGTGATTGGGTGTATCTATACAGGTGGTTACACACACTGGGTGTCATTGGG